>NC_133331.1:270828511-271198301 GCF_042186555.1 Aquarana catesbeiana
ATAAATGGCTTGGTCATGAAGGGGGGTAAATCTTCCAGGGGGAAAGTTGTTAAAGAGACTGTCAACTTGACCATGCAGGGAAAAGGGACAACGTTCTGGGAAAGGCCTCCCCTGACCCCCCCCCCCCCCCCCATACTCCCTTTTCCTGCACTCCGCTCCTTTACAGCCTTTCACATTTGTGCAATTTGTCATGCGACTGAGTCGTAGCCAATGTTTTCCAATATTAACGATTCATATATGAGCAACTTAAAAAGAGGAGGTCCAGCCCCCCCCCCACAAAAAAAATTACAGCTGCTGACTTTTAATATATGGACACTTACCTGTCCAGGAAGCCCTCAATGACGGCACCCTGGCCAATCTTCGGATCAGCTGTCGGGTGCAGCTGCCGCCATTCCTGTTAAGGGAACCCAGCAGTGAAGCCTTTTTGGCTTCACAGCCGGTTCCCCACTGTGCAAAGCATGCTGCGCTTTCTAAATGGTCCAGCGGCGCAGGAAGGGGCCGAACTTCCGGGAGATGGGGCCATGGGGGGGGGGGGGGGGACACAGTACCTGTCAAAAAACACGTACCCGTTCCCCCCTCCCCACTGAAAGGTGCCAAATGTGACACTGGGGACGGGACACATAAGCGGAAGTTCCACTTTTGAGTGAAACTCAGCTTTAAAGTCACAGCGACTTCAAAGTAGTTCATCCACTACTTTGGTCCGACTTGCATGCATGAGGGCCATAGACTTCAAGGTTAACCCTTAAAAGTTGCATGAAAGTCGTACCTGAATGTTCTACAAGCAACAATGGTGCAAACGTGGGTCTGCATCTGCAGAGGGACGACAAGTCACATCCAAGTTGCACCCCAAAGTCACGTGACTTTGGAGTTGTACAAGCGTGAACGGAGCCTTAGAGAATAACCGGCACTTTTGGGTATGGAGAATCATATGACCCATTTTCCTGCATGGGCAAGAGACAGCATCTCTTTCAGAATTGGTGTAAACAGTAAATGCCATTTTCCATTATAAGCAAAAGAAAGTCGGTTCTCTTCTCCCATAAGACACACTTACCTGTCAGGAATGGCAGAAGCTCACTGCAGGTCCTTTCTACACACAAAACAATCGTGGAGAACTTCTTAATACTGTTCAGACGGAGCTGCAGACAAATAAGAAATAACGTCAGAACCTCCAATGTGACTGCTGGGGACCAGGGCTGTTTTTCTCAGAGAATAGATGCAGGTACGCCCCTATTTCAAGTCACCACTTGTTTCCATCCCCTACCCACTTCCAAGGACCATTCCGTGGTTCCACCCCCTACCCACCTCCAAGGACCGTTCCTCGGTTCCACCCACTACCCCATTCCAAGGACCGTTCCGTGGTCCCACCTCCAAGGACCGTTCCGTGGTCCCACCCCCTACCCACCTCCAAGGACCGTTCCGTGGTCCCACCCCCTACCCACCTCCAAGGACCGTTCCGTGGTCCCACCCCCTACCCACCTCCAAGGACCGTTCCGTGGTCCCACCTCCAAGGACCGTTCCGTGGTCCCACCCCCTACCCACCTCCAAGGAATGTTCCATGGTCCCACCTCCAAGGACCGTTCCGTGGTCCCACCCCCCTACCCACCTCCAAGGACCGTTCCATCTCGAAGGACCATTCCACCCCCCTACCCACCATTCCATGGTCCCACCTCCAAGGACCGTTCCATAGTTCCACCCCCTACCCACCTCCAAGGACCGTTCCATGGTCCCACCTCCAAAGGACCGTTCCACCCCCTACCCACCTCCAAGGACCATTCCATAGTTCCACCCACTGTTCCATGGTCCCACCTCCAAGGACCGTTCCACCCCCTACCAATCGTTCCATGGTCCCACCTCCAAGAACCGCTCCACCCCCCCCCTACCCACCTCCAAGAACTGTTCCACCCTCTACCCACCTCCAAGAACCGTTCCACCCCCCTACCCACCTCCAAGGACCGTTCCATGGTTCCACCCCCTACCCACCGTTCCATGGTCCCACCTCCAAGGACCGTTCCATGGTTCCACCCCCTACCAATCGTTCCATGGTCCCACCTCCAAGGACCATTCCACCCCCCTACCCACCTTTAAGGAGCGTTCCATGGTTCCACACCCTATCCACCTCCAAGGACCGTTCCATGGTTCCAACCTCCACCCACCTCCAAGGGCCGTTCCATGGTTCCAACCCCCACCCACCTCCAAGGGCCGTTCCATGGTTCCAACCCCCACCCACCTCCAAGGGCCGTTCCATGGTTCCAACCCCCACCCACCTCCAAGGGCCGTTCCATGGTTCCAACCCCCACCCACCTCCAAGGGCCGTTCCATGGTTCCAACCCCCACCCACCTCCAAGGGCCGTTCCATGGTTCCAACCCCCACCCACCTCCAAGGGCCGTTCCATGGTTCCAACCCCCACCCACCTCCAAGGGCCGTTCCATGGTTCCATGGTTCCACCGCCTACCCACCTCCCAGTACCACCCCATTTAAAGAAAACAGAACCATTTATAAATTTTGCTAGGTAGATCGTATGGAATTTTTTAAGGATAACATTAAAAGCAGTAAAATAGATCCCCTACAGCCAGCAACAATAGCCATTAAGCAACAACAGATACCCTGAAACAAAATACACCTTAAAACAACAGACCCCCAGCAGGCAGCATCAATGCACACCCCAACACCCCCTGCTATTAGATGCATTCAGTGTTGGGTGTTCCGGAACTGCATTCTCGCTGAAAAGAAGCCCTGCAAGGAACACTTTGCTTCCTCTAGATCTTTTTGGTGCAGCACCAAAAATGGAGCCAATGGGCAGCATAGTAACTCAAGTCTTGAACCATTGATGTTTGGATCCAGGCCAGGACACCACCTGCATGGGGATCAGCCAGGTATTTTAGGGGATAGAAGGGTCCAATTTACACAGCAAAGCTCTGTGCTGTTATTCATACTTTAAGGGAACAGAATCCTCTTTTTTTTGGGTTACAAACAATGTAAATCTCATAGAGGTAGAAGACACCTCTGTGTCATACATTGGAAGTTGCTCCCAGACTGGATCTACAGGGCTGAATGAAAATAAAAAGTCCAGGAACACAACTCTAAGGAAAAACCTTTTAGTTTTGTATAGACTGGGGGAGGATTAGACCCTCTGTCAGGCTTTTATTGCTGTAGGAATTCATTGGGGAAACTCCCCCCTTTATTAGTCCCGGTGATCACTGAAAGACAACGAGGGGAGAAATCCAAAATGGTAGCGTTGTCACCACAGCAGGAAGCGAAGGGAAATCTTTTAATGGGGGACACCCGTTCTGGTGACAATTAATGGGAGGAGAGATTCCTCTCACTTCCTGTTGTGTCTCTGGGACAGGAAGTGACATTTTTAAAACATTACCCAAATCTTAAAAAGAAAAAAATGGCCCCGACCCTGCTTACTATCAGGGGCCCCTCGTTCTCAGGCTTAAAGGGTAACGTCCTCCCAGATAGCATGGGGGCCGTACACTTCAAGCCTGATACAAAGGGGCCCCTGATAGTATTCATCATTGGGGGGGGTGCTCAGAGCATGCTTTCAGGGGCCCCTCCTCAGGCATACATGGTAAAGGCTCCCCTTACTGTGCACTATCAGGGGCCCTTACTGCTTAAACCTCCAGAACAGGGCCTAAGAACTGTGAGGGGCCCCTCCACCCCCTCCTCTTTTGTCCTACAGACCCCCTCAAAATAACCACTGTGAGGGGCCCCTCCACCTCCTCTGTCCTACAGCCCCCCTCAAAATAACCACTGTGAGGGGCCCCTCCACCCTCATACTGACACTGCCAGGGACCCCCTGACTTTTTAATCCTACAAGGTAAGGGCCCCCCATACCAACACTGTGAGGGACCCCCCAACTCAGAACCCCTTTTATTGCCAAAGTCCCCTTCTTTTGTCTGACAGGGTAAGAGCCCCTCAAATTAACTTCTGTAGGGCCCCTCCACTTCATGTCTGCGGAGTGAGGGCCCCATTGATGGTCAGGGGCCAATACACTGTCATCATACAAGGTAAGGGCCCCTCCTCCTCCATACTGACACTATGAGGGGCCCCTCCACCTCAGGCCTGCATAGTAAGGGCCCCCCACCAATGTTACACTATGAGGGCCCCCCCTCTTTAGGAATAGAAGGTGAAGGACTCCCCCTCAGGGTAAGGGCCCCTATACAGACACTAAGGGGCCCCTCCACCTCAGGCCTGCATAGTAAGGGCCCCCCACCAATGTTACACTATGAGGGGCCCCTCCTCTTCAGGAATAGAAGGTGAAGGTCTCCCCCTCAGGGTAAGGCTCCCTATACAGACACTGAGGGGCCCCTCCTGAGGCCTGCACTGCCCCCAGCCGGCGGTGGTAATAGTATCATGGCTCCTCATTCCGCAGCTCATCATTGAGGACGGCGATGGGATACAGAGAATCGTCCCGTCAGCCGCAGCCATGATCACTTCTTCCTACCAGGAGGAGAGGGTGGGGGGAGGAGCCTGGGAAACAAAACACGCCCACCAATCTAATGTTTATAGAGCCACGTGCCCTGTAACCGCCAGGAGGGAGGAGACAAGGGAGGAGACGGGCTACTAGAGGATTCCCAGAGAAAAGGTGGACACTTCTGAAGCCATTTATTATAAGAGATGAAGGGAAACCAAAGCGGGTGGCAAATAAATATCACACCCAGATCATTGTATTATATTATACCAGGCGGTGATTATATTATACATTATGTTTAAATTTCCCACACACACAGATGATAGGATTGAGGGCGGAGCCAACTCCGGCGAGGGGCGGGGCCTTTAGATGGAATGTGGTAAAAGAGCGACGTCACAGAGGGGCGGAGCCTCTAGCTGGAATGTGGTAAACAAGTGACGTCACAGAGTTGCAGAGCCGTTATAAGCGCGCTGAGCTCAGAGAGCGATCAGTATACAGAGAGCCGCCCACAGGAGCGGTTCAGTGTGTCTGCGCTCCGTGTTATATAAAACAGTGTGAGCCCAGATAAATGTAACCACTGGGAGGGAGGAGACGGAGGAGGAGCTGTGGAAGCAAAGCACGCCCACCCAATCTAATGTTTATAGAGCCACGTGCCCTGTAACCGCTAGGAGGGAGGAGGACGAGGGCGGAGATGGGGGAGGAGACAAGGGAGGAGACGGGCTACCAGAGGAAAGGCGGACACTTCTGAAGCTATGTCGGCCATTTATTATAAGGGTTGAAGGGAAACCAAAGCGCGGGACAAATTAATATCACACCCAGATCATTGTGTTATACTATAAAGGGCGGTGATTATATTATACATACGGCGAGGGGCGGAGCCTCCAGGGGAGGGCTGACAGCCTTAGGCCTGGGTGGGCAGGTCCTGTCAAGTGGCCCATTAAACCACCGAATCAGCTCACCATCGCCAGTGCCCATCAATGCAGCCTCGCCAGTGCCCATCAATGCAGTCTGTTCAGTGCATGGGGATTAGAGAGAAGAGTCAACGGGATTACACACAGCGGAGATCTCCCGCTTACCCGGCACAGCCACTGCCATATGAAGTCCTGCCTCCTGGACCGGCTCCTATGATAGACGTCACCAGTGTGCTGTCTATCATAGGAGCCAGCCAGGAGGAGGGACTTTGTATGACAGCGGCCGCCAGGTAAGTGAGAGATCCTCGCTGTGTGATCTGGTGGTGCTGGGCCCAGCAGGACCCTTGGAAGGGTGGGCCCTGGGCACCCTCCCCACTGTCCCAGCTTGCAGTGCACCCATCCCGGATTGGTCTTGCAAATTGGGGGACAAAACCGGGGGCAGACTTGGTCCAGGCACAGTGTCCTCAGTCCGGGAACTTTCCCAAGACCAGAGACGTCTGTTCACCCTAGGCTAGTGACCAGCAGGCCCAACAGGCCATGGTCAGCAGGACCCACAAGCCAGCGGCCAGCAGGACCCACAAGCCAGCGGCCAGCAGGACCCACAAGCCAGCGGCCAGCAGGACCCACAAGCCAGCGGCCAGCAGGACCCAAAGGTCAGTGGCCAGCAGGACCCAAAGGTCAGCAGCCAGCAGGCGCTGTGTGTCATGCTGGGAGCTGCCCACGGACCTGTGGGTCCTGCTGGCTGCTGGTCTGTGGATCCTGCTGAAAGCTACCATGGCCTGTTGATCCTGCTGGCCATGCCAGCACCCAGGCAGGATCACAGCTCCCAGCAGGACCCACAGTGTTAATGGCTATTTTGAGGTTACTGGGTGGGCACTGGCCTGGGGCAGGGTAAATGGGGTGTATGAGGGGGGGATGGGATGTGGGGTTCAGCTGCGGGTGTCAGGGTCTCTCACCACAGTGATGGCAGCTGCCCGCGCTAGTTCAGCAGGTCCTTGCATGGCCTTTTCCAGTCCTGGGGATGTGATGCTCCTGTACTGGGGGTCAACTAAACATGCAGGCCCGAGCCAGTCATGTGGGTGCTGCCTCCCTGGCGTGCCCTGCTGCCTCCCTCCAAGATCTGGGAGTTGTAGTTTCCTGGCTGCGTTTCCCTGCTCTCAGTTTTCCACCAACGAGAGCGTGCGTGGACTACAACTCCCAAAATCAGGGCTGGTGTAAGGATTTTTGACACCCTAGGCCAGGGATCTCCAAACTACAGTAAAATTTAAAAATTCAGCGCTAGAACAGTAGCATAAAATAAAAGAATATCAAGCAATGATAGAACTAATAAAAGTCCAATATCTCAAGTCCATATATTGAAGAATGGGTATAGTAGCCAACATCCGTGCTCCGCGCAGATAAAAGGGCTATAGGTGAAGATAGGGTAAT
This sequence comes from Aquarana catesbeiana, assembly GCF_042186555.1. Lineage (NCBI taxonomy): Eukaryota > Metazoa > Chordata > Amphibia > Anura > Ranidae > Aquarana > Aquarana catesbeiana. The sequence goes on from NC_133331.1 coordinate 270,835,266, forward strand.
ATTCCTCCTCTGGCAGCAGAGGAGTATCGAGTGATTGGTGAGAATTGAAGAGAGCCTATGAGGTTTCTGGGGAGAACCATTTCCCTACGCTTGGTGAGACCACTTTTATCTGTGGTCACGGATAACTGGTAAGCAGGATTACTTACTCTCACTGTTTGTGGAACGAGATTCTCTCTGGTGTGGAGGAATATCACCCCATCTTCACTTATAGCCCTTTTATCTGCACAGATGTTGGCTACTACAGTATATCCATTCTTCAATATATGGACTTGTGATATTGGACGTTTATTAGTTCTATCACTGCTTGATTTTCTGTTATTATTTTATGCTACTCTTCTAGCGCTGCATTTTTTATTTTAATTATCTGTGGAGTCTGTATTGTGACTTTAGATGCTGGCAGCTGAACCTCCATACCTCTTTGTTTTAGCGTACTGCGCAGCGTTAGCCTTGGCTTGTCTCCAAACTGCAGCCCGAGGGCCAGATGTGGCCCTTTGCTAGCCTTTATGTGGCCCTTGGGGCACAATTCCTTCCACTGACACCAACCATTGGGGCACTATATCCTCCACCGATACCAATGATGGAATACTATTCCTTCTACTAATAGGGGGGGAATACTCCTCCTATGGTCCACCAACCCTGAGGCCATATTTATTCTCACTGATGCTGGGCCCATGACATTTTCTGCCCTGCTGGCCACAATCCGGCCCTCCTAAAGTCTAAAGGACAATAAAGTGTTCCTTTGAAAAGTTTGGAGATCTCTGCCCTAGGCGAAACCTCATGTTGCTGCCCCTGACTCCACCCCCTTTGCCTCGCCCATGTATTCGGTGGAGGTGGCAGGGGAGGAGTTTTTTTGCGGCAACCTTTCCACCTATTTCTTCAGCCGTGGTCTCCACCTGTGTCTCTGGACCCGTCCTGAAGAAAAATAGTGGCAATACAGCACCCCTTTACAATACAGTGCCATCTTTACATCACATACCTCTATCCATTCAAGTCCCCCAATTTACATCACAGACCTTCCCCCTTTACATCAGTGTCCTCAGCCCCCCTTCCTTGCATCCCCCTTTCTTTGCACCTCAGTCCCCCTGCACAGCCCCCCCTCCTTGTATACCAGTCTCCTCCACACAGCCCCCCTCCATGTATACCAATCTCCTCCGCACAGCCCCCCCTCCATGTATACCAATCTCCTCCGCACAGCCCCCCCCTCCATGTATACCAATCTCCTCCGCACAGCTCCCCCTCTCCTGTATACCAGTCTCCTCCGCACAGCCCCCCTCCTTGTATACCAATCTCCTCCGCACAGCCCCCCCCCTCCTTGTATACCAATCTCCTCCGCACAGCCCCCCCCTCCTTGTATACCAATCTCCTCCGCACAGCCCCCCCCTCCTTGTATACCAATCTCCTCCGCACAGCCCCCCCCTCCTTGTATACCAATCTCCTCCGCACAGCCCCCCCCCTCCTTGTATACCAATCTCCTCCACACAGCCCCCCCTCCTTGTATACCAATCTCCTCCGCACAGCCCCCCCCTCCTTGTATACCAATCTCCTCCGCACAGCCCCCCCCTCCTGTATACCAATCTCCTCCACACAGCCCCCCCTCCTTGTATACCAATCTCCTCCACACAGCCCCCCCCTCCTTGTATACCAATCTCCTCCACACAGCCCCCCCCTCCTCTGTATACCAATCTCCTCCACACAGCCCCCCTCTGTATACAATCTCCTCCGCACAGCCCCCCCTCCTTGTATACCAATCTCCTCCGCACAGCCCCCCCCTCCTTGTATACCAATCTCCTCCACACAGCCCCCCCCTCCTTGTATACCAATCTCCTCCACACAGCCCCCCCCTCCACTTGTATACCAATCTCTCCACACAGCCCCCCCCCTCCTTGTATACCAATCTCCTCCACACAGCCCCCCCCTCCTTGTATACCAATCTCCTCCTCACAGCCCCCCCCCCTTGTATACCAATCTCCTCCACACAGCCCCCCCCTCCTTGTATACCAATCTCCTCCGCACAGCCCCCCCCCCCCTCCATGTATACCAATCTCCTCCACACAGCCCCCCCCCTCCTTGTATACCAATCTCCTCCGCACAGCCCCCCCTCCTTGTATACCAATCTCCTCCACACAGCCCCCCCCTCCTTGTATACCAATCTCCTCCGCACAGCCCCCCCCCTCCTTGTATACCAATCTCCTCCACACAGCCCCCCCTCCTTGTATACCAATCTCCTCCACACAGCCCCCCCCCCCCTCCTTGTATACCAATCTCCTCCGCACAGCCCCCCCCCCCCCTCCTTGTATACCAATCTCCTCCACACAGCCCCCCCCTCCTTGTATACCAATCTCCTCCGCACAGCCCCCCCCTCCTTGTATACCAATCTCCTCCACACAGCCCCCCCCCCTCCATGTATACCAATCTCCTCCGCACAGCCCCCCCCCTCCTTGTATACCAATCTCCTCCGCACAGCCCCCCCCCTCCTTGTATACCAATCTCCTCCACACAGCCCCCCCCTCCTTGTATACCAATCTCCTCCACACAGCCCCCCCTCCATGTATACCAATCTCCTCCACACAGCCCCCCTCCTCCTTGTATACCAATCTCCTCCGCACAGCCCCCCCGCCTCCTTGTATACCAATCTCCTCCGCACAGCCCCCCCTCCTTGTATACCAATCTCCTCCGCACAGCCCCCCCCCTCCTTGTATACCAATCTCCTCCGCACAGCCCCCCCCTCCTTGTATACCAATCTCCTCCACAGCCACCTTCTTTCCTTGCAACACAGAACATGTCACTGCCCCTCTCTTACCTGCAGGTAGAAGACAGAGGATGCGGCATGCTGGATCAGAGGACAGGAGTTTTCCAACTTTCAATTCAACAGACAGATAATTGGTTGCTAGGACCGCCCCTAGCAACCAATCACAGGCGATTTAACTTGAAAAGTTGGACAAACTCTCTGCTTGGATGTTTTGTCTTCTACCTTCTGGATAAAAGCAGCGGCGGGGGGCGGGGGGAAGGAGGAGTCACACGGGAGATGAGAAGACAACTAGGCGGGCTGTTTTCACCTGCACTCCCCCCGCCCACTCCCTCCCTCCCCCCAGCAGCGGTACTCTGTAGTGCAGGGAGTTCAGTCCGCACTCAATGCCACAGCGTGCGGCCGTGCCCCTGGCCCAACTTCCTCATAGAAGAAAAAATTAGCTGGCGGCCTCCGGCCGTTTTGCATGTAAATTGTGGCAGCCTGGGGGGAAATTTCCACCCCGCCCCGCCCCTGGGAACCTCTAACTGGAATGTGGTAAAAGATCGACGTCACAGAGGGGCGGAGCCTCTAGATGGAATGTGGTAAAAGATCGACGTCACGGAGGGGCGGAGCCTGTAGATGGAATGCGGTAAACAAGTGACGTCACAGAGGTGCAGAGCCGTTATAAGAGCGCTGAGCTCAGAGAGCGATCAGTATACAGAGAGCCGCCCACAGGAGCGGTTCAGTGTGTCTGCGCTCCGTGTAATATAACAGTGTGAGCCCAGATTAATTGTACAACTACACGATAGGTGGCTGGAGGGATTAGGAAGAGGGAGCGGCCATCTTTAATAAGGGATAGAAGGACACCCGCATATCATCCTATTATCAGTACATCAGGTGATAATTACAATATATTTGAATACAACAAAAGGTAGGAGATAGGACTACAGGGGCGGGGCCGGCTTCAGCTAGAGGCGTGCCTGCTCCGCCTACCCGATATATATTAAAACAAGATTGGTGTGTTTAGGAGAATGGGCGGGTCTGAGCGATCGCACCCTGCTAAACTAACAAACACATGGCAGTGAAGGGGTGGGGCTTCAGATGAACAGCGGTGAGCAACGCACATACAATTAAGCCTTCATTTGTTCTGCGGTCAGCCAATCAGGTGCGAGCCCAGCGGTCGCCGGTTGGCTGACCGCAGAACGAATGAAAAGAGTGTTGTGCTGAGGAGACGTCAGTCTGCAGATGGGCAGTGGGAGGAGCGCCACGGAGGATTGCAGTGCCCCTAGTGGAGAGAAACCATAGCACACTGAAGGGGATCGGCAGAGTGCTCGTCCTCCTCCCAGCCAGTCCTTATTTTCCACTCGCAAATATGTAAGTGGAATATTCTGAGGGCTGACTTAGAGGATTATTGTATGTAGATGTATATTCATTACTGGAAGAATTGGGCTTCTTCTAATTGACATATATTTGTAAATGATCAGTGAATTGAATTCTGCTTTTATCTGTATATATATATAAACCTCACTATCTGTATATAAATATATATAAAGCTTCTCTTTCTATCAGACCCTCATATATCCAGATACAACCTGATTCAGGACCAGAGCAATGACCCTGCATCGGCACTGTGTCATTGGATGGAGACATGGACCCTGCATCGGCAGTGTGTCATTGGATGGAGACATGGACCCTGCATCGGCAGTGTGTCATTGGATGGGGAAAATGACCCTGCATCGGCAGTGTGTCATTGGATGGAGACATGGACCCTGCATCGGCAGTGTGTCATTGGATGGGGAAAATGACCCTGCATCGGCAGTGTGTCATTGGATGGAGACATGGACCCTGCATCGGCAGTGTGTCATTGGATGGGGAAAATGACCCTGCATCGGCAGTGTGTCATTGGATGGAGAAAATGACCCTGCATCGGCAGTGTGTCATTGGATGGAGACATGGACCCTGCATCGGCAGTGTGTCATTGGATGGAGACATGGACCCTGCATCGGCAGTGTGTCATTGGATGGGGAAAATGACCCTGCATCGGCAGTGTGTCATTGGATGGAGACATGGACCCTGCATCGGCAGTGTGTCATTGGATGGAGAAAATGACCCTGCATCGGCAGTGTGTCATTGGATGGAGACATGGACCCTGCATCGGCAGTGTGTCATTGGATGGAGACATGGACCCTGCATCGGCAGTGTGTCATTGGATGGAGACATGGACCCTGCATCGGCAGTGTGTCATTGGATGGGGAAAATGACCCTGCATCGGCAGTGTGTCATTGGATGGAGACATGGACCCTGCATCGGCAGTGTGTCATTGGATGGAGAAAATGACCCTGCATCGGCAGTGTGTCATTGGATGGAGACATGGACCCTGCATCGGCAGTGTGTCATTGGATGGAGACATGGACCCTGCATCGGCAGTGTGTCATTGGATGGAGACATGGACCCTGCATCGGCAGTGTGTCATTGGATGGGGAAAATGACCCTGCATCGGCAGTGTGTCATTGGATGGAGACATGGACCCTGCATCGGCAGTGTGTCATTGGATGGGGAAAATGACCCTGCATCGGCAGTGTGTCATTGGATGGAGACATGGACCCTGCATCGGCAGTGTGTCATTGGATGGAGAAAATGACCCTGCATCGGCAGTGTGTCATTGGATGGAGACATGGACCCTGCATCGGCAGTGTGTCATTGGATGGAGACATGGACCCTGCATCGGCAGTGTGTCATTGGATGGAGACATGGACCCTGCATCGGCAGTGTGTCATTGGATGGGGAAAATGACCCTGCATCGGCAGTGTGTCATTGGATGGAGACATGGACCCTGCATCGGCAGTGTGTCATTGGATGGAGAAAATGACCCTGCATCGGCAGTGTGTCATTGGATGGAGACATGGACCCTGCATCGGCAGTGTGTCATTGGATGGAGACATGGACCCTGCATCGGCAGTGTGTCATTGGATGGAGACATGGACCCTGCATCGGCAGTGTGTCATTGGATGGGGAAAATGACCCTGCATCGGCAGTGTGTCATTGGATGGAGACATGGACCCTGCATCGGCAGTGTGTCATTGGATGGGGAAAATGACCCTGCATCGGCAGTGTGTCATTGGATGGAGACATGGACCCTGCATCGGCAGTGTGTCATTGGATGGAGAAAATGACCCTGCATCGGCAGTGTGTCATTGGATGGAGACATGGACCCTGCATCGGCAGTGTGTCATTGGATGGAGACATGGACCCTGCATCGGCAGTGTGTCATTGGATGGAGACATGGACCCTGCATCGGCAGTGTGTCATTGGATGGGGAAAATGACCCTGCATCGGCAGTGTGTCATTGGATGGAGACATGGACCCTGCATCGGCAGTGTGTCATTGGATGGAGAAAATGACCCTGCATCGGCAGTGTGTCATTGGATGGAGACATGGACCCTGCATCGGCAGTGTGTCATTGGATGGAGACATGGACCCTGCATCGGCAGTGTGTCATTGGATGGGGAAAATGACCCTGCATCGGCAGTGTGTCATTGGATGGAGACATGGACCCTGCATCGGCAGTGTGTCATTGGATGGAGAAAATGACCCTGCATCGGCAGTGTGTCATTGGATGGAGACATGGACCCTGCATCGGCAGTGTGTCATTGGATGGAGACATGGACCCTGCATCGGCAGTGTGTCATTGGATGGGGAAAATGACCCTGCATCGGCAGTGTGTCATTGGATGGAGACATGGACCCTGCATCGGCAGTGTGTCATTGGATGGGGAAAATGACCCTGCATCGGCAGTGTGTCATTGGATGGAGACATGGACCCTGCATCGGCAGTGTGTCATTGGATGGAGACATGGACCCTGCATCGGCAGTGTGTCATTGGATGGGGAAAATGACCCTGCATCGGCAGTGTGTCATTGGATGGAGACATGGACCCTGCATCGGCAGTGTGTCATTGGATGGAGACATGGACCCTGCATCGGCAGTGTGTCATTGGATGGGGAAAATGACCCTGCATCGGCACTGTCATTGGATGGAGAAAATGACCCTGCATCGGCAGTGTGTCATTGGATGGAGAAAATGACCCTGCATCGGCAGTGTGTCATTGGATGGGGAAAATGACCCTGCATCGGCAGTGTGTCATTGGATGGAGACATGGACCCTGCATCGGCAGTGTGTCATTATATGGAAACAATGACCCTGCATCGGCAGTGTGTCATTATATGGAGACAATGACCCTGCATCGGCAGTGTGTCATTGGATGGAGACATGGACCCTGCATCGGCAGTGTGTCATTATATGGAAACAATGACCCTGCATCGGCAGTGTGTCATTGGATGGGGAAAATGACCCTGCATCGGCAGAGTGTCATTGGATGGAGACTCTGCCGATTTAAGGCTGTAAGCTGAGAACAAGTGGTCCCGTCTGATGGTGCACGTTCAAACATAAAAGAAGAAAAGAGCCTATTAAAGTGCTGAGCACCCCCATTCTGCGGAGAATGTAAACTAGCACTTCATTAGAACTGTGCATAGCATCAGCCAGCTGAATGTGTTGGCTGAACCACGAATGTCAGATGCTTTAAGCTGAGAACAAGTGGTCCCGTCTGATGGTGCACGTTCAAACATAAAAGAAGAAAAGAGCCTATTAAAGTGCTGAGCACCCCCATTCTGCGGAGAATGTAAACTAGCACTTCATTAGAACTGTGCATAGCATCAGCCAGCTGAATGTGTTGGCTGAACCACCAATGTCAGAGGCTTTAAGCTGAGAACAAGTGGTCCCGTCTGATGGTGCACGTTCAAACATAAAAGAAGAAAAGAGCCTATTAAAGTGCTGAGCACCCCCATTCTGCGGAGAATGGAAAGCAGCACATCATTAGAATTGTGCATAGCATCAGCCAGCTGAATGTGTTGGCTGAACCACCAATGTCAGAGGCTTTAAGCTGAGAACAAGTGGTCCCGTCTGATGGTGCACGCTACATCATAAAAGAAGAAAAGAGCCTATTAAAGTGCTGAGCACCCCCATTCTGCGGAGAATGTAAACTAGCACTTCATTAGAACTGTGCATAGCATCAGCCAGCTGAATGTCTTGGCTGAACCACCAATGTCAGAGGCTTTAAGCTGAGAACAAGTGGTCCCGTCTGATGGTGCACGTTCAAACATAAAAGAAGAAAAGAGCCTATTAAAGTGCTGAGCACCCCCATTCTGCGGAGAATGTAAACTAGCACTTCATTAGAACTGTGCATAGCATCAGCCAGCTGAATGTGTTGGCTGAACCACCAATGTCAGATGCTTTAAGCTGAGAACAAGTGGTCCCGTCTGATGGTGCACGTTCAAACATAAAAGAAGAAAAGAGCCTATTAAAGTGCTGAGCACCCCCATTCTGCGGAGAATGGAAAGCAGCACATCATTAGAATTGTGCATAGCATCAGCCAGCTGAATGTGTTGGCTGAACCACCAATGTCAGAGGCTTTAAGCTGAGAACAAGTGGTCCCGTCTGATGGTGCACGCTACATCATAAAAGAAGAAAAGAGCCTATTAAAGTGCTGAGCACCCCCATTCTGCGGAGAATGTAAACTAGCACTTCATTAGAACTGTGCATAGCATCAGCCAGCTGAATGTCTTGGCTGAACCACCAATGTCAGAGGCTTTAAGCTGAGAACAAGTGGTCCCGTCTGATGGTGCACGTTCAAACATAAAAGAAGAAAAGAGCCTATTAAAGTGCTGAGCACCCCCATTCTGCGGAGAATGTAAACTAGCACTTCATTAGAACTGTGCATAGCATCAGCCAGCTGAATGTCTTGGCTGAACCACCAATGTCAGAGGCTTTAAGCTGAGAACAAGTGGTCCCGTCTGATGGTGCACGCTACATCATAAAAGAAGAAAAGAGCCTATTAAAGTGCTGAGCACCCCCATTCTGCGGAGAATGTAAACTAGCACTTCATTAGAACTGTGCATAGCATCAGCCAGCTGAATGTCTTGGCTGAACCACCAATGTCAGATGCTTTAAGCTGAGAACAAGGGGTCCCGTCTGATGGTGCTCGTTCAAACATAAAAGAAGAAACGAGCCTATTAAAGTGCTGAGCACCCCCATTCTGCGGAGAATGTAAACTAGCACTTCATTAGAACTGTGCATAGCATCAGCCAGCTGAATGTCTTGGCTGAACCACCAATGTCAGAGGCTTTAAGCTGAGAACAAGTGGTCCCGTCTGATGGTGCATGTTCAAACATAAAAGAAGAAAAGAGCCTATTAAAGTGCTGAGCACCCCCATTCTGCGGAGAATGTAAACTAGCACTTCATTAGAACTGTGCATAGCATCAGCCAGCTGAATGTGTTGGCTGAACCACCAATGTCAGATGCTTTAAGCTGAGAACAAGGGGTCCCGTCTGATGGTGCATGTTCAAACATAAAAGAAGAAAAGAGCCTATTAAAGTGCTGAGCACCCCCATTCTGCGGAGAATGGAAAGCAGCACATCATTAGAATTGTGCATAGCATCAGCCAGCTGAATGTGTTGGCTGAACCACCAATGTCAGAGGCTTTAAGCTGAGAACAAGTGGTCCCGTCTGATGGTGCACGCTACATCATAAAAGAAGAAAAGAGCCTATTAAAGTGCTGAGCACCCCCATTCTGCGGAGAATGGAAAGCAGCACATCATTAGAATTGTGCATAGCATCAGCCAGCTGAATGTGTTGGCTGAACCACCAATGTCAGAGGCTTTAAGCTGAGAACAAGTGGTCCCGTCTGATGGTGCATGTTCAAACATAAAAGAAGAAAAGAGCCTATTAAAGTGCTGAGCACCCCCATTCTGCGGAGAATGTAAACTAGCACTTCATTAGAACTGTGCATAGCATCAGCCAGCTGAATGTGTTGGCTGAACCACCAATGTCAGATGCTTTAAGCTGAGAACAAGGGGTCCCGTCTGATGGTGCTCGTTCAAACATAAAAGAAGAAACGAGCCTATTAAAGTGCTGAGCACCCCCATTCTGCGGAGAATGTAAACTAGCACTTCATTAGAACTGTGCATAGCATCAGCCAGCTGAATGTCTTGGCTGAACCACCAATGTCAGAGGCTTTAAGCTGAGAACAAGTGGTTCCGTCTGATGGTGCATGTTCAAACATAAAAGAAGAAAAGAGCCTATTAAAGTGCTGAGCACCCCCATTCTGCGGAGAATGGAAAGCAGCACATCATTAGAATTGTGCATAGCATCAGCCAGCTGAATGTGTTGGCTGAACCACCAATGTCAGAGGCTTTAAGCTGAGAACAAGTGGTCCCGTCTGATGGTGCACGTTCAAACATAAAAGAAGAAAAGAGCCTATTAAAGTGCTGAGCACCCCCATTCTGCGGAGAATGTAAACTAGCACTTCATTAGAACTGTGCATAGCATCAGCCAGCTGAATGTCTTGGCTGAACCACCAATGTCAGAGGCTTTAAGCTGAGAACAAGTGGTCCCGTCTGATGGTGCATGTTCAAACATAAAAGAAGAAAAGAGCCTATTAAAGTGCTGAGCACCCCCATTCTGCGGAGAATGTAAACTAGCACTTCATTAGAACTGTGCATAGCATCAGCCAGCTGAATGTGTTGGCTGAACCACCAATGTCAGAGGCTTTAAGCTGAGAACAAGTGGTCCCGTCTGATGGTGCTCGTTCAAACATAAAAGAAGAAACGAGCCTATTAAAGTGCTGAGCACCCCCATTCTGCGGAGAATGTAAACTAGCACTTCATTAGAACTGTGCATAGCATCAGCCAGCTGAATGTCTTGGCTGAACCACCAATGTCAGATGCTTTAAGCTGAGAACAAGTGGTCCCGTCTGATGGTGCACGCTCCATCATAAAAGAAGAAAAGAGCCTATTAAAGTGCTGAGCACCCCCATTCTGCGGAGAATGTAAACTAGCACTTCATTAGAACTGTGCATAGCATCAGCCAGCTGAATGTCTTGGCTGAACCACCAATGTCAGAGGCTTTAAGCTGAGAACAAGTGGTCCCGTCTGATGGTGCACGTTCAAACATAAAAGAAGAAACGAGCCTATTAAAGTGCTGAGCACCCCCATTCTGCGGAGAATGTAAACTAGCACTTCATTAGAACTGTGCATAGCATCAGCCAGCTGAATGTCTTGGCTGAACCACCAATGTCAGAGGCTTTAACTGAGAACAAGTGGTCCCGTCTGATGGTGCACGTTCAAACATAAAAGAAGAAACGAGCCTATTAAAGTGCTGAGCACCCCCATTCTGCGGAGAATGGAAAGCAGCACGTTATTAGAATTGTGCATAGCATCAGCCAGCTGAATGTGTTGGCTGAACCACCAATGTCAGAGGCTTTAAGCTGAGAACAAGTGGTCCCGTCTGATGGTGCACGTTCAAACATAAAAGAAGAAAAGAGCCTATTAAAGTGCTGAGCACCCCCATTCTGCGGAGAATGGAAAGCAGCACATCATTAGAATTGTGCATAGCATCAGCCAGCTGAATGTGTTGGCTGAACCACCAATGTCAGAGGCTTTAAGCTGAGAACAAGTGGTCCCGTCTGATGGTGCACGCTACATCATAAAAGAAGAAAAGAGCCTATTAAAGTGCTGAGCACCCCCATTCTGCGGAGAATGGAAAGCAGCACATCATTAGAACTGTGCATAGCATCAGCCAGCTGAATGTGTTGGCTGAACCACCAATGTCAGATGCTTTAAGCTGAGAACAAGTGGTCCCGTCTGATGGTGCACGCTCGAGCATAAAAGAAGAAAAGAGCCTATTAAAGTGCTGAGCACCCCCATTCTGCGGAGAATGGAAAGCAGCACATCATTAGAATTGTGCATAGCATCAGCCAGCTGAATGTGTTGGCTGAACCACCAATGTCAGAGGCTTTAAGCTGAGAACAAGTGGTCCCGTCTGATGGTGCACGCTACATCATAAAAGAAGAAAAGAGCCTATTAAAGTGCTGAGCACCCCCATTCTGCGGAGAATGTAAACTAGCACTTCATTAGAACTGTGCATAGCATCAGCCAGCTGAATGTCTTGGCTGAACCACCAATGTCAGAGGCTTTAAGCTGAGAACAAGTGGTCCCGTCTGATGGTGCATGTTCAAACATAAAAGAAGAAAAGAGCCTATTAAAGTGCTGAGCACCCCCATTCTGCGGAGAATGTCAACTAGCACTTCATTAGAACTGTGCATAGCATCAGCCAGCTGAATGTGTTGGCTGAAACACCAATGTCAGAGGCTTTAAGCTGAGAACAAGTGGTCCCGTCTGATGGTGCACGTTCAAACATAAAAGAAGAAAAGAGCCTATTAAAGTGCTGAGCACCCCCATTCTGCGGAGAATGTAAACTAGCACTTCATTAGAACTGTGCATAGCATCAGCCAGCTGAATGTCTTGGCTGAACCACCAATGTCAGAGGCTTTAAGCTGAGAACAAGTGGTCCCGTCTGATGGTGCACGTTCAAACATAAAAGAAGAAAAGAGCCTATTAAAGTGCTGAGCACCCCCATTCTGCGGAGAATGGAAAGCAGCACATCATTAGAATTGTGCATAGCATCAGCCAGCTGAATGTGTTGGCTGAACCACCAATGTCAGAGGCTTTAAGCTGAGAACAAGTGGTCCCGTCTGATGGTGCACGCTACATCATAAAAGAAGAAAAGAGCCTATTAAAGTGCTGAGCACCCCCATTCTGCGGAGAATGTAAACTAGCACTTCATTAGAACTGTGCATAGCATCAGCCAGCTGAATGTCTTGGCTGAACCACCAATGTCAGAGGCTTTAAGCTGAGAACAAGTGGTCCCGTCTGATGGTGCACGTTCAAACATAAAAGAAGAAAAGAGCCTATTAAAGTGCTGAGCACCCCCATTCTGCGGAGAATGTAAACTAGCACTTCATTAGAACTGTGCATAGCATCAGCCAGCTGAATGTCTTGGCTGAACCACCAATGTCAGAGGCTTTAAGCTGAGAACAAGTGGTCCCGTCTGATGGTGCACGCTACATCATAAAAGAAGAAAAGAGCCTATTAAAGTGCTGAGCACCCCCATTCTGCGGAGAATGGAAAGCAGCACATCATTAGAATTGTGCATAGCATCAGCCAGCTGAATGTGTTGGCTGAACCACCAATGTCAGATGCTTTAAGCTGAGAACAAGTGGTCCCGTCTGATGGTGCATGTTCAAACATAAAAGAAGAAAAGAGCCTATTAAAGTGCTGAGCACCCCCATTCTGCGGAGAATGTAAACTAGCACTTCATTAGAACTGTGCATAGCATCAGCCAGCTGAATGTGTTGGCTGAACCACCAATGTCAGAGGCTTTAAGCTGAGAACAAGTGGTCCCGTCTGATGGTGCACGTTCAAACATAAAAGAAGAAAAGAGCCTATTAAAGTGCTGAGCACCCCCATTCTGCGGAGAATGGAAAGCAGCACGTTATTAGAATTGTGCATAGCATCAGCCAGCTGAATGTGTTGGCTGAACCACCAATGTCAGAGGCTTTAAGCTGAGAACAAGTGGTCCCGTCTGATGGTGCATGTTCAAACATAAAAGAAGAAAAGAGCCTATTAAAGTGCTGAGCACCCCCATTCTGCGGAGAATGGAAAGCAGCACATCATTAGAATTGTGCATAGCATCAGCCAGCTGAATGTGTTGGCTGAACCACCAATGTCAGAGGCTTTAAGCTGAGAACAAGTGGTCCCGTCTGATGGTGCACGCTACATCATAAAAGAAGAAAAGAGCCTATTAAAGTGCTGAGCACCCCCATTCTGCGGAGAATGTAAACTAGCACTTCATTAGAACTGTGCATAGCATCAGCCAGCTGAATGTCTTGGCTGAAACACCAATGTCAGAGGCTTTAAGCTGAGAACAAGTGGTCCCGTCTGATGGTGCATGTTCAAACATAAAAGAAGAAAAGAGCCTATTAAAGTGCTGAGCACCCCCATTCTGCGGAGAATGTCAACTAGCACTTCATTAGAACTGTGCATAGCATCAGCCAGCTGAATGTGTTGGCTGAAACACCAATGTCAGAGGCTTTAAGCTGAGAACAAGTGGTCCCGTCTGATGGTGCACGTTCAAACATAAAAGAAGAAAAGAGCCTATTAAAGTGCTGAGCACCCCCATTCTGCGGAGAATGGAAAGCAGCACATTATTAGAATTGTGCATAGCATCAGCCAGCTGAATGTGTTGGCTGAACCACCAATGTCAGAGGCTTTAAGCTGAGAACAAGTGGTCCCGTCTGATGGTGCACGTTCAAACATAAAAGAAGAAAAGAGCCTATTAAAGTGCTGAGCACCCCCATTCTGCGGAGAATGTAAACTAGCACTTCATTAGAACTGTGCATAGCATCAGCCAGCTGAATGTCTTGGCTGAACCACCAATGTCAGAGGCTTTAAGCTGAGAACAAGTGGTCCCGTCTGATGGTGCACGTTCAAACATAAAAGAAGAAAAGAGCCTATTAAAGTGCTGAGCACCCCCATTCTGCGGAGAATGGAAAGCAGCACATCATTAGAATTGTGCATAGCATCAGCCAGCTGAATGTGTTGGCTGAACCACCAATGTCAGATGCTTTAAGCTGAGAACAAGTGGTCCCGTCTGATGGTGCACGCTCGAGCATAAAAGAAGAAAAGAGCCTATTAAAGTGCTGAGCACCCCCATTCTGCGGAGAATGGAAAGCAGCACATCATTAGAATTGTGCATAGCATCAGCCAGCTGAATGTGTTGGCTGAACCACCAATGTCAGGTGCTTTAAGCTGAGAACAAGTGGTCCCGTCTGATGGTGCATGTTCAAACATAAAAGAAGAAAAGAGCCTATTAAAGTGCTGAGCACCCCCATTCTGCGGAGAATGTCAACTAGCACTTCATTAGAACTGTGCATAGCATCAGCCAGCTGAATGTGTTGGCTGAAACACCAATGTCAGAGGCTTTAAGCTGAGAACAAGTGGTCCCGTCTGATGGTGCACGCTCCATCATAAAAGAAGAAAAGAGCCTATTAAAGTGCTGAGCACCCCCATTCTGCGGAGAATGGAAAGCAGCACATCATTAGAATTGTGCATAGCATCAGCCAGCTGAATGTGTTGGCTGAACCACCAATGTCAGAGGCTTTAAGCTGAGAACAAGTGGTCCCGTCTGATGGTGCACGCTCCATCATAAAAGAAGAAAAGAGCCTATTAAAGTGCTGAGCACCCCCATTCTGCGGAGAATGGAAAGCAGCACATCATTAGAATTGTGCATAGCATCAGCCAGCTGAATGTGTTGGCTGAACCACCAATGTCAGAGGCTTTAAGCTGAGAACAAGTGGTCCCGTCTGATGGTGCACGTTCAAACATAAAAGAAGAAAAGAGCCTATTAAAGTGCTGAGCACCCCCATTCTGCGGAGAATGGAAAGCAGCACATCATTAGAATTGTGCATAGCATCAGCCAGCTGAATGTGTTGGCTGAACCTCCAATGTCAGAGGCTTTAAGCTGAGAACAAGTGGTCCCGTCTGATGGTGCACGTTCAAACATAAAAGAAGAAAAGAGCCTATTAAAGTGCTGAGCACCCCCATTCTGCGGAGAATGTCAACTAGCACATCATTAGAATTGTGCATAGCATCAGCCAGCTGAATGTGTTGGCTGAAACACCAATGTCAGAGGCTTTAAGCTGAGAACAAGTGGTCCCGTCTGATGGTGCACGCTCGAGCATAAAAGAAGAAAAGAGCCTATTAAAGTGCTGAGCACCCCCATTCTGCGGAGAATGTAAACTAGCACTTCATTAGAACTGTGCATAGCATCAGCCAGCTGAATGTCTTGGCGGAACCACGAATGTCAGAGGCTTTAAGCTGAGAACAAGTGGTCCCGTCTGATGGTGCACGTTCAAACATAAAAGAAGAAAAGAGCCTATTAAAGTGCTGAGCACCCCCATTCTGCGGAGAATGGAAAGCAGCACATCATTAGAATTGTGCATAGCATCAGCCAGCTGAATGTGTTGGCTGAACCACCTTTCAGATGCTTTAAGCTGAGAACAAGTGGTCCCGTCTGATGGTGCATGTTCAAACATAAAAGAAGAAAAGAGCCTATTAAAGTGCTGAGCACCCCCATTCTGCGGAGAATGTAAACTAGCACTTCATTAGAACTGTGCATAGCATCAGCCAGCTGAATGTCTTGGCTGAACCACCAATGTCAGAGGCTTTAAGCTGAGAACAAGTGGTACCGTCTGATGGTGCACGCTCCATCATAAAAGAAGAAAAGAGCCTATTAAAGTGCTGAGCACCCCCATTCTGCGGAGAATGGAAAGCAGCACATCATTAGAATTGTGCATAGCATCAGCCAGCTGAATGTGTTGGCTGAACCACCAATGTCAGAGGCTTTAAGCTGAGAACAAGTGGTCCCGTCTGATGGTGCACGTTCAAACATAAAAGAAGAAAAGAGCCTATTAAAGTGCTGAGCACCCCCATTCTGCGGAGAATGTAAACTAGCACTTCATTAGAACTGTGCATAGCATCAGCCAGCTGAATGTCTTGGCTGAACCACCAATGTCAGAGGCTTTAAGCTGAGAACAAGTGGTCCCGTCTGATGGTGCACGCTCCATCATAAAAGAAGAAAAGAGCCTATTAAAGTGCTGAGCACCCCCATTCTGCGGAGAATGGAAAGCAGCACATCATTAGAATTGTGCATAGCATCAGCCAGCTGAATGTGTTGGCTGAACCACCAATGTCAGAGGCTTTAAGCTGAGAACAAGTGGTCCCGTCTGATGGTGCACGTTCAAACATAAAAGAAGAAAAGAGCCTATTAAAGTGCTGAGCACCCCCATTCTGCGGAGAATGGAAAGCAGCACATCATTAGAATTGTGCATAGCATCAGCCAGCTGAATGTGTTGGCTGAACCACCAATGTCAGAGGCTTTAAGCTGAGAACAAGTGGTCCCGTCTGATGGTGCACGTTCAAACATAAAAGAAGAAAAGAGCCTATTAAAGTGCTGAGCACCCCCATTCTGCGGAGAATGGAAAGCAGCACATCATTAGAATTGTGCATAGCATCAGCCAGCTTAATGTGTTGACTGAACCACCAATGTCAGATGCTTTAAGCTGAGAACAAGTGGTCCCGTCTGATGGTGCACGCTCGAGCATAAAAGAAGAAAAGAGCCTATTAAAGTGCTGAGCACCCCCATTCTGCGGAGAATGGAAAGCAGCACATCATTAGAATTGTGCATAGCATCAGCCAGCTGAATGTGTTGGCTGAACCACCAATGTCAGATGCTTTAAGATGAGAACAAGTGGTCCCGTCTGATGGTGCACGCTCCATCATAAAAGAAGAAAAGAGCCTATTAAAGTGCTGAGCACCCCCATTCTGCGGAGAATGTAAACTAGCACTTCATTAGAACTGTGCATAGCATCAGCCAGCTGAATGTCTTGGCTGAACCACCAATGTCAGAGGCTTTAAGCTGAGAACAAGTGGTCCCGTCTGATGGTGCATGTTCAAACATAAAAGAAGAAAAGAGCCTATTAAAGTGCTGAGCACCCCCATTCTGCGGAGAATGGAAAGCAGCACATCATTAGAATTGTGCATAGCATCAGCCAGCTGAATGTGTTGGCTGAACCACCAATGTCAGAGGCTTTAAGCTGAGAACAAGTGGTCCCGTCTGATGGTGCACGTTCAAACATAAAAGAAGAAAAGAGCCTATTAAAGTGCTGAGCACCCCCATTCTGCGGAGAATGGAAAGCAGCACATCATTAGAATTGTGCATGGCATCAGCCAGCTGAATGTGTTGGCTGAACCACCAATGTCAGAGGCTTTAAGCTGAGAACAAGTGGTCCCGTCTGATGGTGCACGTTCAAACATAAAAGAAGAAAAGAGCCTATTAAAGTGCTGAGCACCCCCATTCTGCGGAGAATGTCAACTAGCACTTCATTAGAACTGTGCATAGCATCAGCCAGCTGAATGTGTTGGCTGAAACACCAATGTCAGAGGCTTTAAGCTGAGAACAAGTGGTCCCGTCTGATGGTGCACGCTCGAGCATAAAAGAAGAAAAGAGCCTATTAAAGTGCTGAGCACCCCCATTCTGCGGAGAATGTAAACTAGCACTTCATTAGAACTGTGCATAGCATCAGCCAGCTGAATGTCTTGGCTGAACCACCAATGTCAGATGCTTTAAGCTGAGAACAAGTGGTTCCGTCTGATGGTGCATGTTCAAACATAAAAGAAGAAAAGAGCCTATTAAAGTGCTGAGCACCCCCATTCTGCGGAGAATGTAAACTAGCACTTCATTAGAACTGTGCATAGCATCAGCCAGCTGAATGTGTTGGCTGAAACACCAATGTCAGAGGCTTTAAGCTGAGAACAAGTGGTCCCGTCTGATGGTGCACGCTCCATCATAAAAGAAGAAAAGAGCCTATTAAAGTGCTGAGCACCCCCATTCTGCGGAGAATGTCAACTAGCACATCATTAGAATTGTGCATAGCATCAGCCAGCTGAATGTGTTGGCTGAACCACCAATGTCAGAGGCTTTAAGCTGAGAACAAGTGGTCCCGTCTGATGGTGCACGCTCGAGCATAAAAGAAGAAAAGAGCCTATTAAAGTGCTGAGCACCCCCATTCTGCGGAGAATGGAAAGCAGCACATCATTAGAATTGTGCATAGCATCAGCCAGCTGAATGTGTTGGCTGAACCACCAATGTCAGAGGCTTTAAGCTGAGAACAAGTGGTCCCGTCTGATGGTGCACGTTCAAACATAAAAGAAGAAAAGAGCCTATTAAAGTGCTGAGCACCCCCATTCTGCGGAGAATGTAAACTAGCACTTCATTAGAACTGTGCATAGCATCAGCCAGCTGAATGTCTTGGCTGAACCACCAATGTCAGATGCTTTAAGCTGAGAACAAGTGGTCCCGTCTGATGGTGCACGTTCAAACATAAAAGAAGAAAAGAGCCTATTAAAGTGCTGAGCACCCCCATTCTGCGGAGAATGGAAAGCAGCACGTTATTAGAATTGTGCATAGCATCAGCCAGCTGAATGTGTTGGCTGAACCACCAATGTCAGAGGCTTTAAGCTGAGAACAAGTGGTCCCGTCTGATGGTGCATGTTCAAACATAAAAGAAGAAAAGAGCCTATTAAAGTGCTGAGCACCCCCATTCTGCGGAGAATGGAAAGCAGCACATCATTAGAATTGTGCATAGCATCAGCCAGCTGAATGTGTTGGCTGAACCACCAATGTCAGAGGCTTTAAGCTGAGAACAAGTGGTCCCGTCTGATGGTGCACGCTACATCATAAAAGAAGAAAAGAGCCTATTAAAGTGCTGAGCACCCCCATTCTGCGGAGAATGTAAACTAGCACTTCATTAGAACTGTGCATAGCATCAGCCAGCTGAATGTCTTGGCTGAACCACCAATGTCAGAGGCTTTAAGCTGAGAACAAGTGGTCCCGTCTGATGGTGCATGTTCAAACATAAAAGAAGAAAAGAGCCTATTAAAGTGCTGAGCACCCCCATTCTGCGGAGAATGTCAACTAGCACTTCATTAGAACTGTGCATAGCATCAGCCAGCTGAATGTGTTGGCTGAACCACCAATGTCAGAGGCTTTAAGCTGAGAACAAGTGGTCCCGTCTGATGGTGCACGTTCAAACATAAAAGAAGAAAAGAGCCTATTATAGTGCTGAGCACCCCCATTCTGCGGAGAATGTAAACTAGCACTTCATTAGAACTGTGCATAGCATCAGCCAGCTGAATGTCTTGGCTGAACCACCAATGTCAGAGGCTTTAAGCTGAGAACAAGTGGTCCCGTCTGATGGTGCACGTTCAAACATAAAAGAAGAAAAGAGCCTATTAAAGTGCTGAGCACCCCCATTCTGCGGAGAATGGAAAGCAGCACATCATTAGAATTGTGCATAGCATCAGCCAGCTGAATGTGTTGGCTGAACCACCAATGTCAGAGGCTTTAAGCTGAGAACAAGTGGTCCCGTCTGATGGTGCACGCTCGAGCATAAAAGAAGAAAAGAGCCTATTAAAGTGCTGAGCACCCCCATTCTGCGGAGAATGGAAAGCAGCACATCATTAGAATTGTGCATAGCATCAGCCAGCTGAATGTGTTGGCTGAACCACCAATGTCAGAGGCTTTAAGCTGAGAACAAGTGGTCCCGTCTGATGGTGCACGCTCGAGCATAAAAGAAGAAAAGAGCCTATTAAAGTGCTGAGCACCCCCATTCTGCGGAGAATGTAAACTAGCACTTCATTAGAACTGTGCATAGCATCAGCCAGCTGAATGTCTTGGCTGAACCACCAATGTCAGATGCTTTAAGCTGAGAACAAGTGGTCCCGTCTGATGGTGCACGTTCAAACATAAAAGAAGAAAAGAGCCTATTAAAGTGCTGAGCACCCCCATTCTGCGGAGAATGTCAACTAGCACTTCATTAGAACTGTGCATAGCATCAGCCAGCTGAATGTGTTGGCTGAAACACCAATGTCAGAGGCTTTAAGCTGAGAACAAGTGGTCCCGTCTGATGGTGCACGTTCAAACATAAAAGAAGAAAAGAGCCTATTAAAGTGCTGAGCACCCCCATTCTGCGGAGAATGGAAAGCAGCACGTTATTAGAATTGTGCATAGCATCAGCCAGCTGAATGTGTTGGCTGAACCACCAATGTCAGAGGCTTTAAGCTGAGAACAAGTGGTCCCGTCTGATGGTGCATGTTCAAACATAAAAGAAGAAAAGAGCCTATTAAAGTGCTGAGCACCCCCATTCTGCGGAGAATGGAAAGCAGCACATCATTAGAATTGTGCATAGCATCAGCCAGCTGAATGTGTTGGCTGAACCACCAATGTCAGAGGCTTTAAGCTGAGAACAAGTGGTCCCGTCTGATGGTGCACGCTACATCATAAAAGAAGAAAAGAGCCTATTAAAGTGCTGAGCACCCCCATTCTGCGGAGAATGTAAACTAGCACTTCATTAGAACTGTGCATAGCATCAGCCAGCTGAATGTCTTGGCTGAACCACCAATGTCAGAGGCTTTAAGCTGAGAACAAGTGGTCCCGTCTGATGGTGCATGTTCAAACATAAAAGAAGAAAAGAGCCTATTAAAGTGCTGAGCACCCCCATTCTGCGGAGAATGTCAACTAGCACTTCATTAGAACTGTGCATAGCATCAGCCAGCTGAATGTGTTGGCTGAAACACCAATGTCAGAGGCTTTAAGCTGAGAACAAGTGGTCCCGTCTGATGGTGCACGTTCAAACATAAAAGAAGAAAAGAGCCTATTAAAGTGCTGAGCACCCCCATTCTGCGGAGAATGGAAAGCAGCACATTATTAGAATTGTGCATAGCATCAGCCAGCTGAATGTGTTGGCTGAACCACCAATGTCAGAGGCTTTAAGCTGAGAACAAGTGGTCCCGTCTGATGGTGCACGTTCAAACATAAAAGAAGAAAAGAGCCTATTAAAGTGCTGAGCACCCCCATTCTGCGGAGAATGTAAACTAGCACTTCATTAGAACTGTGCATAGCATCAGCCAGCTGAATGTCTTGGCTGAACCACCAATGTCAGAGGCTTTAAGCTGAGAACAAGTGGTCCCGTCTGATGGTGCACGTTCAAACATAAAAGAAGAAAAGAGCCTATTAAAGTGCTGAGCACCCCCATTCTGCGGAGAATGGAAAGCAGCACATCATTAGAATTGTGCATAGCATCAGCCAGCTGAATGTGTTGGCTGAACCACCAATGTCAGATGCTTTAAGCTGAGAACAAGTGGTCCCGTCTGATGGTGCACGCTCGAGCATAAAAGAAGAAAAGAGCCTATTAAAGTGCTGAGCACCCCCATTCTGCGGAGAATGGAAAGCAGCACATCATTAGAATTGTGCATAGCATCAGCCAGCTGAATGTGTTGGCTGAACCACCAATGTCAGATGCTTTAAGCTGAGAACAAGTGGTCCCGTCTGATGGTGCATGTTCAAACATAAAAGAAGAAAAGAGCCTATTAAAGTGCTGAGCACCCCCATTCTGCGGAGAATGTAAACTAGCACTTCATTAGAACTGTGCATAGCATCAGCCAGCTGAATGTGTTGGCTGAACCACCAATGTCAGATGCTTTAAGCTGAGAACAAGTGGTCCCGTCTGATGGTGCATGTTCAAACATAAAAGAAGAAAAGAGCCTATTAAAGTGCTGAGCACCCCCATTCTGCGGAGAATGTAAACTAGCACTTAATTAGAACTGTGCATAGCATCAGCCAGCTGAATGTCTTGGCTGAACCACCAATGTCAGAGGCTTTAAGCTGAGAACAAGTGGTCCCGTCTGATGGTGCACGTTCAAACATAAAAGAAGAAACGAGCCTATTAAAGTGCTGAGCACCCCCATTCTGCGGAGAATGTAAACTAGCACTTCATTAGAACTGTGCATAGCATCAGCCAGCTGAATGTCTTGGCTGAACCACCAATGTCAGAGGCTTTAAGCTGAGAACAAGTGGTCCCGTCTGATGGTGCACGTTCAAACATAAAAGAAGAAAAGAGCCTATTAAAGTGCTGAGCACCCCCATTCTGCGGAGAATGGAAAGCAGCACATCATTAGAATTGTGCATAGCATCAGCCAGCTGAATGTGTTGGCTGAACCACCAATGTCAGAGACTTTAAGCTGAGAACAAGTGGTCCCGTCTGATGGTGCACGCTCGAGCATAAAAGAAGAAAAGAGCCTATTAAAGTGCTGAGCACCAACATTCTGCGGAGAATGTAAACTAGCACTTCATTAGAACTGTGCATAGCATCAGCCAGCTTAATGTCTTGGCGGAACCACGAATGTCAGAGGCTTTAAGCTGAGAACAAGTGGTCCCGTCTGATGGTGCACGTTCAAACATAAAAGAAGAAAAGAGCCTATTAAAGTGCTGAGCACCCCCATTCTGCGGAGAATGGAAAGCAGCACATCATTAGAATTGTGCATAGCATCAGCCAGCTGAATGTGTTGGCTGAACCACGAATGTCAGAGGCTTTAAGCTGAGAACAAGTGGTCCCGTCTGATGGTGCACGTTCAAACATAAAAGAAGAAAAGAGCCTATTAAAGTGCTGAGCACCCCCATTCTGCGGAGAATGTCAACTAGCACATCATTAGAATTGTGCATAGCATCAGCCAGCTGAATGTGTTGGCTGAAACACCAATGTCAGAGGCTTTAAGCTGAGAACAAGTGGTCCCGTCTGATGGTGCACGCTCGAGCATAAAAGAAGAAAAGAGCCTATTAAAGTGCTGAGCACCCCCATTCTGCGGAGAATGTAAACTAGCACTTCATTAGAACTGTGCATAGCATCAGCCAGCTGAATGTCTTGGCTGAAACACCAATGTCAGAGGCTTTAAGCTGAGAACAAGTGGTCCCGTCTGATGGTGCACGCTCCATCATAAAAGAAGAAAAGAGCCTATTAAAGTGCTGAGCACCCCCATTCTGCGGAGAATGGAAAGCAGCACATCATTAGAATTGTGCATAGCATCAGCCAGCTGAATGTGTTGGCTGAACCACCAATGTCAGATGCTTTAAGCTGAGAACAAGTGGTCCCGTCTGATGGTGCATGTTCAAACATAAAAGAAGAAAAGAGCCTATTAAAGTGCTGAGCACCCCCATTCTGCGGAGAATGTCAACTAGCACTTCATTAGAACTGTGCATAGCATCAGCCAGCTGAATGTGTTGGCTGAAACACCAATGTCAGAGGCTTTAAGCTGAGAACAAGTGGTCCCGTCTGATGGTGCACGCTCCATCATAAAAGAAGAAAAGAGCCTATTAAAGTGCTGAGCACCCCCATTCTGCGGAGAATGGAAAGCAGCACATCATTAGAATTGTGCATAGCATCAGCCAGCTGAATGTGTTGGCTGAACCACCAATGTCAGAGGCTTTAAGCTGAGAACAAGTGGTCCCGTCTGATGGTGCACGTTCAAACATAAAAGAAGAAAAGAGCCTTTTAAAGTGCTGAGCACCCCCATTCTGCGGAGAATGGAAAGCAGCACATCATTAGAATTGTGCATAGCATCAGCCAGCTGAATGTGTTGGCTGAACCTCCAATGTCAGAGGCTTTAAGCTGAGAACAAGTGGTCCCGTCTGATGGTGCACGTTCAAACATAAAAGAAGAAAAGAGCCTATTAAAGTGCTGAGCACCCCCATTCTGCGGAGAATGTCAACTAGCACATCATTAGAATTGTGCATAGCATCAGCCAGCTGAATGTGTTGGCTGAAACACCAATGTCAGAGGCTTTAAGCTGAGAACAAGTGGTCCCGTCTGATGGTGCACGCTCGAGCATAAAAGAAGAAAAGAGCCTATTAAAGTGCTGAGCACCCCCATTCTGCGGAGAATGTAAACTAGCACTTCATTAGAACTGTGCATAGCATCAGCCAGCTGAATGTCTTGGCGGAACCACGAATGTCAGAGGCTTTAAGCTGAGAACAAGTGGTCCCGTCTGATGGTGCACGTTCAAACATAAAAGAAGAAAAGAGCCTATTAAAGTGCTGAGCACCCCCATTCTGCGGAGAATGGAAAGCAGCACATCATTAGAATTGTGCATAGCATCAGCCAGCTGAATGTGTTGGCTGAACCACCTTTCAGATGCTTTAAGCTGAGAACAAGTGGTCCCGTCTGATGGTGCATGTTCAAACATAAAAGAAGAAAAGAGCCTATTAAAGTGCTGAGCACCCCCATTCTGCGGAGAATGGAAAGCAGCACATCATTAGAATTGTGCATAGCATCAGCCAGCTGAATGTGTTGGCTGAACCACCAATGTCAGATGCTTTAAGCTGAGAACAAGTGGTCCCGTCTGATGGTGCACGCTCCATCATAAAAGAAGAAAAGAGCCTATTAAAGTGCTGAGCACCCCCATTCTGCGGAGAATGTAAACTAGCACTTCATTAGAACTGTGCATAGCATCAGCCAGCTGAATGTCTTGGCTGAACCACCAATGTCAGAGGCTTTAAGCTGAGAACAAGTGGTACCGTCTGATGGTGCACGCTCCATCATAAAAGAAGAAAAGAGCCTATTAAAGTGCTGAGCACCCCCATTCTGCGGAGAATGGAAAGCAGCACATCATTAGAATTGTGCATAGCATCAGCCAGCTGAATGTGTTGGCTGAACCACCAATGTCAGAGGCTTTAAGCTGAGAACAAGTGGTCCCGTCTGATGGTGCACGTTCAAACATAAAAGAAGAAAAGAGCCTATTAAAGTGCTGAGCACCCCCATTCTGCGGAGAATGTAAACTAGCACTTCATTAGAACTGTGCATAGCATCAGCCAGCTGAATGTCTTGGCTGAACCACCAATGTCAGAGGCTTTAAGCTGAGAACAAGTGGTCCCGTCTGATGGTGCACGCTCCATCATAAAAGAAGAAAAGAGCCTATTAAAGTGCTGAGCACCCCCATTCTGCGGAGAATGGAAAGCAGCACATCATTAGAATTGTGCATAGCATCAGCCAGCTGAATGTGTTGGCTGAACCACCAATGTCAGAGGCTTTAAGCTGAGAACAAGTGGTCCCGTCTGATGGTGCACGTTCAAACATAAAAGAAGAAAAGAGCCTATTAAAGTGCTGAGCACCCCCATTCTGCGGAGAATGGAAAGCAGCACATCATTAGAATTGTGCATAGCATCAGCCAGCTGAATGTGTTGGCTGAACCACCAATGTCAGAGGCTTTAAGCTGAGAACAAGTGGTCCCGTCTGATGGTGCACGCTACATCATAAAAGAAGAAAAGAGCCTATTAAAGTGCTGAGCACCCCCATTCTGCGGAGAATGTAAACTAGCACTTCATTAGAACTGTGCATAGCATCAGCCAGCTGAATGTCTTGGCTGAACCACCAATGTCAGAGGCTTTAAGCTGAGAACAAGTGGTCCCGTCTGATGGTGCATGTTCAAACATAAAAGAAGAAAAGAGCCTATTAAAGTGCTGAGCACCCCCATTCTGCGGAGAATGTAAACTAGCACTTCATTAGAACTGTGCATAGCATCAGCCAGCTGAATGTGTTGGCTGAAACACCAATGTCAGAGGCTTTAAGCTGAGAACAAGTGGTCCCGTCTGATGGTGCACGTTCAAACATAAAAGAAGAAAAGAGCCTATTAAAGTGCTGAGCACCCCCATTCTGCGGAGAATGGAAAGCAGCACATTATTAGAATTGTGCATAGCATCAGCCAGCTGAATGTGTTGGCTGAACCACCAATGTCAGAGGCTTTAAGCTGAGAACAAGTGGTCCCGTCTGATGGTGCACGTTCAAACATAAAAGAAGAAAAGAGCCTATTAAAGTGCTGAGCACCCCCATTCTGCGGAGAATGTCAACTAGCACTTCATTAGAACTGTGCATAGCATCAGCCAGCTGAATGTGTTGGCTGAACCACCAATGTCAGAGGCTTTAAGCTGAGAACAAGTGGTCCCGTCTGATGGTGCACGTTCAAACATAAAAGAAGAAAAGAGCCTATTAAAGTGCTGAGCACCCCCATTCTGCGGAGAATGGAAAGCAGCACATCATTAGAATTGTGCATAGCATCAGCCAGCTGAATGTGTTGGCTGAACCACCAATGTCAGATGCTTTAAGCTGAGAACAAGTGGTCCCGTCTGATGGTGCACGCTCCATCATAAAAGAAGAAAAGAGCCTATTAAAGTGCTGAGCACCCCCATTCTGCGGAGAATGTAAACTAGCACTTCATTAGAACTGTGCATAGCATCAGCCAGCTGAATGTCTTGGCTGAACCACCAATGTCAGAGGCTTTAAGCTGAGAACAAGTGGTCCCGTCTGATGGTGCACGTTCAAACATAAAAGAAGAAAAGAGCCTATTAAAGTGCTGAGCACCCCCATTCTGCGGAGAATGGAAAGCAGCACATCATTAGAATTGTGCATAGCATCAGCCAGCTGAATGTGTTGGCTGAACCACCAATGTCAGAGGCTTTAAGCTGAGAACAAGTGGTCCCGTCTGATGGTGCACGTTCAAACATAAAAGAAGAAAAGAGCCTATTAAAGTGCTGAGCACCCCCATTCTGCGGAGAATGGAAAGCAGCACATCATTAGAATTGTGCATAGCATCAGCCAGCTTAATGTGTTGACTGAACCACCAATGTCAGATGCTTTAAGCTGAGAACAAGTGGTCCCGTCTGATGGTGCACGCTCGAGCATAAAAGAAGAAAAGAGCCTATTAAAGTGCTGAGCACCCCCATTCTGCGGAGAATGGAAAGCAGCACATCATTAGAATTGTGCATAGCATCAGCCAGCTGAATGTGTTGGCTGAACCACGAATGTCAGAGGCTTTAAGCTGAGAACAAGTGGTCCCGTCTGATGGTGCACGTTCAAACATAAAAGAAGAAAAGAGCCTATTAAAGTGCTGAGCACCCCCATTCTGCGGAGAATGGAAAGCAGCACATCATTAGAATTGTGCATAGCATCAGCCAGCTGAATGTGTTGGCTGAACCACCAATGTCAGATGCTTTAAGCTGAGAACAAGTGGTCCCGTCTGATGGTGAACGTTCAAACATAAAAGAAGAAAAGAGCCTATTAAAGTGCTGAGCACCTCCATTCTGCGGAGAATGTCAACTAGCACTTCATTAGAACTGTGCATAGCATCAGCCAGCTGAATGTGTTGGCTGAAACACCAATGTCAGATGCTTTAAGCTGAGAACAAGTGGTCCCGTCTGATGGTGCATGTTCAAACATAAAAGAAGAAAAGAGCCTATTAAAGTGCTGAGCACCCCCATTCTGCGGAGAATGGAAAGCAGCACATCATTAGAATTGTGCATAGCATCAGCCAGCTGAATGTGTTGGCTGAACCACCAATGTCAGTGGCTTTAAGCTGAGAACAAGTGGTCCCGTCTGATGGTGCATGTTCAAACATAAAAGAAGAAAAGAGCCTATTAAAGTGCTGAGCACCCCCATTCTGCGGAGAATGTCAACTAGCACTTCATTAGAACTGTGCATAGCATCAGCCAGCTGAATGTGTTGGCTGAAACACCAATGTCAGAGGCTTTAAGCTGAGAACAAGTGGTCCCGTCTGATGGTGCACGCTCGAGCATAAAAGAAGAAAAGAGCCTATTAAAGTGCTGAGCACCCCCATTCTGCGGAGAATGTAAACTAGCACTTCATTAGAACTGTGCATAGCATCAGCCAGCTGAATGTCTTGGCTGAACCACCAATGTCAGATGCTTTAAGCTGAGAACAAGTGGTTCCGTCTGATGGTGCATGTTCAAACATAAAAGAAGAAAAGAGCCTATTAAAGTGCTGAGCACCCCCATTCTGCGGAGAATGTCAACTAGCACTTCATTAGAACTGTGCATAGCATCAGCCAGCTGAATGTGTTGGCTGAAACACCAATGTCAGAGGCTTTAAGCTGAGAACAAGTGGTCCCGTCTGATGGTGCACGTTCAAACATAAAAGAAGAAAAGAGCCTATTAAAGTGCTGAGCACCCCCATTCTGCGGAGAATGGAAAGCAGCACATCATTAGAATTGTGCATAGCATCAGCCAGCTGAATGTGTTGGCTGAACCACCAATGTCAGAGGCTTTAAGCTGAGAACAAGTGGTCCCGTCTGATGGTGCACGCTCCATCATAAAAGAAGAAAAGAGCCTATTAAAGTGCTGAGCACCCCCATTCTGCGGAGAATGTAAACTAGCACTTCATTAGAACTGTGCATAGCATCAGCCAGCTGAATGTCTTGGCTGAACCACCAATGTCAGAGGCTTTAAGCTGAGAACAAGTGGTCCCGTCTGATGGTGCACGTTCAAACATAAAAGAAGAAAAGAGCCTATTAAAGTGCTGAGCACCCCCATTCTGCGGAGAATGGAAAGCAGCACATCATTAGAATTGTGCATAGCATCAGCCAGCTGAATGTGTTGGCTGAACCACCAATGTCAGAGGCTTTAAGCTGAGAACAAGTGGTCCCGTCTGATGGTGCACGTTCAAACATAAAAGAAGAAAAGAGCCTATTAAAGTGCTGAGCACCCCCATTCTGCGGAGAATGTCAACTAGCACTTCATTAGAACTGTGCATAGCATCAGCCAGCTGAATGTGTTGGCTGAAACACCAATGTCAGAGGCTTTAAGCTGAGAACAAGTGGTCCCGTCTGATGGTGCACGTTCAAACATAAAAGAAGAAAAGAGCCTATTAAAGTGCTGAGCACCCCCATTCTGCGGAGAATGTAAACTAGCACTTCATTAGAACTGTGCATAGCATCAGCCAGCTGAATGTCTTGGCTGAAACACCAATGTCAGAGGCTTTAAGCTGAGAACAAGTGGTCCCGTCTGATGGTGCACGTTCAAACATAAAAGAAGAAAAGAGCCTATTAAAGTGCTGAGCACCCCCATTCTGCGGAGAATGGAAAGCAGCACATCATTAGAATTGTGCATAGCATCAGCCAGCTGAATGTGTTGGCTGAACCACCAATGTCAGAGGCTTTAAGCTGAGAACAAGTGGTCCCGTCTGATGGTGCATGTTCAAACATAAAAGAAGAAAAGAGCCTATTAAAGTGCTGAGCACCCCCATTCTGCGGAGAATGTCAACTAGCACTTCATTAGAACTGTGCATAGCATCAGCCAGCTGAATGTGTTGGCTGAAACACCAATTTCAGAGGCTTTAAGCTGAGAACAAGTGGTCCCGTCTGATGGTGCATGTTCAAACATAAAAGAAGAAAAGAGCCTATTAAAGTGCTGAGCACCCCCATTCTGCGGAGAATGTAAACTAGCACTTCATTAGAACTGTGCATAGCATCAGCCAGCTGAATGTGTTGGCTGAACCACCAATGTCAGAGGCTTTAAGCTGAGAACAAGTGGTCCCGTCTGATGGTGCACGTTCAAACATAAAAGAAGAAACGAGCCTATTAAAGTGCTGAGCACCCCCATTCTGCGGAGAATGGAAAGCAGCACGTTATTAGAATTGTGCATAGCATCAGCCAGCTGAATGTGTTGGCTGAACCACCAATGTCAGAGGCTTTAAGCTGAGAACAAGTGGTCCCGTCTGATGGTGCATGTTCAAACATAAAAGAAGAAAAGAGCCTATTAAAGTGCTGAGCACCCCCATTCTGCGGAGAATGGAAAGCAGCACATCATTAGAATTGTGCATAGCATCAGCCAGCTGAATGTGTTGGCTGAACCACCAATGTCAGAGGCTTTAAGCTGAGAACAAGTGGTCCCGTCTGATGGTGCACGCTACATCATAAAAGAAGAAAAGAGCCTATTAAAGTGCTGAGCACCCCCATTCTGCGGAGAATGTAAACTAGCACTTCATTAGAACTGTGCATAGCATCAGCCAGCTGAATGTCTTGGCTGAACCACCAATGTCAGAGGCTTTAAGCTGAGAACAAGTGGTCCCGTCTGATGGTGCACGCTACATCATAAAAGAAGAAAAGAGCCTATTAAAGTGCTGAGCACCCCCATTCTGCGGAGAATGGAAAGCAGCACATCATTAGAATTGTGCATAGCATCAGCCAGCTGAATGTGTTGGCTGAACCACCAATGTCAGAGGCTTTAAGCTGAGAACAAGTGGTCCCGTCTGATGGTGCACGTTCAAACATAAAAGAAGAAAAGAGCCTATTAAAGTGCTGAGCACCCCCATTCTGCGGAGAATGTAAACTAGCACTTCATTAGAACTGTGCATAGCATCAGCCAGCTGAATGTCTTGGCTGAACCACCAATGTCAGAGGCTTTAAGCTGAGAACAAGTGGTCCCGTCTGATGGTGCACGCTACATCATAAAAGAAGAAAAGAGCCTATTAAAGTGCTGAGCACCCCCATTCTGCGGAGAATGGAAAGCAGCACATCATTAGAATTGTGCATAGCATCAGCCAGCTGAATGTGTTGGCTGAACCACCAATGTCAGAGGCTTTAAGCTGAGAACAAGTGGTCCCGTCTGATGGTGCATGTTCAAACATAAAAGAAGAAAAGAGCCTATTAAAGTGCTGAGCACCCCCATTCTGCGGAGAATGTAAACTAGCACTTCATTAGAACTGTGCATAGCATCAGCCAGCTGAATGTGTTGGCTGAACCACCAATGTCAGAGGCTTTAAGCTGAGAACAAGTGGTCCCGTCTGATGGTGCTCGTTCAAACATAAAAGAAGAAACGAGCCTATTAAAGTGCTGAGCACCCCCATTCTGCGGAGAATGTAAACTAGCACTTCATTAGAACTGTGCATAGCATCAGCCAGCTGAATGTCTTGGCTGAACCACCAATGTCAGATGCTTTAAGCTGAGAACAAGTGGTCCCGTCTGATGGTGCATGTTCAAACATAAAAGAAGAAAAGAGCCTATTAAAGTGCTGAGCACCCCCATTCTGCGGAGAATGGAAAGCAGCACATCATTAGAATTGTGCATAGCATCAGCCAGCTGAATGTGTTGGCTGAACCACCAATGTCAGAGGCTTTAAGCTGAGAACAAGTGGTCCCGTCTGATGGTGCACGCTACATCATAAAAGAAGAAAAGAGCCTATTAAAGTGCTGAGCACCCCCATTCTGCGGAGAATGTAAACTAGCACTTCATTAGAACTGTGCATAGCATCAGCCAGCTGAATGTCTTGGCTGAACCACCAATGTCAGAGGCTTTAAGCTGAGAACAAGTGGTCCCGTCTGATGGTGCACGTTCAAACATAAAAGAAGAAAAGAGCCTATTAAAGTGCTGAGCACCCCCATTCTGCGGAGAATGTAAACTAGCACTTCATTAGAACTGTGCATAGCATCAGCCAGCTGAATGTCTTGGCTGAACCACCAATGTCAGAGGCTTTAAGCTGAGAACAAGTGGTCCCGTCTGATGGTGCACGCTACATCATAAAAGAAGAAAAGAGCCTATTAAAGTGCTGAGCACCCCCATTCTGCGGAGAATGGAAAGCAGCACATCATTAGAATTGTGCATAGCATCAGCCAGCTGAATGTGTTGGCTGAACCACCAATGTCAGATGCTTTAAGCTGAGAACAAGTGGTCCCGTCTGATGGTGCATGTTCAAACATAAAAGAAGAAAAGAGCCTATTAAAGTGCTGAGCACCCCCATTCTGCGGAGAATGTAAACTAGCACTTCATTAGAACTGTGCATAGCATCAGCCAGCTGAATGTGTTGGCTGAACCACCAATGTCAGAGGCTTTAAGCTGAGAACAAGTGGTCCCGTCTGATGGTGCACGTTCAAACATAAAAGAAGAAACGAGCCTATTAAAGTGCTGAGCACCCCCATTCTGCGGAGAATGTAAACTAGCACTTCATTAGAACTGTGCATAGCATCAGCCAGCTGAATGTCTTGGCTGAACCACCAATGTCAGAGGCTTTAAGCTGAGAACAAGTGGTCCCGTCTGATGGTGCACGTTCAAACATAAAAGAAGAAACGAGCCTATTAAAGTGCTGAGCACCCCCATTCTGCGGAGAATGGAAAGCAGCACGTTATTAGAATTGTGCATAGCATCAGCCAGCTGAATGTGTTGGCTGAACCACCAATGTCAGAGGCTTTAAGCTGAGAACAAGTGGTCCCGTCTGATGGTGCATGTTCAAACATAAAAGAAGAAAAGAGCCTATTAAAGTGCTGAGCACCCCCATTCTGCGGAGAATGGAAAGCAGCACATCATTAGAATTGTGCATAGCATCAGCCAGCTGAATGTGTTGGCTGAACCACCAATGTCAGAGGCTTTAAGCTGAGAACAAGTGGTCCCGTCTGATGGTGCACGCTACATCATAAAAGAAGAAAAGAGCCTATTAAAGTGCTGAGCACCCCCATTCTGCGGAGAATGTAAACTAGCACTTCATTAGAACTGTGCATAGCATCAGCCAGCTGAATGTCTTGGCTGAACCACCAATGTCAGAGGCTTTAAGCTGAGAACAAGTGGTCCCGTCTGATGGTGCATGTTCAAACATAAAAGAAGAAAAGAGCCTATTAAAGTGCTGAGCACCCCCATTCTGCGGAGAATGTCAACTAGCACTTCATTAGAACTGTGCATAGCATCAGCCAGCTGAATGTGTTGGCTGAAACACCAATGTCAGAGGCTTTAAGCTGAGAACAAGTGGTCCCGTCTGATGGTGCACGTTCAAACATAAAAGAAGAAAAGAGCCTATTAAAGTGCTGAGCACCCCCATTCTGCGGAGAATGTAAACTAGCACTTCATTAGAACTGTGCATAGCATCAGCCAGCTGAATGTCTTGGCTGAACCACCAATGTCAGAGGCTTTAAGCTGAGAACAAGTGGTCCCGTCTGATGGTGCACGTTCAAACATAAAAGAAGAAAAGAGCCTATTAAAGTGCTGAGCACCCCCATTCTGCGGAGAATGGAAAGCAGCACATCATTAGAATTGTGCATAGCATCAGCCAGCTGAATGTGTTGGCTGAACCACCAATGTCAGAGGCTTTAAGCTGAGAACAAGTGGTCCCGTCTGATGGTGCACGCTCGAGCATAAAAGAAGAAAAGAGCCTATTAAAGTGCTGAGCACCCCCATTCTGCGGAGAATGTAAACTAGCACTTCATTAGAACTGTGCATAGCATCAGCCAGCTGAATGTCTTGGCTGAACCACCAATGTCAGATGCTTTAAGCTGAGAACAAGTGGTCCCGTCTGATGGTGCACGTTCAAACATAAAAGAAGAAAAGAGCCTATTAAAGTGCTGAGCACCCCCATTCTGCGGAGAATGTCAACTAGCACTTCATTAGAACTGTGCATAGCATCAGCCAGCTGAATGTGTTGGCTGAAACACCAATGTCAGAGGCTTTAAGCTGAGAACAAGTGGTCCCGTCTGATGGTGCACGTTCAAACATAAAAGAAGAAAAGAGCCTATTAAAGTGCTGAGCACCCCCATTCTGCGGAGAATGGAAAGCAGCACGTTATTAGAATTGTGCATAGCATCAGCCAGCTGAATGTGTTGGCTGAACCACCAATGTCAGAGGCTTTAAGCTGAGAACAAGTGGTCCCGTCTGATGGTGCATGTTCAAACATAAAAGAAGAAAAGAGCCTATTAAAGTGCTGAGCACCCCCATTCTGCGGAGAATGGAAAGCAGCACATCATTAGAATTGTGCATAGCATCAGCCAGCTGAATGTGTTGGCTGAACCACCAATGTCAGAGGCTTTAAGCTGAGAACAAGTGGTCCCGTCTGATGGTGCACGCTACATCATAAAAGAAGAAAAGAGCCTATTAAAGTGCTGAGCACCCCCATTCTGCGGAGAATGTAAACTAGCACTTCATTAGAACTGTGCATAGCATCAGCCAGCTGAATGTCTTGGCTGAACCACCAATGTCAGAGGCTTTAAGCTGAGAACAAGTGGTCCCGTCTGATGGTGCATGTTCAAACATAAAAGAAGAAAAGAGCCTATTAAAGTGCTGAGCACCCCCATTCTGCGGAGAATGTCAACTAGCACTTCATTAGAACTGTGCATAGCATCAGCCAGCTGAATGTGTTGGCTGAAACACCAATGTCAGAGGCTTTAAGCTGAGAACAAGTGGTCCCGTCTGATGGTGCACGTTCAAACATAAAAGAAGAAAAGAGCCTATTAAAGTGCTGAGCACCCCCATTCTGCGGAGAATGGAAAGCAGCACATTATTAGAATTGTGCATAGCATCAGCCAGCTGAATGTGTTGGCTGAACCACCAATGTCAGAGGCTTTAAGCTGAGAACAAGTGGTCCCGTCTGATGGTGCACGTTCAAACATAAAAGAAGAAAAGAGCCTATTAAAGTGCTGAGCACCCCCATTCTGCGGAGAATGTAAACTAGCACTTCATTAGAACTGTGCATAGCATCAGCCAGCTGAATGTCTTGGCTGAACCACCAATGTCAGAGGCTTTAAGCTGAGAACAAGTGGTCCCGTCTGATGGTGCACGTTCAAACATAAAAGAAGAAAAGAGCCTATTAAAGTGCTGAGCACCCCCATTCTGCGGAGAATGGAAAGCAGCACATCATTAGAATTGTGCATAGCATCAGCCAGCTGAATGTGTTGGCTGAACCACCAATGTCAGATGCTTTAAGCTGAGAACAAGTGGTCCCGTCTGATGGTGCACGCTCGAGCATAAAAGAAGAAAAGAGCCTATTAAAGTGCTGAGCACCCCCATTCTGCGGAGAATGGAAAGCAGCACATCATTAGAATTGTGCATAGCATCAGCCAGCTGAATGTGTTGGCTGAACCACCAATGTCAGGTGCTTTAAGCTGAGAACAAGTGGTCCCGTCTGATGGTGCATGTTCAAACATAAAAGAAGAAAAGAGCCTATTAAAGTGCTGAGCACCCCCATTCTGCGGAGAATGTCAACTAGCACTTCATTAGAACTGTGCATAGCATCAGCCAGCTGAATGTGTTGGCTGAAACACCAATGTCAGAGGCTTTAAGCTGAGAACAAGTGGTCCCGTCTGATGGTGCACGCTCCATCATAAAAGAAGAAAAGAGCCTATTAAAGTGCTGAGCACCCCCATTCTGCGGAGAATGGAAAGCAGCACATCATTAGAATTGTGCATAGCATCAGCCAGCTGAATGTGTTGGCTGAACCACCAATGTCAGAGGCTTTAAGCTGAGAACAAGTGGTCCCGTCTGATGGTGCACGCTCCATCATAAAAGAAGAAAAGAGCCTATTAAAGTGCTGAGCACCCCCATTCTGCGGAGAATGGAAAGCAGCACATCATTAGAATTGTGCATAGCATCAGCCAGCTGAATGTGTTGGCTGAACCACCAATGTCAGAGGCTTTAAGCTGAGAACAAGTGGTCCCGTCTGATGGTGCACGTTCAAACATAAAAGAAGAAAAGAGCCTATTAAAGTGCTGAGCACCCCCATTCTGCGGAGAATGGAAAGCAGCACATCATTAGAATTGTGCATAGCATCAGCCAGCTGAATGTGTTGGCTGAACCTCCAATGTCAGAGGCTTTAAGCTGAGAACAAGTGGTCCCGTCTGATGGTGCACGTTCAAACATAAAAGAAGAAAAGAGCCTATTAAAGTGCTGAGCACCCCCATTCTGCGGAGAATGTCAACTAGCACATCATTAGAATTGTGCATAGCATCAGCCAGCTGAATGTGTTGGCTGAAACACCAATGTCAGAGGCTTTAAGCTGAGAACAAGTGGTCCCGTCTGATGGTGCACGCTCGAGCATAAAAGAAGAAAAGAGCCTATTAAAGTGCTGAGCACCCCCATTCTGCGGAGAATGTAAACTAGCACTTCATTAGAACTGTGCATAGCATCAGCCAGCTGAATGTCTTGGCGGAACCACGAATGTCAGAGGCTTTAAGCTGAGAACAAGTGGTCCCGTCTGATGGTGCACGTTCAAACATAAAAGAAGAAAAGAGCCTATTAAAGTGCTGAGCACCCCCATTCTGCGGAGAATGGAAAGCAGCACATCATTAGAATTGTGCATAGCATCAGCCAGCTGAATGTGTTGGCTGAACCACCTTTCAGATGCTTTAAGCTGAGAACAAGTGGTCCCGTCTGATGGTGCATGTTCAAACATAAAAGAAGAAAAGAGCCTATTAAAGTGCTGAGCACCCCCATTCTGCGGAGAATGTAAACTAGCACTTCATTAGAACTGTGCATAGCATCAGCCAGCTGAATGTCTTGGCTGAACCACCAATGTCAGAGGCTTTAAGCTGAGAACAAGTGGTACCGTCTGATGGTGCACGCTCCATCATAAAAGAAGAAAAGAGCCTATTAAAGTGCTGAGCACCCCCATTCTGCGGAGAATGGAAAGCAGCACATCATTAGAATTGTGCATAGCATCAGCCAGCTGAATGTGTTGGCTGAACCACCAATGTCAGAGGCTTTAAGCTGAGAACAAGTGGTCCCGTCTGATGGTGCACGTTCAAACATAAAAGAAGAAAAGAGCCTATTAAAGTGCTGAGCACCCCCATTCTGCGGAGAATGTAAACTAGCACTTCATTAGAACTGTGCATAGCATCAGCCAGCTGAATGTCTTGGCTGAACCACCAATGTCAGAGGCTTTAAGCTGAGAACAAGTGGTCCCGTCTGATGGTGCACGCTCCATCATAAAAGAAGAAAAGAGCCTATTAAAGTGCTGAGCACCCCCATTCTGCGGAGAATGGAAAGCAGCACATCATTAGAATTGTGCATAGCATCAGCCAGCTGAATGTGTTGGCTGAACCACCAATGTCAGAGGCTTTAAGCTGAGAACAAGTGGTCCCGTCTGATGGTGCACGTTCAAACATAAAAGAAGAAAAGAGCCTATTAAAGTGCTGAGCACCCCCATTCTGCGGAGAATGGAAAGCAGCACATCATTAGAATTGTGCATAGCATCAGCCAGCTGAATGTGTTGGCTGAACCACCAATGTCAGAGGCTTTAAGCTGAGAACAAGTGGTCCCGTCTGATGGTGCACGCTACATCATAAAAGAAGAAAAGAGCCTATTAAAGTGCTGAGCACCCCCATTCTGCGGAGAATGTAAACTAGCACTTCATTAGAACTGTGCATAGCATCAGCCAGCTGAATGTCTTGGCTGAACCAGCTGAGAACAAGTGGTCCCGTCTGATGGTGCATGTTCAAACATAAAAGAAGAAAAGAGCCTATTAAAGTGCTGAGCACCCCCATTCTGCGGAGAATGTCAACTAGCACTTCATTAGAACTGTGCATAGCATCAGCCAGCTGAATGTGTTGGCTGAAACACCAATGTCAGAGGCTTTAAGCTGAGAACAAGTGGTCCCGTCTGATGGTGCACGTTCAAACATAAAAGAAGAAAAGAGCCTATTAAAGTGCTGAGCACCCCCATTCTGCGGAGAATGGAAAGCAGCACATTATTAGAATTGTGCATAGCATCAGCCAGCTGAATGTGTTGGCTGAACCACCAATGTCAGAGGCTTTAAGCTGAGAACAAGTGGTCCCGTCTGATGGTGCACGTTCAAACATAAAAGAAGAAAAGAGCCTATTAAAGTGCTGAGCACCCCCATTCTGCGGAGAATGTAAACTAGCACTTCATTAGAACTGTGCATAGCATCAGCCAGCTGAATGTCTTGGCTGAACCACCAATGTCAGAGGCTTTAAGCTGAGAACAAGTGGTCCCGTCTGATGGTGCACGTTCAAACATAAAAGAAGAAAAGAGCCTATTAAAGTGCTGAGCACCCCCATTCTGCGGAGAATGGAAAGCAGCACATCATTAGAATTGTGCATAGCATCAGCCAGCTGAATGTGTTGGCTGAACCACCAATGTCAGAGGCTTTAAGCTGAGAACAAGTGGTCCCGTCTGATGGTGCACGTTCAAACATAAAAGAAGAAAAGAGCCTATTAAAGTGCTGAGCACCCCCATTCTGCGGAGAATGGAAAGCAGCACATCATTAGAATTGTGCATAGCATCAGCCAGCTTAATGTGTTGACTGAACCACCAATGTCAGATGCTTTAAGCTGAGAACAAGTGGTCCCGTCTGATGGTGCACGCTCGAGCATAAAAGAAGAAAAGAGCCTATTAAAGTGCTGAGCACCCCCATTCTGCGGAGAATGGAAAGCAGCACATCATTAGAATTGTGCATAGCATCAGCCAGCTGAATGTGTTGGCTGAACCACCAATGTCAGATGCTTTAAGATGAGAACAAGTGGTCCCGTCTGATGGTGCACGCTCCATCATAAAAGAAGAAAAGAGCCTATTAAAGTGCTGAGCACCCCCATTCTGCGGAGAATGTAAACTAGCACTTCATTAGAACTGTGCATAGCATCAGCCAGCTGAATGTCTTGGCTGAACCACCAATGTCAGAGGCTTTAAGCTGAGAACAAGTGGTCCCGTCTGATGGTGCATGTTCAAACATAAAAGAAGAAAAGAGCCTATTAAAGTGCTGAGCACCCCCATTCTGCGGAGAATGGAAAGCAGCACATCATTAGAATTGTGCATAGCATCAGCCAGCTGAATGTGTTGGCTGAACCACCAATGTCAGAGGCTTTAAGCTGAGAACAAGTGGTCCCGTCTGATGGTGCACGTTCAAACATAAAAGAAGAAAAGAGCCTATTAAAGTGCTGAGCACCCCCATTCTGCGGAGAATGGAAAGCAGCACATCATTAGAATTGTGCATGGCATCAGCCAGCTGAATGTGTTGGCTGAACCACCAATGTCAGAGGCTTTAAGCTGAGAACAAGTGGTCCCGTCTGATGGTGCACGTTCAAACATAAAAGAAGAAAAGAGCCTATTAAAGTGCTGAGCACCCCCATTCTGCGGAGAATGTCAACTAGCACTTCATTAGAACTGTGCATAGCATCAGCCAGCTGAATGTGTTGGCTGAAACACCAATGTCAGAGGCTTTAAGCTGAGAACAAGTGGTCCCGTCTGATGGTGCACGCTCGAGCATAAAAGAAGAAAAGAGCCTATTAAAGTGCTGAGCACCCCCATTCTGCGGAGAATGTAAACTAGCACTTCATTAGAACTGTGCATAGCATCAGCCAGCTGAATGTCTTGGCTGAACCACCAATGTCAGATGCTTTAAGCTGAGAACAAGTGGTTCCGTCTGATGGTGCATGTTCAAACATAAAAGAAGAAAAGAGCCTATTAAAGTGCTGAGCACCCCCATTCTGCGGAGAATGTAAACTAGCACTTCATTAGAACTGTGCATAGCATCAGCCAGCTGAATGTGTTGGCTGAAACACCAATGTCAGAGGCTTTAAGCTGAGAACAAGTGGTCCCGTCTGATGGTGCACGCTCCATCATAAAAGAAGAAAAGAGCCTATTAAAGTGCTGAGCACCCCCATTCTGCGGAGAATGTCAACTAGCACATCATTAGAATTGTGCATAGCATCAGCCAGCTGAATGTGTTGGCTGAACCACCAATGTCAGAGGCTTTAAGCTGAGAACAAGTGGTCCCGTCTGATGGTGCACGCTCGAGCATAAAAGAAGAAAAGAGCCTATTAAAGTGCTGAGCACCCCCATTCTGCGGAGAATGGAAAGCAGCACATCATTAGAATTGTGCATAGCATCAGCCAGCTGAATGTGTTGGCTGAACCACCAATGTCAGAGGCTTTAAGCTGAGAACAAGTGGTCCCGTCTGATGGTGCACGTTCAAACATAAAAGAAGA
Organism: Aquarana catesbeiana; assembly: GCF_042186555.1. Classification (NCBI taxonomy): domain Eukaryota; kingdom Metazoa; phylum Chordata; class Amphibia; order Anura; family Ranidae; genus Aquarana; species Aquarana catesbeiana. The sequence goes on from NC_133331.1 coordinate 270,874,819, forward strand.
AAAGAGCCTATTAAAGTGCTGAGCACCCCCATTCTGCGGAGAATGTAAACTAGCACTTCATTAGAACTGTGCATAGCATCAGCCAGCTGAATGTCTTGGCTGAACCACCAATGTCAGATGCTTTAAGCTGAGAACAAGTGGTCCCGTCTGATGGTGCACGTTCAAACATAAAAGAAGAAAAGAGCCTATTAAAGTGCTGAGCACCCCCATTCTGCGGAGAATGGAAAGCAGCACGTTATTAGAATTGTGCATAGCATCAGCCAGCTGAATGTGTTGGCTGAACCACCAATGTCAGAGGCTTTAAGCTGAGAACAAGTGGTCCCGTCTGATGGTGCATGTTCAAACATAAAAGAAGAAAAGAGCCTATTAAAGTGCTGAGCACCCCCATTCTGCGGAGAATGGAAAGCAGCACATCATTAGAATTGTGCATAGCATCAGCCAGCTGAATGTGTTGGCTGAACCACCAATGTCAGAGGCTTTAAGCTGAGAACAAGTGGTCCCGTCTGATGGTGCACGCTACATCATAAAAGAAGAAAAGAGCCTATTAAAGTGCTGAGCACCCCCATTCTGCGGAGAATGTAAACTAGCACTTCATTAGAACTGTGCATAGCATCAGCCAGCTGAATGTCTTGGCTGAACCACCAATGTCAGAGGCTTTAAGCTGAGAACAAGTGGTCCCGTCTGATGGTGCATGTTCAAACATAAAAGAAGAAAAGAGCCTATTAAAGTGCTGAGCACCCCCATTCTGCGGAGAATGTCAACTAGCACTTCATTAGAACTGTGCATAGCATCAGCCAGCTGAATGTGTTGGCTGAAACACCAATGTCAGAGGCTTTAAGCTGAGAACAAGTGGTCCCGTCTGATGGTGCACGTTCAAACATAAAAGAAGAAAAGAGCCTATTAAAGTGCTGAGCACCCCCATTCTGCGGAGAATGGAAAGCAGCACATTATTAGAATTGTGCATAGCATCAGCCAGCTGAATGTGTTGGCTGAACCACCAATGTCAGAGGCTTTAAGCTGAGAACAAGTGGTCCCGTCTGATGGTGCACGTTCAAACATAAAAGAAGAAAAGAGCCTATTAAAGTGCTGAGCACCCCCATTCTGCGGAGAATGTAAACTAGCACTTCATTAGAACTGTGCATAGCATCAGCCAGCTGAATGTCTTGGCTGAACCACCAATGTCAGAGGCTTTAAGCTGAGAACAAGTGGTCCCGTCTGATGGTGCACGTTCAAACATAAAAGAAGAAAAGAGCCTATTAAAGTGCTGAGCACCCCCATTCTGCGGAGAATGGAAAGCAGCACATCATTAGAATTGTGCATAGCATCAGCCAGCTGAATGTGTTGGCTGAACCACCAATGTCAGAGGCTTTAAGCTGAGAACAAGTGGTCCCGTCTGATGGTGCACGCTCGAGCATAAAAGAAGAAAAGAGCCTATTAAAGTGCTGAGCACCCCCATTCTGCGGAGAATGGAAAGCAGCACATCATTAGAATTGTGCATAGCATCAGCCAGCTGAATGTGTTGGCTGAACCACCAATGTCAGAGGCTTTAAGCTGAGAACAAGTGGTCCCGTCTGATGGTGCACGCTCGAGCATAAAAGAAGAAAAGAGCCTATTAAAGTGCTGAGCACCCCCATTCTGCGGAGAATGTAAACTAGCACTTCATTAGAACTGTGCATAGCATCAGCCAGCTGAATGTCTTGGCTGAACCACCAATGTCAGATGCTTTAAGCTGAGAACAAGTGGTCCCGTCTGATGGTGCACGTTCAAACATAAAAGAAGAAAAGAGCCTATTAAAGTGCTGAGCACCCCCATTCTGCGGAGAATGTCAACTAGCACTTCATTAGAACTGTGCATAGCATCAGCCAGCTGAATGTGTTGGCTGAAACACCAATGTCAGAGGCTTTAAGCTGAGAACAAGTGGTCCCGTCTGATGGTGCACGTTCAAACATAAAAGAAGAAAAGAGCCTATTAAAGTGCTGAGCACCCCCATTCTGCGGAGAATGGAAAGCAGCACGTTATTAGAATTGTGCATAGCATCAGCCAGCTGAATGTGTTGGCTGAACCACCAATGTCAGAGGCTTTAAGCTGAGAACAAGTGGTCCCGTCTGATGGTGCATGTTCAAACATAAAAGAAGAAAAGAGCCTATTAAAGTGCTGAGCACCCCCATTCTGCGGAGAATGGAAAGCAGCACATCATTAGAATTGTGCATAGCATCAGCCAGCTGAATGTGTTGGCTGAACCACCAATGTCAGAGGCTTTAAGCTGAGAACAAGTGGTCCCGTCTGATGGTGCACGCTACATCATAAAAGAAGAAAAGAGCCTATTAAAGTGCTGAGCACCCCCATTCTGCGGAGAATGTAAACTAGCACTTCATTAGAACTGTGCATAGCATCAGCCAGCTGAATGTCTTGGCTGAACCACCAATGTCAGAGGCTTTAAGCTGAGAACAAGTGGTCCCGTCTGATGGTGCATGTTCAAACATAAAAGAAGAAAAGAGCCTATTAAAGTGCTGAGCACCCCCATTCTGCGGAGAATGTCAACTAGCACTTCATTAGAACTGTGCATAGCATCAGCCAGCTGAATGTGTTGGCTGAAACACCAATGTCAGAGGCTTTAAGCTGAGAACAAGTGGTCCCGTCTGATGGTGCACGTTCAAACATAAAAGAAGAAAAGAGCCTATTAAAGTGCTGAGCACCCCCATTCTGCGGAGAATGGAAAGCAGCACATTATTAGAATTGTGCATAGCATCAGCCAGCTGAATGTGTTGGCTGAACCACCAATGTCAGAGGCTTTAAGCTGAGAACAAGTGGTCCCGTCTGATGGTGCACGTTCAAACATAAAAGAAGAAAAGAGCCTATTAAAGTGCTGAGCACCCCCATTCTGCGGAGAATGTAAACTAGCACTTCATTAGAACTGTGCATAGCATCAGCCAGCTGAATGTCTTGGCTGAACCACCAATGTCAGAGGCTTTAAGCTGAGAACAAGTGGTCCCGTCTGATGGTGCACGTTCAAACATAAAAGAAGAAAAGAGCCTATTAAAGTGCTGAGCACCCCCATTCTGCGGAGAATGGAAAGCAGCACATCATTAGAATTGTGCATAGCATCAGCCAGCTGAATGTGTTGGCTGAACCACCAATGTCAGATGCTTTAAGCTGAGAACAAGTGGTCCCGTCTGATGGTGCACGCTCGAGCATAAAAGAAGAAAAGAGCCTATTAAAGTGCTGAGCACCCCCATTCTGCGGAGAATGGAAAGCAGCACATCATTAGAATTGTGCATAGCATCAGCCAGCTGAATGTGTTGGCTGAACCACCAATGTCAGAGGCTTTAAGCTGAGAACAAGTGGTCCCGTCTGATGGTGCACGCTACATCATAAAAGAAGAAAAGAGCCTATTAAAGTGCTGAGCACCCCCATTCTGCGGAGAATGGAAAGCAGCACATTATTAGAATTGTGCATAGCATCAGCCAGCTGAATGTGTTGGCTGAACCACCAATGTCAGATGCTTTAAGCTGAGAACAAGTGGTCCCGTCTGATGGTGCACGCTCGAGCATAAAAGAAGAAAAGAGCCTATTAAAGTGCTGAGCACCCCCATTCTGCGGAGAATGGAAAGCAGCACATTATTAGAATTGTGCATAGCATCAGCCAGCTGAATGTGTTGGCTGAACCACCAATGTCAGAGGCTTTAAGCTGAGAACAAGTGGTCCCGTCTGATGGTGCACGTTCAAACATAAAAGAAGAAAAGAGCCTATTAAAGTGCTGAGCACCCCCATTCTGCGGAGAATGTAAACTAGCACTTCATTAGAACTGTGCATAGCATCAGCCAGCTGAATGTCTTGGCTGAACCACCAATGTCAGAGGCTTTAAGCTGAGAACAAGTGGTCCCGTCTGATGGTGCACGTTCAAACATAAAAGAAGAAAAGAGCCTATTAAAGTGCTGAGCACCCCCATTCTGCGGAGAATGGAAAGCAGCACATCATTAGAATTGTGCATAGCATCAGCCAGCTGAATGTGTTGGCTGAACCACCAATGTCAGATGCTTTAAGCTGAGAACAAGTGGTCCCGTCTGATGGTGCACGCTCGAGCATAAAAGAAGAAAAGAGCCTATTAAAGTGCTGAGCACCCCCATTCTGCGGAGAATGGAAAGCAGCACATCATTAGAATTGTGCATAGCATCAGCCAGCTGAATGTGTTGGCTGAACCACCAATGTCAGATGCTTTAAGCTGAGAACAAGTGGTCCCGTCTGATGGTGCATGTTCAAACATAAAAGAAGAAAAGAGCCTATTAAAGTGCTGAGCACCCCCATTCTGCGGAGAATGTAAACTAGCACTTCATTAGAACTGTGCATAGCATCAGCCAGCTGAATGTGTTGGCTGAACCACCAATGTCAGATGCTTTAAGCTGAGAACAAGTGGTCCCGTCTGATGGTGCATGTTCAAACATAAAAGAAGAAAAGAGCCTATTAAAGTGCTGAGCACCCCCATTCTGCGGAGAATGTAAACTAGCACTTAATTAGAACTGTGCATAGCATCAGCCAGCTGAATGTCTTGGCTGAACCACCAATGTCAGAGGCTTTAAGCTGAGAACAAGTGGTCCCGTCTGATGGTGCACGTTCAAACATAAAAGAAGAAACGAGCCTATTAAAGTGCTGAGCACCCCCATTCTGCGGAGAATGTAAACTAGCACTTCATTAGAACTGTGCATAGCATCAGCCAGCTGAATGTCTTGGCTGAACCACCAATGTCAGAGGCTTTAAGCTGAGAACAAGTGGTCCCGTCTGATGGTGCACGTTCAAACATAAAAGAAGAAAAGAGCCTATTAAAGTGCTGAGCACCCCCATTCTGCGGAGAATGGAAAGCAGCACATCATTAGAATTGTGCATAGCATCAGCCAGCTGAATGTGTTGGCTGAACCACCAATGTCAGAGACTTTAAGCTGAGAACAAGTGGTCCCGTCTGATGGTGCACGCTCGAGCATAAAAGAAGAAAAGAGCCTATTAAAGTGCTGAGCACCAACATTCTGCGGAGAATGTAAACTAGCACTTCATTAGAACTGTGCATAGCATCAGCCAGCTTAATGTCTTGGCGGAACCACGAATGTCAGAGGCTTTAAGCTGAGAACAAGTGGTCCCGTCTGATGGTGCACGTTCAAACATAAAAGAAGAAAAGAGCCTATTAAAGTGCTGAGCACCCCCATTCTGCGGAGAATGGAAAGCAGCACATCATTAGAATTGTGCATAGCATCAGCCAGCTGAATGTGTTGGCTGAACCACGAATGTCAGAGGCTTTAAGCTGAGAACAAGTGGTCCCGTCTGATGGTGCACGTTCAAACATAAAAGAAGAAAAGAGCCTATTAAAGTGCTGAGCACCCCCATTCTGCGGAGAATGTCAACTAGCACATCATTAGAATTGTGCATAGCATCAGCCAGCTGAATGTGTTGGCTGAAACACCAATGTCAGAGGCTTTAAGCTGAGAACAAGTGGTCCCGTCTGATGGTGCACGCTCGAGCATAAAAGAAGAAAAGAGCCTATTAAAGTGCTGAGCACCCCCATTCTGCGGAGAATGTAAACTAGCACTTCATTAGAACTGTGCATAGCATCAGCCAGCTGAATGTCTTGGCTGAAACACCAATGTCAGAGGCTTTAAGCTGAGAACAAGTGGTCCCGTCTGATGGTGCACGCTCCATCATAAAAGAAGAAAAGAGCCTATTAAAGTGCTGAGCACCCCCATTCTGCGGAGAATGGAAAGCAGCACATCATTAGAATTGTGCATAGCATCAGCCAGCTGAATGTGTTGGCTGAACCACCAATGTCAGATGCTTTAAGCTGAGAACAAGTGGTCCCGTCTGATGGTGCATGTTCAAACATAAAAGAAGAAAAGAGCCTATTAAAGTGCTGAGCACCCCCATTCTGCGGAGAATGTCAACTAGCACTTCATTAGAACTGTGCATAGCATCAGCCAGCTGAATGTGTTGGCTGAAACACCAATGTCAGAGGCTTTAAGCTGAGAACAAGTGGTCCCGTCTGATGGTGCACGCTCCATCATAAAAGAAGAAAAGAGCCTATTAAAGTGCTGAGCACCCCCATTCTGCGGAGAATGGAAAGCAGCACATCATTAGAATTGTGCATAGCATCAGCCAGCTGAATGTGTTGGCTGAACCACCAATGTCAGAGGCTTTAAGCTGAGAACAAGTGGTCCCGTCTGATGGTGCACGTTCAAACATAAAAGAAGAAAAGAGCCTTTTAAAGTGCTGAGCACCCCCATTCTGCGGAGAATGGAAAGCAGCACATCATTAGAATTGTGCATAGCATCAGCCAGCTGAATGTGTTGGCTGAACCTCCAATGTCAGAGGCTTTAAGCTGAGAACAAGTGGTCCCGTCTGATGGTGCACGTTCAAACATAAAAGAAGAAAAGAGCCTATTAAAGTGCTGAGCACCCCCATTCTGCGGAGAATGTCAACTAGCACATCATTAGAATTGTGCATAGCATCAGCCAGCTGAATGTGTTGGCTGAAACACCAATGTCAGAGGCTTTAAGCTGAGAACAAGTGGTCCCGTCTGATGGTGCACGCTCGAGCATAAAAGAAGAAAAGAGCCTATTAAAGTGCTGAGCACCCCCATTCTGCGGAGAATGTAAACTAGCACTTCATTAGAACTGTGCATAGCATCAGCCAGCTGAATGTCTTGGCGGAACCACGAATGTCAGAGGCTTTAAGCTGAGAACAAGTGGTCCCGTCTGATGGTGCACGTTCAAACATAAAAGAAGAAAAGAGCCTATTAAAGTGCTGAGCACCCCCATTCTGCGGAGAATGGAAAGCAGCACATCATTAGAATTGTGCATAGCATCAGCCAGCTGAATGTGTTGGCTGAACCACCTTTCAGATGCTTTAAGCTGAGAACAAGTGGTCCCGTCTGATGGTGCATGTTCAAACATAAAAGAAGAAAAGAGCCTATTAAAGTGCTGAGCACCCCCATTCTGCGGAGAATGGAAAGCAGCACATCATTAGAATTGTGCATAGCATCAGCCAGCTGAATGTGTTGGCTGAACCACCAATGTCAGATGCTTTAAGCTGAGAACAAGTGGTCCCGTCTGATGGTGCACGCTCCATCATAAAAGAAGAAAAGAGCCTATTAAAGTGCTGAGCACCCCCATTCTGCGGAGAATGTAAACTAGCACTTCATTAGAACTGTGCATAGCATCAGCCAGCTGAATGTCTTGGCTGAACCACCAATGTCAGAGGCTTTAAGCTGAGAACAAGTGGTACCGTCTGATGGTGCACGCTCCATCATAAAAGAAGAAAAGAGCCTATTAAAGTGCTGAGCACCCCCATTCTGCGGAGAATGGAAAGCAGCACATCATTAGAATTGTGCATAGCATCAGCCAGCTGAATGTGTTGGCTGAACCACCAATGTCAGAGGCTTTAAGCTGAGAACAAGTGGTCCCGTCTGATGGTGCACGTTCAAACATAAAAGAAGAAAAGAGCCTATTAAAGTGCTGAGCACCCCCATTCTGCGGAGAATGTAAACTAGCACTTCATTAGAACTGTGCATAGCATCAGCCAGCTGAATGTCTTGGCTGAACCACCAATGTCAGAGGCTTTAAGCTGAGAACAAGTGGTCCCGTCTGATGGTGCACGCTCCATCATAAAAGAAGAAAAGAGCCTATTAAAGTGCTGAGCACCCCCATTCTGCGGAGAATGGAAAGCAGCACATCATTAGAATTGTGCATAGCATCAGCCAGCTGAATGTGTTGGCTGAACCACCAATGTCAGAGGCTTTAAGCTGAGAACAAGTGGTCCCGTCTGATGGTGCACGTTCAAACATAAAAGAAGAAAAGAGCCTATTAAAGTGCTGAGCACCCCCATTCTGCGGAGAATGGAAAGCAGCACATCATTAGAATTGTGCATAGCATCAGCCAGCTGAATGTGTTGGCTGAACCACCAATGTCAGAGGCTTTAAGCTGAGAACAAGTGGTCCCGTCTGATGGTGCACGCTACATCATAAAAGAAGAAAAGAGCCTATTAAAGTGCTGAGCACCCCCATTCTGCGGAGAATGTAAACTAGCACTTCATTAGAACTGTGCATAGCATCAGCCAGCTGAATGTCTTGGCTGAACCACCAATGTCAGAGGCTTTAAGCTGAGAACAAGTGGTCCCGTCTGATGGTGCATGTTCAAACATAAAAGAAGAAAAGAGCCTATTAAAGTGCTGAGCACCCCCATTCTGCGGAGAATGTAAACTAGCACTTCATTAGAACTGTGCATAGCATCAGCCAGCTGAATGTGTTGGCTGAAACACCAATGTCAGAGGCTTTAAGCTGAGAACAAGTGGTCCCGTCTGATGGTGCACGTTCAAACATAAAAGAAGAAAAGAGCCTATTAAAGTGCTGAGCACCCCCATTCTGCGGAGAATGGAAAGCAGCACATTATTAGAATTGTGCATAGCATCAGCCAGCTGAATGTGTTGGCTGAACCACCAATGTCAGAGGCTTTAAGCTGAGAACAAGTGGTCCCGTCTGATGGTGCACGTTCAAACATAAAAGAAGAAAAGAGCCTATTAAAGTGCTGAGCACCCCCATTCTGCGGAGAATGTCAACTAGCACTTCATTAGAACTGTGCATAGCATCAGCCAGCTGAATGTGTTGGCTGAACCACCAATGTCAGAGGCTTTAAGCTGAGAACAAGTGGTCCCGTCTGATGGTGCACGTTCAAACATAAAAGAAGAAAAGAGCCTATTAAAGTGCTGAGCACCCCCATTCTGCGGAGAATGGAAAGCAGCACATCATTAGAATTGTGCATAGCATCAGCCAGCTGAATGTGTTGGCTGAACCACCAATGTCAGATGCTTTAAGCTGAGAACAAGTGGTCCCGTCTGATGGTGCACGCTCCATCATAAAAGAAGAAAAGAGCCTATTAAAGTGCTGAGCACCCCCATTCTGCGGAGAATGTAAACTAGCACTTCATTAGAACTGTGCATAGCATCAGCCAGCTGAATGTCTTGGCTGAACCACCAATGTCAGAGGCTTTAAGCTGAGAACAAGTGGTCCCGTCTGATGGTGCACGTTCAAACATAAAAGAAGAAAAGAGCCTATTAAAGTGCTGAGCACCCCCATTCTGCGGAGAATGGAAAGCAGCACATCATTAGAATTGTGCATAGCATCAGCCAGCTGAATGTGTTGGCTGAACCACCAATGTCAGAGGCTTTAAGCTGAGAACAAGTGGTCCCGTCTGATGGTGCACGTTCAAACATAAAAGAAGAAAAGAGCCTATTAAAGTGCTGAGCACCCCCATTCTGCGGAGAATGGAAAGCAGCACATCATTAGAATTGTGCATAGCATCAGCCAGCTTAATGTGTTGACTGAACCACCAATGTCAGATGCTTTAAGCTGAGAACAAGTGGTCCCGTCTGATGGTGCACGCTCGAGCATAAAAGAAGAAAAGAGCCTATTAAAGTGCTGAGCACCCCCATTCTGCGGAGAATGGAAAGCAGCACATCATTAGAATTGTGCATAGCATCAGCCAGCTGAATGTGTTGGCTGAACCACGAATGTCAGAGGCTTTAAGCTGAGAACAAGTGGTCCCGTCTGATGGTGCACGTTCAAACATAAAAGAAGAAAAGAGCCTATTAAAGTGCTGAGCACCCCCATTCTGCGGAGAATGGAAAGCAGCACATCATTAGAATTGTGCATAGCATCAGCCAGCTGAATGTGTTGGCTGAACCACCAATGTCAGATGCTTTAAGCTGAGAACAAGTGGTCCCGTCTGATGGTGAACGTTCAAACATAAAAGAAGAAAAGAGCCTATTAAAGTGCTGAGCACCTCCATTCTGCGGAGAATGTCAACTAGCACTTCATTAGAACTGTGCATAGCATCAGCCAGCTGAATGTGTTGGCTGAAACACCAATGTCAGATGCTTTAAGCTGAGAACAAGTGGTCCCGTCTGATGGTGCATGTTCAAACATAAAAGAAGAAAAGAGCCTATTAAAGTGCTGAGCACCCCCATTCTGCGGAGAATGGAAAGCAGCACATCATTAGAATTGTGCATAGCATCAGCCAGCTGAATGTGTTGGCTGAACCACCAATGTCAGTGGCTTTAAGCTGAGAACAAGTGGTCCCGTCTGATGGTGCATGTTCAAACATAAAAGAAGAAAAGAGCCTATTAAAGTGCTGAGCACCCCCATTCTGCGGAGAATGTCAACTAGCACTTCATTAGAACTGTGCATAGCATCAGCCAGCTGAATGTGTTGGCTGAAACACCAATGTCAGAGGCTTTAAGCTGAGAACAAGTGGTCCCGTCTGATGGTGCACGTTCAAACATAAAAGAAGAAAAGAGCCTATTAAAGTGCTGAGCACCCCCATTCTGCGGAGAATGGAAAGCAGCACATCATTAGAATTGTGCATAGCATCAGCCAGCTGAATGTGTTGGCTGAACCACCAATGTCAGAGGCTTTAAGCTGAGAACAAGTGGTCCCGTCTGATGGTGCACGCTCCATCATAAAAGAAGAAAAGAGCCTATTAAAGTGCTGAGCACCCCCATTCTGCGGAGAATGTAAACTAGCACTTCATTAGAACTGTGCATAGCATCAGCCAGCTGAATGTCTTGGCTGAACCACCAATGTCAGAGGCTTTAAGCTGAGAACAAGTGGTCCCGTCTGATGGTGCACGTTCAAACATAAAAGAAGAAAAGAGCCTATTAAAGTGCTGAGCACCCCCATTCTGCGGAGAATGGAAAGCAGCACATCATTAGAATTGTGCATAGCATCAGCCAGCTGAATGTGTTGGCTGAACCACCAATGTCAGAGGCTTTAAGCTGAGAACAAGTGGTCCCGTCTGATGGTGCACGTTCAAACATAAAAGAAGAAAAGAGCCTATTAAAGTGCTGAGCACCCCCATTCTGCGGAGAATGTCAACTAGCACTTCATTAGAACTGTGCATAGCATCAGCCAGCTGAATGTGTTGGCTGAAACACCAATGTCAGAGGCTTTAAGCTGAGAACAAGTGGTCCCGTCTGATGGTGCACGTTCAAACATAAAAGAAGAAAAGAGCCTATTAAAGTGCTGAGCACCCCCATTCTGCGGAGAATGTAAACTAGCACTTCATTAGAACTGTGCATAGCATCAGCCAGCTGAATGTCTTGGCTGAAACACCAATGTCAGAGGCTTTAAGCTGAGAACAAGTGGTCCCGTCTGATGGTGCACGTTCAAACATAAAAGAAGAAAAGAGCCTATTAAAGTGCTGAGCACCCCCATTCTGCGGAGAATGGAAAGCAGCACATCATTAGAATTGTGCATAGCATCAGCCAGCTGAATGTGTTGGCTGAACCACCAATGTCAGAGGCTTTAAGCTGAGAACAAGTGGTCCCGTCTGATGGTGCATGTTCAAACATAAAAGAAGAAAAGAGCCTATTAAAGTGCTGAGCACCCCCATTCTGCGGAGAATGTCAACTAGCACTTCATTAGAACTGTGCATAGCATCAGCCAGCTGAATGTGTTGGCTGAAACACCAATTTCAGAGGCTTTAAGCTGAGAACAAGTGGTCCCGTCTGATGGTGCATGTTCAAACATAAAAGAAGAAAAGAGCCTATTAAAGTGCTGAGCACCCCCATTCTGCGGAGAATGTAAACTAGCACTTCATTAGAACTGTGCATAGCATCAGCCAGCTGAATGTCTTGGCTGAACCACCAATGTCAGATGCTTTAAGCTGAGAACAAGTGGTCCCGTCTGATGGTGCACGTTCAAACATAAAAGAAGAAAAGAGCCTATTAAAGTGCTGAGCACCCCCATTCTGCGGAGAATGTCAACTAGCACTTCATTAGAACTGTGCATAGCATCAGCCAGCTGAATGTGTTGGCTGAAACACCAATGTCAGAGGCTTTAAGCTGAGAACAAGTGGTCCCGTCTGATGGTGCACGTTCAAACATAAAAGAAGAAAAGAGCCTATTAAAGTGCTGAGCACCCCCATTCTGCGGAGAATGGAAAGCAGCACATCATTAGAATTGTGCATAGCATCAGCCAGCTGAATGTGTTGACTGAACCACCAATGTCAGAGGCTTTAAGCTGAGAACAAGTGGTCCCGTCTGATGGTGCACGTTCAAACATAAAAGAAGAAAAGAGCCTATTAAAGTGCTGAGCACCCCCATTCTGCGGAGAATGGAAAGCAGCACATCATTAGAATTGTGCATAGCATCAGCCAGCTGAATGTGTTGGCTGAACCACCAATATCAGAGGCTTTAAGCTGAGAACAAGTGGTCCCGTCTGATGGTGCATGTTCAAACATAAAAGAAGAAAAGAGCCTATTAAAGTGCTGAGCACCCCCATTCTGCGGAGAATGGAAAGCAGCACATCATTAGAATTGTGCATAGCATCAGCCAGCTGAATGTGTTGGCTGAACCACCAATGTCAGATGCTTTAAGCTGAGAACAAGTGGTCCCGTCTGATGGTGCACGCTCCATCATAAAAGAAGAAAAGAGCCTATTAAAGTGCTGAGCACCCCTATTCTGTGGAGAATGTAAACTAGCACTTCATTAGAACTGTGCATAGCATCAGCCAGCTGAATGTCTTGGCTGAACCACCAATGTCAGAGGCTTTAAGCTGAGAACAAGTGGTCCCGTCTGATGGTGCACGTTCAAACATAAAAGAAGAAAAGAGCCTATTAAAGTGCTGAGCACCCCCATTCTGCGGAGAATGGAAAGCAGCACATCATTAGAATTGTGCATAGCATCAGCCAGCTGAATGTGTTGGCTGAACCACCAATGTCAGAGGCTTTAAGCTGAGAACAAGTGGTCCCGTCTGATGGTGCACGTTCAAACATAAAAGAAGAAAAGAGCCTATTAAAGTGCTGAGCACCCCCATTCTGCGGAGAATGTCAACTAGCACTTCATTAGAACTGTGCATAGCATCAGCCAGCTGAATGTGTTGGCTGAAACACCAATGTCAGAGGCTTTAAGCTGAGAACAAGTGGTCCCGTCTGATGGTGCACGTTCAAACATAAAAGAAGAAAAGAGCCTATTAAAGTGCTGAGCACCCCCATTCTGCGGAGAATGGAAAGCAGCACATTATTAGAATTGTGCATAGCATCAGCCAGCTGAATGTGTTGGCTGAACCACCAATGTCAGAGGCTTTAAGCTGAGAACAAGTGGTCCCGTCTGATGGTGCACGTTCAAACATAAAAGAAGAAAAGAGCCTATTAAAGTGCTGAGCACCCCCATTCTGCGGAGAATGTCAACTAGCACTTCATTAGAACTGTGCATAGCATCAGCCAGCTGAATGTCTTGGCTGAACCACCAATGTCAGAGGCTTTAAGCTGAGAACAAGTGGTCCCGTCTGATGGTGCATGTTCAAACATAAAAGAAGAAAAGAGCCTATTAAAGTGCTGAGCACCCCCATTCTGCGGAGAATGGAAAGCAGCACATCATTAGAATTGTGCATAGCATCAGCCAGCTGAATGTGTTGGCTGAACCACCAATGTCAGAGGCTTTAAGCTGAGAACAAGTGGTCCCGTCTGATGGTGCACGTTCAAACATAAAAGAAGAAAAGAGCCTATTAAAGTGCTGAGCACCCCCATTCTGCGGAGAATGTCAACTAGCACTTCATTAGAACTGTGCATAGCATCAGCCAGCTGAATGTGTTGGCTGAAACACCAATGTCAGAGGCTTTAAGCTGAGAACAAGTGGTCCCGTCTGATGGTGCACGTTCAAACATAAAAGAAGAAAAGAGCCTATTAAAGTGCTGAGCACCCCCATTCTGCGGAGAATGGAAAGCAGCACATTATTAGAATTGTGCATAGCATCAGCCAGCTGAATGTGTTGGCTGAACCACCAATGTCAGAGGCTTTAAGCTGAGAACAAGTGGTCCCGTCTGATGGTGCACGTTCAAACATAAAAGAAGAAAAGAGCCTATTAAAGTGCTGAGCACCCCCATTCTGCGGAGAATGGAAAGCAGCACATCATTAGAATTGTGCATAGCATCAGCCAGCTGAATGTGTTGGCTGAACCACCAATGTCAGAGGCTTTAAGCTGAGAACAAGTGGTCCCGTCTGATGGTGCACGTTCAAACATAAAAGAAGAAAAGAGCCTATTAAAGTGCTGAGCACCCCCATTCTGCGGAGAATGTCAACTAGCACTTCATTAGAACTGTGCATAGCATCAGCCAGCTGAATGTGTTGGCTGAAACACCAATGTCAGAGGCTTTAAGCTGAGAACAAGTGGTCCCGTCTGATGGTGCACGCTCGAGCATAAAAGAAGAAAAGAGCCTATTAAAGTGCTGAGCACCCCCATTCTGCGGAGAATGGAAAGCAGCACATCATTAGAATTGTGCATAGCATCAGCCAGCTGAATGTGTTGGCTGAACCACCAATGTCAGATGCTTTAAGCTGAGAACAAGTGGTCCCGTCTGATGGTGCACGTTCAAACATAAAAGAAGAAAAGAGCCTATTAAAGTGCTGAGCACCCCCATTCTGCGGAGAATGTCAACTAGCACTTCATTAGAACTGTGCATAGCATCAGCCAGCTGAATGTGTTGGCTGAAACACCAATGTCAGAGGCTTTAAGCTGAGAACAAGTGGTCCCGTCTGATGGTGCACGTTCAAACATAAAAGAAGAAAAGAGCCTATTAAAGTGCTGAGCACCCCCATTCTGCGGAGAATGGAAAGCAGCACATCATTAGAATTGTGCATAGCATCAGCCAGCTTAATGTGTTGACTGAACCACCAATGTCAGATGCTTTAAGCTGAGAACAAGTGGTCCCGTCTGATGGTGCACGCTCCATCATAAAAGAAGAAAAGAGCCTATTAAAGTGCTGAGCACCCCCATTCTGCGGAGAATGGAAAGCAGCACATCATTAGAACTGTGCATAGCATCAGCCAGCTGAATGTCTTGGATGAACCACCAATGTCAGATGCTTTAAGCTGAGAACAAGGGGTCCCGTCTGATGGTGCACGTTAAACATAAAAGAAGAAAAGAGCCTATTAAAGTGCTGAGCACCCCCATTCTGCGGAGAATGGAAAGCAGCACATCATTAGAATTGTGCATAGCATCAGCCAGCTGAATGTCTTGGCTGAACCACCAATGTCAGAGGCTTTAAGCTGAGAACAAGTGGTCCCGTCTGATGGTGCACGCTCCATCATAAAAGAAGAAAAGAGCCTATTAAAGTGCTGAGCACCCCCATTCTGCGGAGAATGTCAACTAGCACATCATTAGAATTGTGCATAGCATCAGCCAGCTGAATGTGTTGGCTGAACCACCAATGTCAGAGGCTTTAAGCTGAGAACAAGTGGTCCCGTCTGATGGTGCACGTTCAAATATAAAAGAAGAAAAGAGCCTATTAAAGTGCTGAGCACCCCCATTCTGCGGAGAATGGAAAGCAGCACATCATTAGAATTGTGCATAGCATCAGCCAGCTGAATGTGTTGGCTGAACCACCAATGTCAGAGGCTTTAAGCTGAGAACAAGTGGTCCCGTCTGATGGTGCACGCTCGAGCATAAAAGAAGAAAAGAGCCTATTAAAGTGCTGAGCACCCCCATTCTGCGGAGAATGTAAACTAGCACTTCATTAGAACTGTGCATAGCATCAGCCAGCTGAATGTCTTGGCTGAACCACCAATGTCAGATGCTTTAAGCTGAGAACAAGTGGTCCCGTCTGATGGTGCATGTTCAAACATAAAAGAAGAAAAGAGCCTATTAAAGTGCTGAGCACCCCCATTCTGCGGAGAATGGAAAGCAGCACATCATTAGAATTGTGCATAGCATCAGCCAGCTGAATGTGTTGGCTGAACCACCAATGTCAGAGGCTTTAAGCTGAGAACAAGTGGTCCCGTCTGATGGTGCACGCTACATCATAAAAGAAGAAAAGAGCCTATTAAAGTGCTGAGCACCCCCATTCTGCGGAGAATGTAAACTAGCACTTCATTAGAACTGTGCATAGCATCAGCCAGCTGAATGTCTTGGCTGAACCACCAATGTCAGAGGCTTTAAGCTGAGAACAAGTGGTCCCGTCTGATGGTGCATGTTCAAACATAAAAGAAGAAAAGAGCCTATTAAAGTGCTGAGCACCCCCATTCTGCGGAGAATGTCAACTAGCACTTCATTAGAACTGTGCATAGCATCAGCCAGCTGAATGTGTTGGCTGAAACACCAATGTCAGAGGCTTTAAGCTGAGAACAAGTGGTCCCGTCTGATGGTGCACGTTCAAACATAAAAGAAGAAAAGAGCCTATTAAAGTGCTGAGCACCCCCATTCTGCGGAGAATGTAAACTAGCACTTCATTAGAACTGTGCATAGCATCAGCCAGCTGAATGTCTTGGCTGAACCACCAATGTCAGAGGCTTTAAGCTGAGAACAAGTGGTCCCGTCTGATGGTGCACGTTCAAACATAAAAGAAGAAAAGAGCCTATTAAAGTGCTGAGCACCCCCATTCTGCGGAGAATGGAAAGCAGCACATCATTAGAATTGTGCATAGCATCAGCCAGCTGAATGTGTTGGCTGAACCACCAATGTCAGAGGCTTTAAGCTGAGAACAAGTGGTCCCGTCTGATGGTGCACGCTCGAGCATAAAAGAAGAAAAGAGCCTATTAAAGTGCTGAGCACCCCCATTCTGCGGAGAATGGAAAGCAGCACATCATTAGAATTGTGCATAGCATCAGCCAGCTGAATGTGTTGGCTGAACCACCAATGTCAGAGGCTTTAAGCTGAGAACAAGTGGTCCCGTCTGATGGTGCACGCTCGAGCATAAAAGAAGAAAAGAGCCTATTAAAGTGCTGAGCACCCCCATTCTGCGGAGAATGTAAACTAGCACTTCATTAGAACTGTGCATAGCATCAGCCAGCTGAATGTCTTGGCTGAACCACCAATGTCAGATGCTTTAAGCTGAGAACAAGTGGTCCCGTCTGATGGTGCACGTTCAAACATAAAAGAAGAAAAGAGCCTATTAAAGTGCTGAGCACCCCCATTCTGCGGAGAATGTCAACTAGCACTTCATTAGAACTGTGCATAGCATCAGCCAGCTGAATGTGTTGGCTGAAACACCAATGTCAGAGGCTTTAAACTGAGAACAAGTGGTCCCGTCTGATGGTGCACGTTCAAACATAAAAGAAGAAAAGAGCCTATTAAAGTGCTGAGCACCCCCATTCTGCGGAGAATGGAAAGCAGCACGTTATTAGAATTGTGCATAGCATCAGCCAGCTGAATGTGTTGGCTGAACCACCAATGTCAGAGGCTTTAAGCTGAGAACAAGTGGTCCCGTCTGATGGTGCATGTTCAAACATAAAAGAAGAAAAGAGCCTATTAAAGTGCTGAGCACCCCCATTCTGCGGAGAATGGAAAGCAGCACATCATTAGAATTGTGCATAGCATCAGCCAGCTGAATGTGTTGGCTGAACCACCAATGTCAGAGGCTTTAAGCTGAGAACAAGTGGTCCCGTCTGATGGTGCACGCTACATCATAAAAGAAGAAAAGAGCCTATTAAAGTGCTGAGCACCCCCATTCTGCGGAGAATGTAAACTAGCACTTCATTAGAACTGTGCATAGCATCAGCCAGCTGAATGTCTTGGCTGAACCACCAATGTCAGAGGCTTTAAGCTGAGAACAAGTGGTCCCGTCTGATGGTGCATGTTCAAACATAAAAGAAGAAAAGAGCCTATTAAAGTGCTGAGCACCCCCATTCTGCGGAGAATGTCAACTAGCACTTCATTAGAACTGTGCATAGCATCAGCCAGCTGAATGTGTTGGCTGAAACACCAATGTCAGAGGCTTTAAGCTGAGAACAAGTGGTCCCGTCTGATGGTGCACGTTCAAACATAAAAGAAGAAAAGAGCCTATTAAAGTGCTGAGCACCCCCATTCTGCGGAGAATGGAAAGCAGCACATTATTAGAATTGTGCATAGCATCAGCCAGCTGAATGTGTTGGCTGAACCACCAATGTCAGAGGCTTTAAGCTGAGAACAAGTGGTCCCGTCTGATGGTGCACGTTCAAACATAAAAGAAGAAAAGAGCCTATTAAAGTGCTGAGCACCCCCATTCTGCGGAGAATGTAAACTAGCACTTCATTAGAACTGTGCATAGCATCAGCCAGCTGAATGTCTTGGCTGAACCACCAATGTCAGAGGCTTTAAGCTGAGAACAAGTGGTCCCGTCTGATGGTGCACGCTACATCATAAAAGAAGAAAAGAGCCTATTAAAGTGCTGAGCACCCCCATTCTGCGGAGAATGGAAAGCAGCACATCATTAGAATTGTGCATAGCATCAGCCAGCTGAATGTGTTGGCTGAACCACCAATGTCAGAGGCTTTAAGCTGAGAACAAGTGGTCCCGTCTGATGGTGCACGCTCGAGCATAAAAGAAGAAAAGAGCCTATTAAAGTGCTGAGCACCCCCATTCTGCGGAGAATGGAAAGCAGCACATCATTAGAATTGTGCATAGCATCAGCCAGCTGAATGTGTTGGCTGAACCACCAATGTCAGATGCTTTAAGCTGAGAACAAGTGGTCCCGTCTGATGGTGCATGTTCAAACATAAAAGAAGAAAAGAGCCTATTAAAGTGCTGAGCACCCCCATTCTGCGGAGAATGTAAACTAGCACTTCATTAGAACTGTGCATAGCATCAGCCAGCTGAATGTGTTGGCTGAACCACCAATGTCAGAGGCTTTAAGCTGAGAACAAGTGGTCCCGTCTGATGGTGCACGTTCAAACATAAAAGAAGAAACGAGCCTATTAAAGTGCTGAGCACCCCCATTCTGCGGAGAATGTAAACTAGCACTTCATTAGAACTGTGCATAGCATCAGCCAGCTGAATGTCTTGGCTGAACCACCAATGTCAGAGGCTTTAAGCTGAGAACAAGTGGTCCCGTCTGATGGTGCACGTTCAAACATAAAAGAAGAAAAGAGCCTATTAAAGTGCTGAGCACCCCCATTCTGCGGAGAATGGAAAGCAGCACATCATTAGAATTGTGCATAGCATCAGCCAGCTGAATGTGTTGGCTGAAACACCAATGTCAGAGGCTTTAAGCTGAGAACAAGTGGTCCCGTCTGATGGTGCACGCTCGAGCATAAAAGAAGAAAAGAGCCTATTAAAGTGCTGAGCACCCCCATTCTGCGGAGAATGTAAACTAGCACTTCATTAGAACTGTGCATAGCATCAGCCAGCTGAATGTCTTGGCTGAAACACCAATGTCAGAGGCTTTAAGCTGAGAACAAGTGGTCCCGTCTGATGGTGCACGCTCCATCATAAAAGAAGAAAAGAGCCTATTAAAGTGCTGAGCACCCCCATTCTGCGGAGAATGGAAAGCAGCACATCATTAGAATTGTGCATAGCATCAGCCAGCTGAATGTGTTGGCTGAACCACCAATGTCAGATGCTTTAAGCTGAGAACAAGTGGTCCCGTCTGATGGTGCATGTTCAAACATAAAAGAAGAAAAGAGCCTATTAAAGTGCTGAGCACCCCCATTCTGCGGAGAATGTCAACTAGCACTTCATTAGAACTGTGCATAGCATCAGCCAGCTGAATGTGTTGGCTGAAACACCAATGTCAGAGGCTTTAAGCTGAGAACAAGTGGTCCCGTCTGATGGTGCACGCTCCATCATGAAAGAAGAAAAGAGCCTATTAAAGTGCTGAGCACCCCCATTCTGCGGAGAATGGAAAGCAGCACATCATTAGAATTGTGCATAGCATCAGCCAGCTGAATGTGTTGGCTGAACCACCAATGTCAGAGGCTTTAAGCTGAGAACAAGTGGTCCCGTCTGATGGTGCACGTTCAAACATAAAAGAAGAAAAGAGCCTATTAAAGTGCTGAGCACCCCCATTCTGCGGAGAATGGAAAGCAGCACATCATTAGAATTGTGCATAGCATCAGCCAGCTGAATGTGTTGGCTGAACCTCCAATGTCAGAGGCTTTAAGCTGAGAACAAGTGGTCCCGTCTGATGGTGCACGTTCAAACATAAAAGAAGAAAAGAGCCTATTAAAGTGCTGAGCACCCCCATTCTGCGGAGAATGTCAACTAGCACATCATTAGAATTGTGCATAGCATCAGCCAGCTGAATGTGTTGGCTGAAACACCAATGTCAGAGGCTTTAAGCTGAGAACAAGTGGTCCCGTCTGATGGTGCACGTTCAAATATAAAAGAAGAAAAGAGCCTATTAAAGTGCTGAGCACCCCCATTCTGCGGAGAATGGAAAGCAGCACATCATTAGAATTGTGCATAGCATCAGCCAGCTGAATGTGTTGGCTGAACCACCAATGTCAGAGGCTTTAAGCTGAGAACAAGTGGTCCCGTCTGATGGTGCACGCTCGAGCATAAAAGAAGAAAAGAGCCTATTAAAGTGCTGAGCACCCCCATTCTGCGGAGAATGTAAACTAGCACTTCATTAGAACTGTGCATAGCATCAGCCAGCTGAATGTCTTGGCTGAACCACCAATGTCAGATGCTTTAAGCTGAGAACAAGTGGTCCCGTCTGATGGTGCACGCTACATCATAAAAGAAGAAAAGAGCCTATTAAAGTGCTGAGCACCCCCATTCTGCGGAGAATGTAAACTAGCACTTCATTAGAACTGTGCATAGCATCAGCCAGCTGAATGTCTTGGCTGAACCACCAATGTCAGAGGCTTTAAGCTGAGAACAAGTGGTCCCGTCTGATGGTGCATGTTCAAACATAAAAGAAGAAAAGAGCCTATTAAAGTGCTGAGCACCCCCATTCTGCGGAGAATGTCAACTAGCACTTCATTAGAACTGTGCATAGCATCAGCCAGCTGAATGTGTTGGCTGAAACACCAATGTCAGAGGCTTTAAGCTGAGAACAAGTGGTCCCGTCTGATGGTGCACGTTCAAACATAAAAGAAGAAAAGAGCCTATTAAAGTGCTGAGCACCCCCATTCTGCGGAGAATGGAAAGCAGCACATTATTAGAATTGTGCATAGCATCAGCCAGCTGAATGTGTTGGCTGAACCACCAATGTCAGAGGCTTTAAGCTGAGAACAAGTGGTCCCGTCTGATGGTGCACGTTCAAACATAAAAGAAGAAAAGAGCCTATTAAAGTGCTGAGCACCCCCATTCTGCGGAGAATGTAAACTAGCACTTCATTAGAACTGTGCATAGCATCAGCCAGCTGAATGTCTTGGCTGAACCACCAATGTCAGAGGCTTTAAGCTGAGAACAAGTGGTCCCGTCTGATGGTGCACGTTCAAACATAAAAGAAGAAAAGAGCCTATTAAAGTGCTGAGCACCCCCATTCTGCGGAGAATGGAAAGCAGCACATCATTAGAATTGTGCATAGCATCAGCCAGCTGAATGTGTTGGCTGAACCACCAATGTCAGAGGCTTTAAGCTGAGAACAAGTGGTCCCGTCTGATGGTGCACGCTCGAGCATAAAAGAAGAAAAGAGCCTATTAAAGTGCTGAGCACCCCCATTCTGCGGAGAATGTAAACTAGCACTTCATTAGAACTGTGCATAGCATCAGCCAGCTGAATGTCTTGGCTGAACCACCAATGTCAGATGCTTTAAGCTGAGAACAAGTGGTCCCGTCTGATGGTGCACGTTCAAACATAAAAGAAGAAAAGAGCCTATTAAAGTGCTGAGCACCCCCATTCTGCGGAGAATGTCAACTAGCACTTCATTAGAACTGTGCATAGCATCAGCCAGCTGAATGTGTTGGCTGAAACACCAATGTCAGAGGCTTTAAGCTGAGAACAAGTGGTCCCGTCTGATGGTGCACGTTCAAACATAAAAGAAGAAAAGAGCCTATTAAAGTGCTGAGCACCCCCATTCTGCGGAGAATGGAAAGCAGCACGTTATTAGAATTGTGCATAGCATCAGCCAGCTGAATGTGTTGGCTGAACCACCAATGTCAGAGGCTTTAAGCTGAGAACAAGTGGTCCCGTCTGATGGTGCATGTTCAAACATAAAAGAAGAAAAGAGCCTATTAAAGTGCTGAGCACCCCCATTCTGCGGAGAATGGAAAGCAGCACATCATTAGAATTGTGCATAGCATCAGCCAGCTGAATGTGTTGGCTGAACCACCAATGTCAGAGGCTTTAAGCTGAGAACAAGTGGTCCCGTCTGATGGTGCACGCTACATCATAAAAGAAGAAAAGAGCCTATTAAAGTGCTGAGCACCCCCATTCTGCGGAGAATGTAAACTAGCACTTCATTAGAACTGTGCATAGCATCAGCCAGCTGAATGTCTTGGCTGAACCACCAATGTCAGAGGCTTTAAGCTGAGAACAAGTGGTCCCGTCTGATGGTGCATGTTCAAACATAAAAGAAGAAAAGAGCCTATTAAAGTGCTGAGCACCCCCATTCTGCGGAGAATGTCAACTAGCACTTCATTAGAACTGTGCATAGCATCAGCCAGCTGAATGTGTTGGCTGAAACACCAATGTCAGAGGCTTTAAGCTGAGAACAAGTGGTCCCGTCTGATGGTGCACGTTCAAACATAAAAGAAGAAAAGAGCCTATTAAAGTGCTGAGCACCCCCATTCTGCGGAGAATGGAAAGCAGCACATTATTAGAATTGTGCATAGCATCAGCCAGCTGAATGTGTTGGCTGAACCACCAATGTCAGAGGCTTTAAGCTGAGAACAAGTGGTCCCGTCTGATGGTGCACGTTCAAACATAAAAGAAGAAAAGAGCCTATTAAAGTGCTGAGCACCCCCATTCTGCGGAGAATGTAAACTAGCACTTCATTAGAACTGTGCATAGCATCAGCCAGCTGAATGTCTTGGCTGAACCACCAATGTCAGAGGCTTTAAGCTGAGAACAAGTGGTCCCGTCTGATGGTGCACGTTCAAACATAAAAGAAGAAAAGAGCCTATTAAAGTGCTGAGCACCCCCATTCTGCGGAGAATGGAAAGCAGCACATCATTAGAATTGTGCATAGCATCAGCCAGCTGAATGTGTTGGCTGAACCACCAATGTCAGATGCTTTAAGCTGAGAACAAGTGGTCCCGTCTGATGGTGCACGCTCCATTATAAAAGAAGAAAAGAGCCTATTAAAGTGCTGAGCACCCCCATTCTGCGGAGAATGGAAAGCAGCACATCATTAGAATTGTGCATAGCATCAGCCAGCTGAATGTGTTGGCTGAACCACCAATGTCAGATGCTTTAAGCTGAGAACAAGTGGTCCCGTCTGATGGTGCATGTTCAAACATAAAAGAAGAAAAGAGCCTATTAAAGTGCTGAGCACCCCCATTCTGCGGAGAATGTAAACTAGCACTTCATTAGAACTGTGCATAGCATCAGCCAGCTGAATGTGTTGGCTGAACCACCAATGTCAGAGGCTTTAAGCTGAGAACAAGTGGTCCCGTCTGATGGTGCACGTTCAAACATAAAAGAAGAAACGAGCCTATTAAAGTGCTGAGCACCCCCATTCTGCGGAGAATGTAAACTAGCACTTCATTAGAACTGTGCATAGCATCAGCCAGCTGAATGTCTTGGCTGAACCACCAATGTCAGAGGCTTTAAGCTGAGAACAAGTGGTCCCGTCTGATGGTGCACGTTCAAACATAAAAGAAGAAAAGAGCCTATTAAAGTGCTGAGCACCCCCATTCTGCGGAGAATGTCAACTAGCACATCATTAGAATTGTGCATAGCATCAGCCAGCTGAATGTGTTGGCTGAAACACCAATGTCAGAGGCTTTAAGCTGAGAACAAGTGGTCCCGTCTGATGGTGCACGCTCGAGCATAAAAGAAGAAAAGAGCCTATTAAAGTGCTGAGCACCCCCATTCTGCGGAGAATGTAAACTAGCACTTCATTAGAACTGTGCATAGCATCAGCCAGCTGAATGTCTTGGCTGAAACACCAATGTCAGAGGCTTTAAGCTGAGAACAAGTGGTCCCGTCTGATGGTGCACGCTCCATCATAAAAGAAGAAAAGAGCCTATTAAAGTGCTGAGCACCCCCATTCTGCGGAGAATGGAAAGCAGCACATCATTAGAATTGTGCATAGCATCAGCCAGCTGAATGTGTTGGCTGAACCACCAATGTCAGATGCTTTAAGCTGAGAACAAGTGGTCCCGTCTGATGGTGCATGTTCAAACATAAAAGAAGAAAAGAGCCTATTAAAGTGCTGAGCACCCCCATTCTGCGGAGAATGTCAACTAGCACTTCATTAGAACTGTGCATAGCATCAGCCAGCTGAATGTGTTGGCTGAAACACCAATGTCAGAGGCTTTAAGCTGAGAACAAGTGGTCCCGTCTGATGGTGCACGCTCCATCATAAAAGAAGAAAAGAGCCTATTAAAGTGCTGAGCACCCCCATTCTGCGGAGAATGGAAAGCAGCACATCATTAGAATTGTGCATAGCATCAGCCAGCTGAATGTGTTGGCTGAACCACCAATGTCAGAGGCTTTAAGCTGAGAACAAGTGGTCCCGTCTGATGGTGCACGTTCAAACATAAAAGAAGAAAAGAGCCTATTAAAGTGCTGAGCACCCCCATTCTGCGGAGAATGGAAAGCAGCACATCATTAGAATTGTGCATAGCATCAGCCAGCTGAATGTGTTGGCTGAACCTCCAATGTCAGAGGCTTTAAGCTGAGAACAAGTGGTCCCGTCTGATGGTGCACGTTCAAACATAAAAGAAGAAAAGAGCCTATTAAAGTGCTGAGCACCCCCATTCTGCGGAGAATGTCAACTAGCACATCATTAGAATTGTGCATAGCATCAGCCAGCTGAATGTGTTGGCTGAAACACCAATGTCAGAGGCTTTAAGCTGAGAACAAGTGGTCCCGTCTGATGGTGCACGCTCGAGCATAAAAGAAGAAAAGAGCCTATTAAAGTGCTGAGCACCCCCATTCTGCGGAGAATGTAAACTAGCACTTCATTAGAACTGTGCATAGCATCAGCCAGCTGAATGTCTTGGCGGAACCACGAATGTCAGAGGCTTTAAGCTGAGAACAAGTGGTCCCGTCTGATGGTGCACGTTCAAACATAAAAGAAGAAAAGAGCCTATTAAAGTGCTGAGCACCCCCATTCTGCGGAGAATGGAAAGCAGCACATCATTAGAATTGTGCATAGCATCAGCCAGCTGAATGTGTTGGCTGAACCACCTTTCAGATGCTTTAAGCTGAGAACAAGTGGTCCCGTCTGATGGTGCATGTTCAAACATAAAAGAAGAAAAGAGCCTATTAAAGTGCTGAGCACCCCCATTCTGCGGAGAATGTAAACTAGCACTTCATTAGAACTGTGCATAGCATCAGCCAGCTGAATGTCTTGGCTGAACCACCAATGTCAGAGGCTTTAAGCTGAGAACAAGTGGTCCCGTCTGATGGTGCACGCTCCATCATAAAAGAAGAAAAGAGCCTATTAAAGTGCTGAGCACCCCCATTCTGCGGAGAATGGAAAGCAGCACATCATTAGAATTGTGCATAGCATCAGCCAGCTGAATGTGTTGGCTGAACCACCAATGTCAGAGGCTTTAAGCTGAGAACAAGTGGTCCCGTCTGATGGTGCACGCTCCATCATAAAAGAAGAAAAGAGCCTATTAAAGTGCTGAGCACCCCCATTCTGCGGAGAATGGAAAGCAGCACATCATTAGAATTGTGCATAGCATCAGCCAGCTGAATGTGTTGGCTGAACCACCAATGTCAGAGGCTTTAAGCTGAGAACAAGTGGTCCCGTCTGATGGTGCACGTTCAAACATAAAAGAAGAAAAGAGCCTATTAAAGTGCTGAGCACCCCCATTCTGCGGAGAATGGAAAGCAGCACATCATTAGAATTGTGCATAGCATCAGCCAGCTGAATGTGTTGGCTGAACCACCAATGTCAGAGGCTTTAAGCTGAGAACAAGTGGTCCCGTCTGATGGTGCACGCTACATCATAAAAGAAGAAAAGAGCCTATTAAAGTGCTGAGCACCCCCATTCTGCGGAGAATGTAAACTAGCACTTCATTAGAACTGTGCATAGCATCAGCCAGCTGAATGTCTTGGCTGAACCACCAATGTCAGAGGCTTTAAGCTGAGAACAAGTGGTCCCGTCTGATGGTGCATGTTCAAACATAAAAGAAGAAAAGAGCCTATTAAAGTGCTGAGCACCCCCATTCTGCGGAGAATGTCAACTAGCACTTCATTAGAACTGTGCATAGCATCAGCCAGCTGAATGTGTTGGCTGAAACACCAATGTCAGAGGCTTTAAGCTGAGAACAAGTGGTCCCGTCTGATGGTGCACGTTCAAACATAAAAGAAGAAAAGAGCCTATTAAAGTGCTGAGCACCCCCATTCTGCGGAGAATGGAAAGCAGCACATTATTAGAATTGTGCATAGCATCAGCCAGCTGAATGTGTTGGCTGAACCACCAATGTCAGAGGCTTTAAGCTGAGAACAAGTGGTCCCGTCTGATGGTGCACGTTCAAACATAAAAGAAGAAAAGAGCCTATTAAAGTGCTGAGCACCCCCATTCTGCGGAGAATGTAAACTAGCACTTCATTAGAACTGTGCATAGCATCAGCCAGCTGAATGTCTTGGCTGAACCACCAATGTCAGAGGCTTTAAGCTGAGAACAAGTGGTCCCGTCTGATGGTGCACGTTCAAACATAAAAGAAGAAAAGAGCCTATTAAAGTGCTGAGCACCCCCATTCTGCGGAGAATGGAAAGCAGCACATCATTAGAATTGTGCATAGCATCAGCCAGCTGAATGTGTTGGCTGAACCACCAATGTCAGATGCTTTAAGCTGAGAACAAGTGGTCCCGTCTGATGGTGCACGCTCGAGCATAAAAGAAGAAAAGAGCCTATTAAAGTGCTGAGCACCCCCATTCTGCGGAGAATGGAAAGCAGCACATCATTAGAATTGTGCATAGCATCAGCCAGCTGAATGTGTTGGCTGAACCACCAATGTCAGGTGCTTTAAGCTGAGAACAAGTGGTCCCGTCTGATGGTGCATGTTCAAACATAAAAGAAGAAAAGAGCCTATTAAAGTGCTGAGCACCCCCATTCTGCGGAGAATGTCAACTAGCACTTCATTAGAACTGTGCATAGCATCAGCCAGCTGAATGTGTTGGCTGAAACACCAATGTCAGAGGCTTTAAGCTGAGAACAAGTGGTCCCGTCTGATGGTGCACGCTCCATCATAAAAGAAGAAAAGAGCCTATTAAAGTGCTGAGCACCCCCATTCTGCGGAGAATGGAAAGCAGCACATCATTAGAATTGTGCATAGCATCAGCCAGCTGAATGTGTTGGCTGAACCACCAATGTCAGAGGCTTTAAGCTGAGAACAAGTGGTCCCGTCTGATGGTGCACGCTCCATCATAAAAGAAGAAAAGAGCCTATTAAAGTGCTGAGCACCCCCATTCTGCGGAGAATGGAAAGCAGCACATCATTAGAATTGTGCATAGCATCAGCCAACTGAATGTGTTGGCTGAACCACCAATGTCAGAGGCTTTAAGCTGAGAACAAGTGGTCCCGTCTGATGGTGCACGTTCAAACATAAAAGAAGAAAAGAGCCTATTAAAGTGCTGAGCACCCCCATTCTGCGGAGAATGGAAAGCAGCACATCATTAGAATTGTGCATAGCATCAGCCAGCTGAATGTGTTGGCTGAACCTCCAATGTCAGAGGCTTTAAGCTGAGAACAAGTGGTCCCGTCTGATGGTGCACGTTCAAACATAAAAGAAGAAAAGAGCCTATTAAAGTGCTGAGCACCCCCATTCTGCGGAGAATGTCAACTAGCACTTCATTAGAACTGTGCATAGCATCAGCCAGCTGAATGTGTTGGCTGAAACACCAATGTCAGAGGCTTTAAGCTGAGAACAAGTGGTCCCGTCTGATGGTGCACGTTCAAACATAAAAGAAGAAAAGAGCCTATTAAAGTGCTGAGCACCCCCATTCTGCGGAGAATGGAAAGCAGCACATTATTAGAATTGTGCATAGCATCAGCCAGCTGAATGTGTTGGCTGAACCACCAATGTCAGAGGCTTTAAGCTGAGAACAAGTGGTCCTGTCTGATGGTGCACGTTCAAACATAAAAGAAGAAAAGAGCCTATTAAAGTGCTGAGCACCCCCATTCTGCGGAGAATGTAAACTAGCACTTCATTAGAACTGTGCATAGCATCAGCCAGCTGAATGTCTTGGCTGAACCACCAATGTCAGAGGCTTTAAGCTGAGAACAAGTGGTCCCGTCTGATGGTGCACGTTCAAACATAAAAGAAGAAAAGAGCCTATTAAAGTGCTGAGCACCCCCATTCTGCGGAGAATGGAAAGCAGCACATCATTAGAATTGTGCATAGCATCAGCCAGCTGAATGTGTTGGCTGAACCACCAATGTCAGAGGCTTTAAGCTGAGAACAAGTGGTCCCGTCTGATGGTGCACGTTCAAACATAAAAGAAGAAAAGAGCCTATTAAAGTGCTGAGCACCCCCATTCTGCGGAGAATGGAAAGCAGCACATCATTAGAATTGTGCATAGCATCAGCCAGCTTAATGTGTTGACTGAACCACCAATGTCAGATGCTTTAAGCTGAGAACAAGTGGTCCCGTCTGATGGTGCACGCTCGAGCATAAAAGAAGAAAAGAGCCTATTAAAGTGCTGAGCACCCCCATTCTGCGGAGAATGGAAAGCAGCACATCATTAGAATTGTGCATAGCATCAGCCAGCTGAATGTGTTGGCTGAACCACCAATGTCAGATGCTTTAAGATGAGAACAAGTGGTCCCGTCTGATGGTGCACGCTCCATCATAAAAGAAGAAAAGAGCCTATTAAAGTGCTGAGCACCCCCATTCTGCGGAGAATGTAAACTAGCACTTCATTAGAACTGTGCATAGCATCAGCCAGCTGAATGTCTTGGCTGAACCACCAATGTCAGAGGCTTTAAGCTGAGAACAAGTGGTCCCGTCTGATGGTGCATGTTCAAACATAAAAGAAGAAAAGAGCCTATTAAAGTGCTGAGCACCCCCATTCTGCGGAGAATGGAAAGCAGCACATCATTAGAATTGTGCATAGCATCAGCCAGCTGAATGTGTTGGCTGAACCACCAATGTCAGAGGCTTTAAGCTGAGAACAAGTGGTCCCGTCTGATGGTGCACGTTCAAACATAAAAGAAGAAAAGAGCCTATTAAAGTGCTGAGCACCCCCATTCTGCGGAGAATGGAAAGCAGCACATCATTAGAATTGTGCATGGCATCAGCCAGCTGAATGTGTTGGCTGAACCACCAATGTCAGAGGCTTTAAGCTGAGAACAAGTGGTCCCGTCTGATGGTGCACGTTCAAACATAAAAGAAGAAAAGAGCCTATTAAAGTGCTGAGCACCCCCATTCTGCGGAGAATGTCAACTAGCACTTCATTAGAACTGTGCATAGCATCAGCCAGCTGAATGTGTTGGCTGAAACACCAATGTCAGAGGCTTTAAGCTGAGAACAAGTGGTCCCGTCTGATGGTGCACGCTCGAGCATAAAAGAAGAAAAGAGCCTATTAAAGTGCTGAGCACCCCCATTCTGCGGAGAATGTAAACTAGCACTTCATTAGAACTGTGCATAGCATCAGCCAGCTGAATGTCTTGGCTGAACCACCAATGTCAGATGCTTTAAGCTGAGAACAAGTGGTTCCGTCTGATGGTGCATGTTCAAACATAAAAGAAGAAAAGAGCCTATTAAAGTGCTGAGCACCCCCATTCTGCGGAGAATGTAAACTAGCACTTCATTAGAACTGTGCATAGCATCAGCCAGCTGAATGTGTTGGCTGAAACACCAATGTCAGAGGCTTTAAGCTGAGAACAAGTGGTCCCGTCTGATGGTGCACGCTCCATCATAAAAGAAGAAAAGAGCCTATTAAAGTGCTGAGCACCCCCATTCTGCGGAGAATGTCAACTAGCACATCATTAGAATTGTGCATAGCATCAGCCAGCTGAATGTGTTGGCTGAACCACCAATGTCAGAGGCTTTAAGCTGAGAACAAGTGGTCCCGTCTGATGGTGCACGCTCGAGCATAAAAGAAGAAAAGAGCCTATTAAAGTGCTGAGCACCCCCATTCTGCGGAGAATGGAAAGCAGCACATCATTAGAATTGTGCATAGCATCAGCCAGCTGAATGTGTTGGCTGAACCACCAATGTCAGAGGCTTTAAGCTGAGAACAAGTGGTCCCGTCTGATGGTGCACGTTCAAACATAAAAGAAGAAAAGAGCCTATTAAAGTGCTGAGCACCCCCATTCTGCGGAGAATGTAAACTAGCACTTCATTAGAACTGTGCATAGCATCAGCCAGCTGAATGTCTTGGCTGAAACACCAATGTCAGAGGCTTTAAGCTGAGAACAAGTGGTCCCGTCTGATGGTGCACGTTCAAACATAAAAGAAGAAAAGAGCCTATTAAAGTGCTGAGCACCCCCATTCTGCGGAGAATGTAAACTAGCACTTCATTAGAACTGTGCATAGCATCAGCCAGCTGAATGTCTTGGCTGAAACACCAATGTCAGAGGCTTTAAGCTGAGAACAAGTGGTCCCGTCTGATGGTGCACGTTCAAACATAAAAGAAGAAAAGAGCCTATTAAAGTGCTGAGCACCCCCATTCTGCGGAGAATGGAAAGCAGCACATCATTAGAATTGTGCATAGCATCAGCCAGCTGAATGTGTTGGCTGAACCACCAATGTCAGAGGCTTTAAGCTGAGAACAAGTGGTCCCGTCTGATGGTGCATGTTCAAACATAAAAGAAGAAAAGAGCCTATTAAAGTGCTGAGCACCCCCATTCTGCGGAGAATGTCAACTAGCACTTCATTAGAACTGTGCATAGCATCAGCCAGCTGAATGTGTTGGCTGAAACACCAATTTCAGAGGCTTTAAGCTGAGAACAAGTGGTCCCGTCTGATGGTGCATGTTCAAACATAAAAGAAGAAAAGAGCCTATTAAAGTGCTGAGCACCCCCATTCTGCGGAGAATGTAAACTAGCACTTCATTAGAACTGTGCATAGCATCAGCCAGCTGAATGTCTTGGCTGAACCACCAATGTCAGATGCTTTAAGCTGAGAACAAGTGGTCCCGTCTGATGGTGCACGTTCAAACATAAAAGAAGAAAAGAGCCTATTAAAGTGCTGAGCACCCCCATTCTGCGGAGAATGTCAACTAGCACTTCATTAGAACTGTGCATAGCATCAGCCAGCTGAATGTGTTGGCTGAAACACCAATGTCAGAGGCTTTAAGCTGAGAACAAGTGGTCCCGTCTGATGGTGCACGTTCAAACATAAAAGAAGAAAAGAGCCTATTAAAGTGCTGAGCACCCCCATTCTGCGGAGAATGGAAAGCAGCACATCATTAGAATTGTGCATAGCATCAGCCAGCTGAATGTGTTGACTGAACCACCAATGTCAGAGGCTTTAAGCTGAGAACAAGTGGTCCCGTCTGATGGTGCACGTTCAAACATAAAAGAAGAAAAGAGCCTATTAAAGTGCTGAGCACCCCCATTCTGCGGAGAATGGAAAGCAGCACATCATTAGAATTGTGCATAGCATCAGCCAGCTGAATGTGTTGGCTGAACCACCAATATCAGAGGCTTTAAGCTGAGAACAAGTGGTCCCGTCTGATGGTGCATGTTCAAACATAAAAGAAGAAAAGAGCCTATTAAAGTGCTGAGCACCCCCATTCTGCGGAGAATGGAAAGCAGCACATCATTAGAATTGTGCATAGCATCAGCCAGCTGAATGTGTTGGCTGAACCACCAATGTCAGATGCTTTAAGCTGAGAACAAGTGGTCCCGTCTGATGGTGCACGCTCCATCATAAAAGAAGAAAAGAGCCTATTAAAGTGCTGAGCACCCCTATTCTGTGGAGAATGTAAACTAGCACTTCATTAGAACTGTGCATAGCATCAGCCAGCTGAATGTCTTGGCTGAACCACCAATGTCAGAGGCTTTAAGCTGAGAACAAGTGGTCCCGTCTGATGGTGCACGTTCAAACATAAAAGAAGAAAAGAGCCTATTAAAGTGCTGAGCACCCCCATTCTGCGGAGAATGGAAAGCAGCACATCATTAGAATTGTGCATAGCATCAGCCAGCTGAATGTGTTGGCTGAACCACCAATGTCAGAGGCTTTAAGCTGAGAACAAGTGGTCCCGTCTGATGGTGCACGTTCAAACATAAAAGAAGAAAAGAGCCTATTAAAGTGCTGAGCACCCCCATTCTGCGGAGAATGTCAACTAGCACTTCATTAGAACTGTGCATAGCATCAGCCAGCTGAATGTGTTGGCTGAAACACCAATGTCAGAGGCTTTAAGCTGAGAACAAGTGGTCCCGTCTGATGGTGCACGTTCAAACATAAAAGAAGAAAAGAGCCTATTAAAGTGCTGAGCACCCCCATTCTGCGGAGAATGGAAAGCAGCACATTATTAGAATTGTGCATAGCATCAGCCAGCTGAATGTGTTGGCTGAACCACCAATGTCAGAGGCTTTAAGCTGAGAACAAGTGGTCCCGTCTGATGGTGCACGTTCAAACATAAAAGAAGAAAAGAGCCTATTAAAGTGCTGAGCACCCCCATTCTGCGGAGAATGTCAACTAGCACTTCATTAGAACTGTGCATAGCATCAGCCAGCTGAATGTCTTGGCTGAACCACCAATGTCAGAGGCTTTAAGCTGAGAACAAGTGGTCCCGTCTGATGGTGCATGTTCAAACATAAAAGAAGAAAAGAGCCTATTAAAGTGCTGAGCACCCCCATTCTGCGGAGAATGGAAAGCAGCACATCATTAGAATTGTGCATAGCATCAGCCAGCTGAATGTGTTGGCTGAACCACCAATGTCAGAGGCTTTAAGCTGAGAACAAGTGGTCCCGTCTGATGGTGCACGTTCAAACATAAAAGAAGAAAAGAGCCTATTAAAGTGCTGAGCACCCCCATTCTGCGGAGAATGTCAACTAGCACTTCATTAGAACTGTGCATAGCATCAGCCAGCTGAATGTGTTGGCTGAAACACCAATGTCAGAGGCTTTAAGCTGAGAACAAGTGGTCCCGTCTGATGGTGCACGTTCAAACATAAAAGAAGAAAAGAGCCTATTAAAGTGCTGAGCACCCCCATTCTGCGGAGAATGGAAAGCAGCACATTATTAGAATTGTGCATAGCATCAGCCAGCTGAATGTGTTGGCTGAACCACCAATGTCAGAGGCTTTAAGCTGAGAACAAGTGGTCCCGTCTGATGGTGCACGTTCAAACATAAAAGAAGAAAAGAGCCTATTAAAGTGCTGAGCACCCCCATTCTGCGGAGAATGGAAAGCAGCACATCATTAGAATTGTGCATAGCATCAGCCAGCTGAATGTGTTGGCTGAACCACCAATGTCAGAGGCTTTAAGCTGAGAACAAGTGGTCCCGTCTGATGGTGCACGTTCAAACATAAAAGAAGAAAAGAGCCTATTAAAGTGCTGAGCACCCCCATTCTGCGGAGAATGTCAACTAGCACTTCATTAGAACTGTGCATAGCATCAGCCAGCTGAATGTGTTGGCTGAAACACCAATGTCAGAGGCTTTAAGCTGAGAACAAGTGGTCCCGTCTGATGGTGCACGCTCGAGCATAAAAGAAGAAAAGAGCCTATTAAAGTGCTGAGCACCCCCATTCTGCGGAGAATGGAAAGCAGCACATCATTAGAATTGTGCATAGCATCAGCCAGCTGAATGTGTTGGCTGAACCACCAATGTCAGATGCTTTAAGCTGAGAACAAGTGGTCCCGTCTGATGGTGCACGTTCAAACATAAAAGAAGAAAAGAGCCTATTAAAGTGCTGAGCACCCCCATTCTGCGGAGAATGTCAACTAGCACTTCATTAGAACTGTGCATAGCATCAGCCAGCTGAATGTGTTGGCTGAAACACCAATGTCAGAGGCTTTAAGCTGAGAACAAGTGGTCCCGTCTGATGGTGCACGTTCAAACATAAAAGAAGAAAAGAGCCTATTAAAGTGCTGAGCACCCCCATTCTGCGGAGAATGGAAAGCAGCACATCATTAGAATTGTGCATAGCATCAGCCAGCTTAATGTGTTGACTGAACCACCAATGTCAGATGCTTTAAGCTGAGAACAAGTGGTCCCGTCTGATGGTGCACGCTCCATCATAAAAGAAGAAAAGAGCCTATTAAAGTGCTGAGCACCCCCATTCTGCGGAGAATGGAAAGCAGCACATCATTAGAACTGTGCATAGCATCAGCCAGCTGAATGTCTTGGATGAACCACCAATGTCAGATGCTTTAAGCTGAGAACAAGGGGTCCCGTCTGATGGTGCACGTTAAACATAAAAGAAGAAAAGAGCCTATTAAAGTGCTGAGCACCCCCATTCTGCGGAGAATGGAAAGCAGCACATCATTAGAATTGTGCATAGCATCAGCCAGCTGAATGTCTTGGCTGAACCACCAATGTCAGAGGCTTTAAGCTGAGAACAAGTGGTCCCGTCTGATGGTGCACGCTCCATCATAAAAGAAGAAAAGAGCCTATTAAAGTGCTGAGCACCCCCATTCTGCGGAGAATGTCAACTAGCACATCATTAGAATTGTGCATAGCATCAGCCAGCTGAATGTGTTGGCTGAACCACCAATGTCAGAGGCTTTAAGCTGAGAACAAGTGGTCCCGTCTGATGGTGCACGTTCAAATATAAAAGAAGAAAAGAGCCTATTAAAGTGCTGAGCACCCCCATTCTGCGGAGAATGGAAAGCAGCACATCATTAGAATTGTGCATAGCATCAGCCAGCTGAATGTGTTGGCTGAACCACCAATGTCAGAGGCTTTAAGCTGAGAACAAGTGGTCCCGTCTGATGGTGCACGCTCGAGCATAAAAGAAGAAAAGAGCCTATTAAAGTGCTGAGCACCCCCATTCTGCGGAGAATGTAAACTAGCACTTCATTAGAACTGTGCATAGCATCAGCCAGCTGAATGTCTTGGCTGAACCACCAATGTCAGATGCTTTAAGCTGAGAACAAGTGGTCCCGTCTGATGGTGCATGTTCAAACATAAAAGAAGAAAAGAGCCTATTAAAGTGCTGAGCACCCCCATTCTGCGGAGAATGGAAAGCAGCACATCATTAGAATTGTGCATAGCATCAGCCAGCTGAATGTGTTGGCTGAA
Organism: Aquarana catesbeiana; assembly: GCF_042186555.1. Classification (NCBI taxonomy): domain Eukaryota; kingdom Metazoa; phylum Chordata; class Amphibia; order Anura; family Ranidae; genus Aquarana; species Aquarana catesbeiana. The sequence continues at coordinate 270,909,805 of NC_133331.1, forward strand.
CCACCAATGTCAGAGGCTTTAAGCTGAGAACAAGTGGTCCCGTCTGATGGTGCACGCTACATCATAAAAGAAGAAAAGAGCCTATTAAAGTGCTGAGCACCCCCATTCTGCGGAGAATGTAAACTAGCACTTCATTAGAACTGTGCATAGCATCAGCCAGCTGAATGTCTTGGCTGAACCACCAATGTCAGAGGCTTTAAGCTGAGAACAAGTGGTCCCGTCTGATGGTGCATGTTCAAACATAAAAGAAGAAAAGAGCCTATTAAAGTGCTGAGCACCCCCATTCTGCGGAGAATGTCAACTAGCACTTCATTAGAACTGTGCATAGCATCAGCCAGCTGAATGTGTTGGCTGAAACACCAATGTCAGAGGCTTTAAGCTGAGAACAAGTGGTCCCGTCTGATGGTGCACGTTCAAACATAAAAGAAGAAAAGAGCCTATTAAAGTGCTGAGCACCCCCATTCTGCGGAGAATGTAAACTAGCACTTCATTAGAACTGTGCATAGCATCAGCCAGCTGAATGTCTTGGCTGAACCACCAATGTCAGAGGCTTTAAGCTGAGAACAAGTGGTCCCGTCTGATGGTGCACGTTCAAACATAAAAGAAGAAAAGAGCCTATTAAAGTGCTGAGCACCCCCATTCTGCGGAGAATGGAAAGCAGCACATCATTAGAATTGTGCATAGCATCAGCCAGCTGAATGTGTTGGCTGAACCACCAATGTCAGAGGCTTTAAGCTGAGAACAAGTGGTCCCGTCTGATGGTGCACGCTCGAGCATAAAAGAAGAAAAGAGCCTATTAAAGTGCTGAGCACCCCCATTCTGCGGAGAATGGAAAGCAGCACATCATTAGAATTGTGCATAGCATCAGCCAGCTGAATGTGTTGGCTGAACCACCAATGTCAGAGGCTTTAAGCTGAGAACAAGTGGTCCCGTCTGATGGTGCACGCTCGAGCATAAAAGAAGAAAAGAGCCTATTAAAGTGCTGAGCACCCCCATTCTGCGGAGAATGTAAACTAGCACTTCATTAGAACTGTGCATAGCATCAGCCAGCTGAATGTCTTGGCTGAACCACCAATGTCAGATGCTTTAAGCTGAGAACAAGTGGTCCCGTCTGATGGTGCACGTTCAAACATAAAAGAAGAAAAGAGCCTATTAAAGTGCTGAGCACCCCCATTCTGCGGAGAATGTCAACTAGCACTTCATTAGAACTGTGCATAGCATCAGCCAGCTGAATGTGTTGGCTGAAACACCAATGTCAGAGGCTTTAAACTGAGAACAAGTGGTCCCGTCTGATGGTGCACGTTCAAACATAAAAGAAGAAAAGAGCCTATTAAAGTGCTGAGCACCCCCATTCTGCGGAGAATGGAAAGCAGCACGTTATTAGAATTGTGCATAGCATCAGCCAGCTGAATGTGTTGGCTGAACCACCAATGTCAGAGGCTTTAAGCTGAGAACAAGTGGTCCCGTCTGATGGTGCATGTTCAAACATAAAAGAAGAAAAGAGCCTATTAAAGTGCTGAGCACCCCCATTCTGCGGAGAATGGAAAGCAGCACATCATTAGAATTGTGCATAGCATCAGCCAGCTGAATGTGTTGGCTGAACCACCAATGTCAGAGGCTTTAAGCTGAGAACAAGTGGTCCCGTCTGATGGTGCACGCTACATCATAAAAGAAGAAAAGAGCCTATTAAAGTGCTGAGCACCCCCATTCTGCGGAGAATGTAAACTAGCACTTCATTAGAACTGTGCATAGCATCAGCCAGCTGAATGTCTTGGCTGAACCACCAATGTCAGAGGCTTTAAGCTGAGAACAAGTGGTCCCGTCTGATGGTGCATGTTCAAACATAAAAGAAGAAAAGAGCCTATTAAAGTGCTGAGCACCCCCATTCTGCGGAGAATGTCAACTAGCACTTCATTAGAACTGTGCATAGCATCAGCCAGCTGAATGTGTTGGCTGAAACACCAATGTCAGAGGCTTTAAGCTGAGAACAAGTGGTCCCGTCTGATGGTGCACGTTCAAACATAAAAGAAGAAAAGAGCCTATTAAAGTGCTGAGCACCCCCATTCTGCGGAGAATGGAAAGCAGCACATTATTAGAATTGTGCATAGCATCAGCCAGCTGAATGTGTTGGCTGAACCACCAATGTCAGAGGCTTTAAGCTGAGAACAAGTGGTCCCGTCTGATGGTGCACGTTCAAACATAAAAGAAGAAAAGAGCCTATTAAAGTGCTGAGCACCCCCATTCTGCGGAGAATGTAAACTAGCACTTCATTAGAACTGTGCATAGCATCAGCCAGCTGAATGTCTTGGCTGAACCACCAATGTCAGAGGCTTTAAGCTGAGAACAAGTGGTCCCGTCTGATGGTGCACGCTACATCATAAAAGAAGAAAAGAGCCTATTAAAGTGCTGAGCACCCCCATTCTGCGGAGAATGGAAAGCAGCACATCATTAGAATTGTGCATAGCATCAGCCAGCTGAATGTGTTGGCTGAACCACCAATGTCAGAGGCTTTAAGCTGAGAACAAGTGGTCCCGTCTGATGGTGCACGCTCGAGCATAAAAGAAGAAAAGAGCCTATTAAAGTGCTGAGCACCCCCATTCTGCGGAGAATGGAAAGCAGCACATCATTAGAATTGTGCATAGCATCAGCCAGCTGAATGTGTTGGCTGAACCACCAATGTCAGATGCTTTAAGCTGAGAACAAGTGGTCCCGTCTGATGGTGCATGTTCAAACATAAAAGAAGAAAAGAGCCTATTAAAGTGCTGAGCACCCCCATTCTGCGGAGAATGTAAACTAGCACTTCATTAGAACTGTGCATAGCATCAGCCAGCTGAATGTGTTGGCTGAACCACCAATGTCAGAGGCTTTAAGCTGAGAACAAGTGGTCCCGTCTGATGGTGCACGTTCAAACATAAAAGAAGAAACGAGCCTATTAAAGTGCTGAGCACCCCCATTCTGCGGAGAATGTAAACTAGCACTTCATTAGAACTGTGCATAGCATCAGCCAGCTGAATGTCTTGGCTGAACCACCAATGTCAGAGGCTTTAAGCTGAGAACAAGTGGTCCCGTCTGATGGTGCACGTTCAAACATAAAAGAAGAAAAGAGCCTATTAAAGTGCTGAGCACCCCCATTCTGCGGAGAATGGAAAGCAGCACATCATTAGAATTGTGCATAGCATCAGCCAGCTGAATGTGTTGGCTGAAACACCAATGTCAGAGGCTTTAAGCTGAGAACAAGTGGTCCCGTCTGATGGTGCACGCTCGAGCATAAAAGAAGAAAAGAGCCTATTAAAGTGCTGAGCACCCCCATTCTGCGGAGAATGTAAACTAGCACTTCATTAGAACTGTGCATAGCATCAGCCAGCTGAATGTCTTGGCTGAAACACCAATGTCAGAGGCTTTAAGCTGAGAACAAGTGGTCCCGTCTGATGGTGCACGCTCCATCATAAAAGAAGAAAAGAGCCTATTAAAGTGCTGAGCACCCCCATTCTGCGGAGAATGGAAAGCAGCACATCATTAGAATTGTGCATAGCATCAGCCAGCTGAATGTGTTGGCTGAACCACCAATGTCAGATGCTTTAAGCTGAGAACAAGTGGTCCCGTCTGATGGTGCATGTTCAAACATAAAAGAAGAAAAGAGCCTATTAAAGTGCTGAGCACCCCCATTCTGCGGAGAATGTCAACTAGCACTTCATTAGAACTGTGCATAGCATCAGCCAGCTGAATGTGTTGGCTGAAACACCAATGTCAGAGGCTTTAAGCTGAGAACAAGTGGTCCCGTCTGATGGTGCACGCTCCATCATGAAAGAAGAAAAGAGCCTATTAAAGTGCTGAGCACCCCCATTCTGCGGAGAATGGAAAGCAGCACATCATTAGAATTGTGCATAGCATCAGCCAGCTGAATGTGTTGGCTGAACCACCAATGTCAGAGGCTTTAAGCTGAGAACAAGTGGTCCCGTCTGATGGTGCACGTTCAAACATAAAAGAAGAAAAGAGCCTATTAAAGTGCTGAGCACCCCCATTCTGCGGAGAATGGAAAGCAGCACATCATTAGAATTGTGCATAGCATCAGCCAGCTGAATGTGTTGGCTGAACCTCCAATGTCAGAGGCTTTAAGCTGAGAACAAGTGGTCCCGTCTGATGGTGCACGTTCAAACATAAAAGAAGAAAAGAGCCTATTAAAGTGCTGAGCACCCCCATTCTGCGGAGAATGTCAACTAGCACATCATTAGAATTGTGCATAGCATCAGCCAGCTGAATGTGTTGGCTGAAACACCAATGTCAGAGGCTTTAAGCTGAGAACAAGTGGTCCCGTCTGATGGTGCACGTTCAAATATAAAAGAAGAAAAGAGCCTATTAAAGTGCTGAGCACCCCCATTCTGCGGAGAATGGAAAGCAGCACATCATTAGAATTGTGCATAGCATCAGCCAGCTGAATGTGTTGGCTGAACCACCAATGTCAGAGGCTTTAAGCTGAGAACAAGTGGTCCCGTCTGATGGTGCACGCTCGAGCATAAAAGAAGAAAAGAGCCTATTAAAGTGCTGAGCACCCCCATTCTGCGGAGAATGTAAACTAGCACTTCATTAGAACTGTGCATAGCATCAGCCAGCTGAATGTCTTGGCTGAACCACCAATGTCAGATGCTTTAAGCTGAGAACAAGTGGTCCCGTCTGATGGTGCACGCTACATCATAAAAGAAGAAAAGAGCCTATTAAAGTGCTGAGCACCCCCATTCTGCGGAGAATGTAAACTAGCACTTCATTAGAACTGTGCATAGCATCAGCCAGCTGAATGTCTTGGCTGAACCACCAATGTCAGAGGCTTTAAGCTGAGAACAAGTGGTCCCGTCTGATGGTGCATGTTCAAACATAAAAGAAGAAAAGAGCCTATTAAAGTGCTGAGCACCCCCATTCTGCGGAGAATGTCAACTAGCACTTCATTAGAACTGTGCATAGCATCAGCCAGCTGAATGTGTTGGCTGAAACACCAATGTCAGAGGCTTTAAGCTGAGAACAAGTGGTCCCGTCTGATGGTGCACGTTCAAACATAAAAGAAGAAAAGAGCCTATTAAAGTGCTGAGCACCCCCATTCTGCGGAGAATGGAAAGCAGCACATTATTAGAATTGTGCATAGCATCAGCCAGCTGAATGTGTTGGCTGAACCACCAATGTCAGAGGCTTTAAGCTGAGAACAAGTGGTCCCGTCTGATGGTGCACGTTCAAACATAAAAGAAGAAAAGAGCCTATTAAAGTGCTGAGCACCCCCATTCTGCGGAGAATGTAAACTAGCACTTCATTAGAACTGTGCATAGCATCAGCCAGCTGAATGTCTTGGCTGAACCACCAATGTCAGAGGCTTTAAGCTGAGAACAAGTGGTCCCGTCTGATGGTGCACGTTCAAACATAAAAGAAGAAAAGAGCCTATTAAAGTGCTGAGCACCCCCATTCTGCGGAGAATGGAAAGCAGCACATCATTAGAATTGTGCATAGCATCAGCCAGCTGAATGTGTTGGCTGAACCACCAATGTCAGAGGCTTTAAGCTGAGAACAAGTGGTCCCGTCTGATGGTGCACGCTCGAGCATAAAAGAAGAAAAGAGCCTATTAAAGTGCTGAGCACCCCCATTCTGCGGAGAATGTAAACTAGCACTTCATTAGAACTGTGCATAGCATCAGCCAGCTGAATGTCTTGGCTGAACCACCAATGTCAGATGCTTTAAGCTGAGAACAAGTGGTCCCGTCTGATGGTGCACGTTCAAACATAAAAGAAGAAAAGAGCCTATTAAAGTGCTGAGCACCCCCATTCTGCGGAGAATGTCAACTAGCACTTCATTAGAACTGTGCATAGCATCAGCCAGCTGAATGTGTTGGCTGAAACACCAATGTCAGAGGCTTTAAGCTGAGAACAAGTGGTCCCGTCTGATGGTGCACGTTCAAACATAAAAGAAGAAAAGAGCCTATTAAAGTGCTGAGCACCCCCATTCTGCGGAGAATGGAAAGCAGCACGTTATTAGAATTGTGCATAGCATCAGCCAGCTGAATGTGTTGGCTGAACCACCAATGTCAGAGGCTTTAAGCTGAGAACAAGTGGTCCCGTCTGATGGTGCATGTTCAAACATAAAAGAAGAAAAGAGCCTATTAAAGTGCTGAGCACCCCCATTCTGCGGAGAATGGAAAGCAGCACATCATTAGAATTGTGCATAGCATCAGCCAGCTGAATGTGTTGGCTGAACCACCAATGTCAGAGGCTTTAAGCTGAGAACAAGTGGTCCCGTCTGATGGTGCACGCTACATCATAAAAGAAGAAAAGAGCCTATTAAAGTGCTGAGCACCCCCATTCTGCGGAGAATGTAAACTAGCACTTCATTAGAACTGTGCATAGCATCAGCCAGCTGAATGTCTTGGCTGAACCACCAATGTCAGAGGCTTTAAGCTGAGAACAAGTGGTCCCGTCTGATGGTGCATGTTCAAACATAAAAGAAGAAAAGAGCCTATTAAAGTGCTGAGCACCCCCATTCTGCGGAGAATGTCAACTAGCACTTCATTAGAACTGTGCATAGCATCAGCCAGCTGAATGTGTTGGCTGAAACACCAATGTCAGAGGCTTTAAGCTGAGAACAAGTGGTCCCGTCTGATGGTGCACGTTCAAACATAAAAGAAGAAAAGAGCCTATTAAAGTGCTGAGCACCCCCATTCTGCGGAGAATGGAAAGCAGCACATTATTAGAATTGTGCATAGCATCAGCCAGCTGAATGTGTTGGCTGAACCACCAATGTCAGAGGCTTTAAGCTGAGAACAAGTGGTCCCGTCTGATGGTGCACGTTCAAACATAAAAGAAGAAAAGAGCCTATTAAAGTGCTGAGCACCCCCATTCTGCGGAGAATGTAAACTAGCACTTCATTAGAACTGTGCATAGCATCAGCCAGCTGAATGTCTTGGCTGAACCACCAATGTCAGAGGCTTTAAGCTGAGAACAAGTGGTCCCGTCTGATGGTGCACGTTCAAACATAAAAGAAGAAAAGAGCCTATTAAAGTGCTGAGCACCCCCATTCTGCGGAGAATGGAAAGCAGCACATCATTAGAATTGTGCATAGCATCAGCCAGCTGAATGTGTTGGCTGAACCACCAATGTCAGATGCTTTAAGCTGAGAACAAGTGGTCCCGTCTGATGGTGCACGCTCCATTATAAAAGAAGAAAAGAGCCTATTAAAGTGCTGAGCACCCCCATTCTGCGGAGAATGGAAAGCAGCACATCATTAGAATTGTGCATAGCATCAGCCAGCTGAATGTGTTGGCTGAACCACCAATGTCAGATGCTTTAAGCTGAGAACAAGTGGTCCCGTCTGATGGTGCATGTTCAAACATAAAAGAAGAAAAGAGCCTATTAAAGTGCTGAGCACCCCCATTCTGCGGAGAATGTAAACTAGCACTTCATTAGAACTGTGCATAGCATCAGCCAGCTGAATGTGTTGGCTGAACCACCAATGTCAGAGGCTTTAAGCTGAGAACAAGTGGTCCCGTCTGATGGTGCACGTTCAAACATAAAAGAAGAAACGAGCCTATTAAAGTGCTGAGCACCCCCATTCTGCGGAGAATGTAAACTAGCACTTCATTAGAACTGTGCATAGCATCAGCCAGCTGAATGTCTTGGCTGAACCACCAATGTCAGAGGCTTTAAGCTGAGAACAAGTGGTCCCGTCTGATGGTGCACGTTCAAACATAAAAGAAGAAAAGAGCCTATTAAAGTGCTGAGCACCCCCATTCTGCGGAGAATGTCAACTAGCACATCATTAGAATTGTGCATAGCATCAGCCAGCTGAATGTGTTGGCTGAAACACCAATGTCAGAGGCTTTAAGCTGAGAACAAGTGGTCCCGTCTGATGGTGCACGCTCGAGCATAAAAGAAGAAAAGAGCCTATTAAAGTGCTGAGCACCCCCATTCTGCGGAGAATGTAAACTAGCACTTCATTAGAACTGTGCATAGCATCAGCCAGCTGAATGTCTTGGCTGAAACACCAATGTCAGAGGCTTTAAGCTGAGAACAAGTGGTCCCGTCTGATGGTGCACGCTCCATCATAAAAGAAGAAAAGAGCCTATTAAAGTGCTGAGCACCCCCATTCTGCGGAGAATGGAAAGCAGCACATCATTAGAATTGTGCATAGCATCAGCCAGCTGAATGTGTTGGCTGAACCACCAATGTCAGATGCTTTAAGCTGAGAACAAGTGGTCCCGTCTGATGGTGCATGTTCAAACATAAAAGAAGAAAAGAGCCTATTAAAGTGCTGAGCACCCCCATTCTGCGGAGAATGTCAACTAGCACTTCATTAGAACTGTGCATAGCATCAGCCAGCTGAATGTGTTGGCTGAAACACCAATGTCAGAGGCTTTAAGCTGAGAACAAGTGGTCCCGTCTGATGGTGCACGCTCCATCATAAAAGAAGAAAAGAGCCTATTAAAGTGCTGAGCACCCCCATTCTGCGGAGAATGGAAAGCAGCACATCATTAGAATTGTGCATAGCATCAGCCAGCTGAATGTGTTGGCTGAACCACCAATGTCAGAGGCTTTAAGCTGAGAACAAGTGGTCCCGTCTGATGGTGCACGTTCAAACATAAAAGAAGAAAAGAGCCTATTAAAGTGCTGAGCACCCCCATTCTGCGGAGAATGGAAAGCAGCACATCATTAGAATTGTGCATAGCATCAGCCAGCTGAATGTGTTGGCTGAACCTCCAATGTCAGAGGCTTTAAGCTGAGAACAAGTGGTCCCGTCTGATGGTGCACGTTCAAACATAAAAGAAGAAAAGAGCCTATTAAAGTGCTGAGCACCCCCATTCTGCGGAGAATGTCAACTAGCACATCATTAGAATTGTGCATAGCATCAGCCAGCTGAATGTGTTGGCTGAAACACCAATGTCAGAGGCTTTAAGCTGAGAACAAGTGGTCCCGTCTGATGGTGCACGCTCGAGCATAAAAGAAGAAAAGAGCCTATTAAAGTGCTGAGCACCCCCATTCTGCGGAGAATGTAAACTAGCACTTCATTAGAACTGTGCATAGCATCAGCCAGCTGAATGTCTTGGCGGAACCACGAATGTCAGAGGCTTTAAGCTGAGAACAAGTGGTCCCGTCTGATGGTGCACGTTCAAACATAAAAGAAGAAAAGAGCCTATTAAAGTGCTGAGCACCCCCATTCTGCGGAGAATGGAAAGCAGCACATCATTAGAATTGTGCATAGCATCAGCCAGCTGAATGTGTTGGCTGAACCACCTTTCAGATGCTTTAAGCTGAGAACAAGTGGTCCCGTCTGATGGTGCATGTTCAAACATAAAAGAAGAAAAGAGCCTATTAAAGTGCTGAGCACCCCCATTCTGCGGAGAATGTAAACTAGCACTTCATTAGAACTGTGCATAGCATCAGCCAGCTGAATGTCTTGGCTGAACCACCAATGTCAGAGGCTTTAAGCTGAGAACAAGTGGTCCCGTCTGATGGTGCACGCTCCATCATAAAAGAAGAAAAGAGCCTATTAAAGTGCTGAGCACCCCCATTCTGCGGAGAATGGAAAGCAGCACATCATTAGAATTGTGCATAGCATCAGCCAGCTGAATGTGTTGGCTGAACCACCAATGTCAGAGGCTTTAAGCTGAGAACAAGTGGTCCCGTCTGATGGTGCACGCTCCATCATAAAAGAAGAAAAGAGCCTATTAAAGTGCTGAGCACCCCCATTCTGCGGAGAATGGAAAGCAGCACATCATTAGAATTGTGCATAGCATCAGCCAGCTGAATGTGTTGGCTGAACCACCAATGTCAGAGGCTTTAAGCTGAGAACAAGTGGTCCCGTCTGATGGTGCACGTTCAAACATAAAAGAAGAAAAGAGCCTATTAAAGTGCTGAGCACCCCCATTCTGCGGAGAATGGAAAGCAGCACATCATTAGAATTGTGCATAGCATCAGCCAGCTGAATGTGTTGGCTGAACCACCAATGTCAGAGGCTTTAAGCTGAGAACAAGTGGTCCCGTCTGATGGTGCACGCTACATCATAAAAGAAGAAAAGAGCCTATTAAAGTGCTGAGCACCCCCATTCTGCGGAGAATGTAAACTAGCACTTCATTAGAACTGTGCATAGCATCAGCCAGCTGAATGTCTTGGCTGAACCACCAATGTCAGAGGCTTTAAGCTGAGAACAAGTGGTCCCGTCTGATGGTGCATGTTCAAACATAAAAGAAGAAAAGAGCCTATTAAAGTGCTGAGCACCCCCATTCTGCGGAGAATGTCAACTAGCACTTCATTAGAACTGTGCATAGCATCAGCCAGCTGAATGTGTTGGCTGAAACACCAATGTCAGAGGCTTTAAGCTGAGAACAAGTGGTCCCGTCTGATGGTGCACGTTCAAACATAAAAGAAGAAAAGAGCCTATTAAAGTGCTGAGCACCCCCATTCTGCGGAGAATGGAAAGCAGCACATTATTAGAATTGTGCATAGCATCAGCCAGCTGAATGTGTTGGCTGAACCACCAATGTCAGAGGCTTTAAGCTGAGAACAAGTGGTCCCGTCTGATGGTGCACGTTCAAACATAAAAGAAGAAAAGAGCCTATTAAAGTGCTGAGCACCCCCATTCTGCGGAGAATGTAAACTAGCACTTCATTAGAACTGTGCATAGCATCAGCCAGCTGAATGTCTTGGCTGAACCACCAATGTCAGAGGCTTTAAGCTGAGAACAAGTGGTCCCGTCTGATGGTGCACGTTCAAACATAAAAGAAGAAAAGAGCCTATTAAAGTGCTGAGCACCCCCATTCTGCGGAGAATGGAAAGCAGCACATCATTAGAATTGTGCATAGCATCAGCCAGCTGAATGTGTTGGCTGAACCACCAATGTCAGATGCTTTAAGCTGAGAACAAGTGGTCCCGTCTGATGGTGCACGCTCGAGCATAAAAGAAGAAAAGAGCCTATTAAAGTGCTGAGCACCCCCATTCTGCGGAGAATGGAAAGCAGCACATCATTAGAATTGTGCATAGCATCAGCCAGCTGAATGTGTTGGCTGAACCACCAATGTCAGGTGCTTTAAGCTGAGAACAAGTGGTCCCGTCTGATGGTGCATGTTCAAACATAAAAGAAGAAAAGAGCCTATTAAAGTGCTGAGCACCCCCATTCTGCGGAGAATGTCAACTAGCACTTCATTAGAACTGTGCATAGCATCAGCCAGCTGAATGTGTTGGCTGAAACACCAATGTCAGAGGCTTTAAGCTGAGAACAAGTGGTCCCGTCTGATGGTGCACGCTCCATCATAAAAGAAGAAAAGAGCCTATTAAAGTGCTGAGCACCCCCATTCTGCGGAGAATGGAAAGCAGCACATCATTAGAATTGTGCATAGCATCAGCCAGCTGAATGTGTTGGCTGAACCACCAATGTCAGAGGCTTTAAGCTGAGAACAAGTGGTCCCGTCTGATGGTGCACGCTCCATCATAAAAGAAGAAAAGAGCCTATTAAAGTGCTGAGCACCCCCATTCTGCGGAGAATGGAAAGCAGCACATCATTAGAATTGTGCATAGCATCAGCCAACTGAATGTGTTGGCTGAACCACCAATGTCAGAGGCTTTAAGCTGAGAACAAGTGGTCCCGTCTGATGGTGCACGTTCAAACATAAAAGAAGAAAAGAGCCTATTAAAGTGCTGAGCACCCCCATTCTGCGGAGAATGGAAAGCAGCACATCATTAGAATTGTGCATAGCATCAGCCAGCTGAATGTGTTGGCTGAACCTCCAATGTCAGAGGCTTTAAGCTGAGAACAAGTGGTCCCGTCTGATGGTGCACGTTCAAACATAAAAGAAGAAAAGAGCCTATTAAAGTGCTGAGCACCCCCATTCTGCGGAGAATGTCAACTAGCACTTCATTAGAACTGTGCATAGCATCAGCCAGCTGAATGTGTTGGCTGAAACACCAATGTCAGAGGCTTTAAGCTGAGAACAAGTGGTCCCGTCTGATGGTGCACGTTCAAACATAAAAGAAGAAAAGAGCCTATTAAAGTGCTGAGCACCCCCATTCTGCGGAGAATGGAAAGCAGCACATTATTAGAATTGTGCATAGCATCAGCCAGCTGAATGTGTTGGCTGAACCACCAATGTCAGAGGCTTTAAGCTGAGAACAAGTGGTCCTGTCTGATGGTGCACGTTCAAACATAAAAGAAGAAAAGAGCCTATTAAAGTGCTGAGCACCCCCATTCTGCGGAGAATGTAAACTAGCACTTCATTAGAACTGTGCATAGCATCAGCCAGCTGAATGTCTTGGCTGAACCACCAATGTCAGAGGCTTTAAGCTGAGAACAAGTGGTCCCGTCTGATGGTGCACGTTCAAACATAAAAGAAGAAAAGAGCCTATTAAAGTGCTGAGCACCCCCATTCTGCGGAGAATGGAAAGCAGCACATCATTAGAATTGTGCATAGCATCAGCCAGCTGAATGTGTTGGCTGAACCACCAATGTCAGAGGCTTTAAGCTGAGAACAAGTGGTCCCGTCTGATGGTGCACGTTCAAACATAAAAGAAGAAAAGAGCCTATTAAAGTGCTGAGCACCCCCATTCTGCGGAGAATGGAAAGCAGCACATCATTAGAATTGTGCATAGCATCAGCCAGCTTAATGTGTTGACTGAACCACCAATGTCAGATGCTTTAAGCTGAGAACAAGTGGTCCCGTCTGATGGTGCACGCTCGAGCATAAAAGAAGAAAAGAGCCTATTAAAGTGCTGAGCACCCCCATTCTGCGGAGAATGGAAAGCAGCACATCATTAGAATTGTGCATAGCATCAGCCAGCTGAATGTGTTGGCTGAACCACCAATGTCAGATGCTTTAAGATGAGAACAAGTGGTCCCGTCTGATGGTGCACGCTCCATCATAAAAGAAGAAAAGAGCCTATTAAAGTGCTGAGCACCCCCATTCTGCGGAGAATGTAAACTAGCACTTCATTAGAACTGTGCATAGCATCAGCCAGCTGAATGTCTTGGCTGAACCACCAATGTCAGAGGCTTTAAGCTGAGAACAAGTGGTCCCGTCTGATGGTGCATGTTCAAACATAAAAGAAGAAAAGAGCCTATTAAAGTGCTGAGCACCCCCATTCTGCGGAGAATGGAAAGCAGCACATCATTAGAATTGTGCATAGCATCAGCCAGCTGAATGTGTTGGCTGAACCACCAATGTCAGAGGCTTTAAGCTGAGAACAAGTGGTCCCGTCTGATGGTGCACGTTCAAACATAAAAGAAGAAAAGAGCCTATTAAAGTGCTGAGCACCCCCATTCTGCGGAGAATGGAAAGCAGCACATCATTAGAATTGTGCATGGCATCAGCCAGCTGAATGTGTTGGCTGAACCACCAATGTCAGAGGCTTTAAGCTGAGAACAAGTGGTCCCGTCTGATGGTGCACGTTCAAACATAAAAGAAGAAAAGAGCCTATTAAAGTGCTGAGCACCCCCATTCTGCGGAGAATGTCAACTAGCACTTCATTAGAACTGTGCATAGCATCAGCCAGCTGAATGTGTTGGCTGAAACACCAATGTCAGAGGCTTTAAGCTGAGAACAAGTGGTCCCGTCTGATGGTGCACGCTCGAGCATAAAAGAAGAAAAGAGCCTATTAAAGTGCTGAGCACCCCCATTCTGCGGAGAATGTAAACTAGCACTTCATTAGAACTGTGCATAGCATCAGCCAGCTGAATGTCTTGGCTGAACCACCAATGTCAGATGCTTTAAGCTGAGAACAAGTGGTTCCGTCTGATGGTGCATGTTCAAACATAAAAGAAGAAAAGAGCCTATTAAAGTGCTGAGCACCCCCATTCTGCGGAGAATGTAAACTAGCACTTCATTAGAACTGTGCATAGCATCAGCCAGCTGAATGTGTTGGCTGAAACACCAATGTCAGAGGCTTTAAGCTGAGAACAAGTGGTCCCGTCTGATGGTGCACGCTCCATCATAAAAGAAGAAAAGAGCCTATTAAAGTGCTGAGCACCCCCATTCTGCGGAGAATGTCAACTAGCACATCATTAGAATTGTGCATAGCATCAGCCAGCTGAATGTGTTGGCTGAACCACCAATGTCAGAGGCTTTAAGCTGAGAACAAGTGGTCCCGTCTGATGGTGCACGCTCGAGCATAAAAGAAGAAAAGAGCCTATTAAAGTGCTGAGCACCCCCATTCTGCGGAGAATGGAAAGCAGCACATCATTAGAATTGTGCATAGCATCAGCCAGCTGAATGTGTTGGCTGAACCACCAATGTCAGAGGCTTTAAGCTGAGAACAAGTGGTCCCGTCTGATGGTGCACGTTCAAACATAAAAGAAGAAAAGAGCCTATTAAAGTGCTGAGCACCCCCATTCTGCGGAGAATGTAAACTAGCACTTCATTAGAACTGTGCATAGCATCAGCCAGCTGAATGTCTTGGCTGAACCACCAATGTCAGATGCTTTAAGCTGAGAACAAGTGGTCCCGTCTGATGGTGCACGTTCAAACATAAAAGAAGAAAAGAGCCTATTAAAGTGCTGAGCACCCCCATTCTGCGGAGAATGGAAAGCAGCACGTTATTAGAATTGTGCATAGCATCAGCCAGCTGAATGTGTTGGCTGAACCACCAATGTCAGAGGCTTTAAGCTGAGAACAAGTGGTCCCGTCTGATGGTGCATGTTCAAACATAAAAGAAGAAAAGAGCCTATTAAAGTGCTGAGCACCCCCATTCTGCGGAGAATGGAAAGCAGCACATCATTAGAATTGTGCATAGCATCAGCCAGCTGAATGTGTTGGCTGAACCACCAATGTCAGAGGCTTTAAGCTGAGAACAAGTGGTCCCGTCTGATGGTGCACGCTACATCATAAAAGAAGAAAAGAGCCTATTAAAGTGCTGAGCACCCCCATTCTGCGGAGAATGTAAACTAGCACTTCATTAGAACTGTGCATAGCATCAGCCAGCTGAATGTCTTGGCTGAACCACCAATGTCAGAGGCTTTAAGCTGAGAACAAGTGGTCCCGTCTGATGGTGCATGTTCAAACATAAAAGAAGAAAAGAGCCTATTAAAGTGCTGAGCACCCCCATTCTGCGGAGAATGTCAACTAGCACTTCATTAGAACTGTGCATAGCATCAGCCAGCTGAATGTGTTGGCTGAAACACCAATGTCAGAGGCTTTAAGCTGAGAACAAGTGGTCCCGTCTGATGGTGCACGTTCAAACATAAAAGAAGAAAAGAGCCTATTAAAGTGCTGAGCACCCCCATTCTGCGGAGAATGGAAAGCAGCACATTATTAGAATTGTGCATAGCATCAGCCAGCTGAATGTGTTGGCTGAACCACCAATGTCAGAGGCTTTAAGCTGAGAACAAGTGGTCCCGTCTGATGGTGCACGTTCAAACATAAAAGAAGAAAAGAGCCTATTAAAGTGCTGAGCACCCCCATTCTGCGGAGAATGTAAACTAGCACTTCATTAGAACTGTGCATAGCATCAGCCAGCTGAATGTCTTGGCTGAACCACCAATGTCAGAGGCTTTAAGCTGAGAACAAGTGGTCCCGTCTGATGGTGCACGTTCAAACATAAAAGAAGAAAAGAGCCTATTAAAGTGCTGAGCACCCCCATTCTGCGGAGAATGGAAAGCAGCACATCATTAGAATTGTGCATAGCATCAGCCAGCTGAATGTGTTGGCTGAACCACCAATGTCAGAGGCTTTAAGCTGAGAACAAGTGGTCCCGTCTGATGGTGCACGCTCGAGCATAAAAGAAGAAAAGAGCCTATTAAAGTGCTGAGCACCCCCATTCTGCGGAGAATGGAAAGCAGCACATCATTAGAATTGTGCATAGCATCAGCCAGCTGAATGTGTTGGCTGAACCACCAATGTCAGAGGCTTTAAGCTGAGAACAAGTGGTCCCGTCTGATGGTGCACGCTCGAGCATAAAAGAAGAAAAGAGCCTATTAAAGTGCTGAGCACCCCCATTCTGCGGAGAATGTAAACTAGCACTTCATTAGAACTGTGCATAGCATCAGCCAGCTGAATGTCTTGGCTGAACCACCAATGTCAGATGCTTTAAGCTGAGAACAAGTGGTCCCGTCTGATGGTGCACGTTCAAACATAAAAGAAGAAAAGAGCCTATTAAAGTGCTGAGCACCCCCATTCTGCGGAGAATGTCAACTAGCACTTCATTAGAACTGTGCATAGCATCAGCCAGCTGAATGTGTTGGCTGAAACACCAATGTCAGAGGCTTTAAGCTGAGAACAAGTGGTCCCGTCTGATGGTGCACGTTCAAACATAAAAGAAGAAAAGAGCCTATTAAAGTGCTGAGCACCCCCATTCTGCGGAGAATGGAAAGCAGCACGTTATTAGAATTGTGCATAGCATCAGCCAGCTGAATGTGTTGGCTGAACCACCAATGTCAGAGGCTTTAAGCTGAGAACAAGTGGTCCCGTCTGATGGTGCATGTTCAAACATAAAAGAAGAAAAGAGCCTATTAAAGTGCTGAGCACCCCCATTCTGCGGAGAATGGAAAGCAGCACATCATTAGAATTGTGCATAGCATCAGCCAGCTGAATGTGTTGGCTGAACCACCAATGTCAGAGGCTTTAAGCTGAGAACAAGTGGTCCCGTCTGATGGTGCACGCTACATCATAAAAGAAGAAAAGAGCCTATTAAAGTGCTGAGCACCCCCATTCTGCGGAGAATGTAAACTAGCACTTCATTAGAACTGTGCATAGCATCAGCCAGCTGAATGTCTTGGCTGAACCACCAATGTCAGAGGCTTTAAGCTGAGAACAAGTGGTCCCGTCTGATGGTGCATGTTCAAACATAAAAGAAGAAAAGAGCCTATTAAAGTGCTGAGCACCCCCATTCTGCGGAGAATGTCAACTAGCACTTCATTAGAACTGTGCATAGCATCAGCCAGCTGAATGTGTTGGCTGAAACACCAATGTCAGAGGCTTTAAGCTGAGAACAAGTGGTCCCGTCTGATGGTGCACGTTCAAACATAAAAGAAGAAAAGAGCCTATTAAAGTGCTGAGCACCCCCATTCTGCGGAGAATGGAAAGCAGCACATTATTAGAATTGTGCATAGCATCAGCCAGCTGAATGTGTTGGCTGAACCACCAATGTCAGAGGCTTTAAGCTGAGAACAAGTGGTCCCGTCTGATGGTGCACGTTCAAACATAAAAGAAGAAAAGAGCCTATTAAAGTGCTGAGCACCCCCATTCTGCGGAGAATGTAAACTAGCACTTCATTAGAACTGTGCATAGCATCAGCCAGCTGAATGTCTTGGCTGAACCACCAATGTCAGAGGCTTTAAGCTGAGAACAAGTGGTCCCGTCTGATGGTGCACGTTCAAACATAAAAGAAGAAAAGAGCCTATTAAAGTGCTGAGCACCCCCATTCTGCGGAGAATGGAAAGCAGCACATCATTAGAATTGTGCATAGCATCAGCCAGCTGAATGTGTTGGCTGAACCACCAATGTCAGATGCTTTAAGCTGAGAACAAGTGGTCCCGTCTGATGGTGCACGCTCGAGCATAAAAGAAGAAAAGAGCCTATTAAAGTGCTGAGCACCCCCATTCTGCGGAGAATGGAAAGCAGCACATCATTAGAATTGTGCATAGCATCAGCCAGCTGAATGTGTTGGCTGAACCACCAATGTCAGATGCTTTAAGCTGAGAACAAGTGGTCCCGTCTGATGGTGCATGTTCAAACATAAAAGAAGAAAAGAGCCTATTAAAGTGCTGAGCACCCCCATTCTGCGGAGAATGTAAACTAGCACTTCATTAGAACTGTGCATAGCATCAGCCAGCTGAATGTGTTGGCTGAACCACCAATGTCAGATGCTTTAAGCTGAGAACAAGTGGTCCCGTCTGATGGTGCATGTTCAAACATAAAAGAAGAAAAGAGCCTATTAAAGTGCTGAGCACCCCCATTCTGCGGAGAATGTAAACTAGCACTTAATTAGAACTGTGCATAGCATCAGCCAGCTGAATGTCTTGGCTGAACCACCAATGTCAGAGGCTTTAAGCTGAGAACAAGTGGTCCCGTCTGATGGTGCACGTTCAAACATAAAAGAAGAAACGAGCCTATTAAAGTGCTGAGCACCCCCATTCTGCGGAGAATGTAAACTAGCACTTCATTAGAACTGTGCATAGCATCAGCCAGCTGAATGTCTTGGCTGAACCACCAATGTCAGAGGCTTTAAGCTGAGAACAAGTGGTCCCGTCTGATGGTGCACGTTCAAACATAAAAGAAGAAAAGAGCCTATTAAAGTGCTGAGCACCCCCATTCTGCGGAGAATGGAAAGCAGCACATCATTAGAATTGTGCATAGCATCAGCCAGCTGAATGTGTTGGCTGAACCACCAATGTCAGAGACTTTAAGCTGAGAACAAGTGGTCCCGTCTGATGGTGCACGCTCGAGCATAAAAGAAGAAAAGAGCCTATTAAAGTGCTGAGCACCAACATTCTGCGGAGAATGTAAACTAGCACTTCATTAGAACTGTGCATAGCATCAGCCAGCTTAATGTCTTGGCGGAACCACGAATGTCAGAGGCTTTAAGCTGAGAACAAGTGGTCCCGTCTGATGGTGCACGTTCAAACATAAAAGAAGAAAAGAGCCTATTAAAGTGCTGAGCACCCCCATTCTGCGGAGAATGGAAAGCAGCACATCATTAGAATTGTGCATAGCATCAGCCAGCTGAATGTGTTGGCTGAACCACGAATGTCAGAGGCTTTAAGCTGAGAACAAGTGGTCCCGTCTGATGGTGCACGTTCAAACATAAAAGAAGAAAAGAGCCTATTAAAGTGCTGAGCACCCCCATTCTGCGGAGAATGTCAACTAGCACATCATTAGAATTGTGCATAGCATCAGCCAGCTGAATGTGTTGGCTGAAACACCAATGTCAGAGGCTTTAAGCTGAGAACAAGTGGTCCCGTCTGATGGTGCACGCTCGAGCATAAAAGAAGAAAAGAGCCTATTAAAGTGCTGAGCACCCCCATTCTGCGGAGAATGTAAACTAGCACTTCATTAGAACTGTGCATAGCATCAGCCAGCTGAATGTCTTGGCTGAAACACCAATGTCAGAGGCTTTAAGCTGAGAACAAGTGGTCCCGTCTGATGGTGCACGCTCCATCATAAAAGAAGAAAAGAGCCTATTAAAGTGCTGAGCACCCCCATTCTGCGGAGAATGGAAAGCAGCACATCATTAGAATTGTGCATAGCATCAGCCAGCTGAATGTGTTGGCTGAACCACCAATGTCAGATGCTTTAAGCTGAGAACAAGTGGTCCCGTCTGATGGTGCATGTTCAAACATAAAAGAAGAAAAGAGCCTATTAAAGTGCTGAGCACCCCCATTCTGCGGAGAATGTCAACTAGCACTTCATTAGAACTGTGCATAGCATCAGCCAGCTGAATGTGTTGGCTGAAACACCAATGTCAGAGGCTTTAAGCTGAGAACAAGTGGTCCCGTCTGATGGTGCACGCTCCATCATAAAAGAAGAAAAGAGCCTATTAAAGTGCTGAGCACCCCCATTCTGCGGAGAATGGAAAGCAGCACATCATTAGAATTGTGCATAGCATCAGCCAGCTGAATGTGTTGGCTGAACCACCAATGTCAGAGGCTTTAAGCTGAGAACAAGTGGTCCCGTCTGATGGTGCACGTTCAAACATAAAAGAAGAAAAGAGCCTTTTAAAGTGCTGAGCACCCCCATTCTGCGGAGAATGGAAAGCAGCACATCATTAGAATTGTGCATAGCATCAGCCAGCTGAATGTGTTGGCTGAACCTCCAATGTCAGAGGCTTTAAGCTGAGAACAAGTGGTCCCGTCTGATGGTGCACGTTCAAACATAAAAGAAGAAAAGAGCCTATTAAAGTGCTGAGCACCCCCATTCTGCGGAGAATGTCAACTAGCACATCATTAGAATTGTGCATAGCATCAGCCAGCTGAATGTGTTGGCTGAAACACCAATGTCAGAGGCTTTAAGCTGAGAACAAGTGGTCCCGTCTGATGGTGCACGCTCGAGCATAAAAGAAGAAAAGAGCCTATTAAAGTGCTGAGCACCCCCATTCTGCGGAGAATGTAAACTAGCACTTCATTAGAACTGTGCATAGCATCAGCCAGCTGAATGTCTTGGCGGAACCACGAATGTCAGAGGCTTTAAGCTGAGAACAAGTGGTCCCGTCTGATGGTGCACGTTCAAACATAAAAGAAGAAAAGAGCCTATTAAAGTGCTGAGCACCCCCATTCTGCGGAGAATGGAAAGCAGCACATCATTAGAATTGTGCATAGCATCAGCCAGCTGAATGTGTTGGCTGAACCACCTTTCAGATGCTTTAAGCTGAGAACAAGTGGTCCCGTCTGATGGTGCATGTTCAAACATAAAAGAAGAAAAGAGCCTATTAAAGTGCTGAGCACCCCCATTCTGCGGAGAATGGAAAGCAGCACATCATTAGAATTGTGCATAGCATCAGCCAGCTGAATGTGTTGGCTGAACCACCAATGTCAGATGCTTTAAGCTGAGAACAAGTGGTCCCGTCTGATGGTGCACGCTCCATCATAAAAGAAGAAAAGAGCCTATTAAAGTGCTGAGCACCCCCATTCTGCGGAGAATGTAAACTAGCACTTCATTAGAACTGTGCATAGCATCAGCCAGCTGAATGTCTTGGCTGAACCACCAATGTCAGAGGCTTTAAGCTGAGAACAAGTGGTACCGTCTGATGGTGCACGCTCCATCATAAAAGAAGAAAAGAGCCTATTAAAGTGCTGAGCACCCCCATTCTGCGGAGAATGGAAAGCAGCACATCATTAGAATTGTGCATAGCATCAGCCAGCTGAATGTGTTGGCTGAACCACCAATGTCAGAGGCTTTAAGCTGAGAACAAGTGGTCCCGTCTGATGGTGCACGTTCAAACATAAAAGAAGAAAAGAGCCTATTAAAGTGCTGAGCACCCCCATTCTGCGGAGAATGTAAACTAGCACTTCATTAGAACTGTGCATAGCATCAGCCAGCTGAATGTCTTGGCTGAACCACCAATGTCAGAGGCTTTAAGCTGAGAACAAGTGGTCCCGTCTGATGGTGCACGCTCCATCATAAAAGAAGAAAAGAGCCTATTAAAGTGCTGAGCACCCCCATTCTGCGGAGAATGGAAAGCAGCACATCATTAGAATTGTGCATAGCATCAGCCAGCTGAATGTGTTGGCTGAACCACCAATGTCAGAGGCTTTAAGCTGAGAACAAGTGGTCCCGTCTGATGGTGCACGTTCAAACATAAAAGAAGAAAAGAGCCTATTAAAGTGCTGAGCACCCCCATTCTGCGGAGAATGGAAAGCAGCACATCATTAGAATTGTGCATAGCATCAGCCAGCTGAATGTGTTGGCTGAACCACCAATGTCAGAGGCTTTAAGCTGAGAACAAGTGGTCCCGTCTGATGGTGCACGCTACATCATAAAAGAAGAAAAGAGCCTATTAAAGTGCTGAGCACCCCCATTCTGCGGAGAATGTAAACTAGCACTTCATTAGAACTGTGCATAGCATCAGCCAGCTGAATGTCTTGGCTGAACCACCAATGTCAGAGGCTTTAAGCTGAGAACAAGTGGTCCCGTCTGATGGTGCATGTTCAAACATAAAAGAAGAAAAGAGCCTATTAAAGTGCTGAGCACCCCCATTCTGCGGAGAATGTAAACTAGCACTTCATTAGAACTGTGCATAGCATCAGCCAGCTGAATGTGTTGGCTGAAACACCAATGTCAGAGGCTTTAAGCTGAGAACAAGTGGTCCCGTCTGATGGTGCACGTTCAAACATAAAAGAAGAAAAGAGCCTATTAAAGTGCTGAGCACCCCCATTCTGCGGAGAATGGAAAGCAGCACATTATTAGAATTGTGCATAGCATCAGCCAGCTGAATGTGTTGGCTGAACCACCAATGTCAGAGGCTTTAAGCTGAGAACAAGTGGTCCCGTCTGATGGTGCACGTTCAAACATAAAAGAAGAAAAGAGCCTATTAAAGTGCTGAGCACCCCCATTCTGCGGAGAATGTCAACTAGCACTTCATTAGAACTGTGCATAGCATCAGCCAGCTGAATGTGTTGGCTGAACCACCAATGTCAGAGGCTTTAAGCTGAGAACAAGTGGTCCCGTCTGATGGTGCACGTTCAAACATAAAAGAAGAAAAGAGCCTATTAAAGTGCTGAGCACCCCCATTCTGCGGAGAATGGAAAGCAGCACATCATTAGAATTGTGCATAGCATCAGCCAGCTGAATGTGTTGGCTGAACCACCAATGTCAGATGCTTTAAGCTGAGAACAAGTGGTCCCGTCTGATGGTGCACGCTCCATCATAAAAGAAGAAAAGAGCCTATTAAAGTGCTGAGCACCCCCATTCTGCGGAGAATGTAAACTAGCACTTCATTAGAACTGTGCATAGCATCAGCCAGCTGAATGTCTTGGCTGAACCACCAATGTCAGAGGCTTTAAGCTGAGAACAAGTGGTCCCGTCTGATGGTGCACGTTCAAACATAAAAGAAGAAAAGAGCCTATTAAAGTGCTGAGCACCCCCATTCTGCGGAGAATGGAAAGCAGCACATCATTAGAATTGTGCATAGCATCAGCCAGCTGAATGTGTTGGCTGAACCACCAATGTCAGAGGCTTTAAGCTGAGAACAAGTGGTCCCGTCTGATGGTGCACGTTCAAACATAAAAGAAGAAAAGAGCCTATTAAAGTGCTGAGCACCCCCATTCTGCGGAGAATGGAAAGCAGCACATCATTAGAATTGTGCATAGCATCAGCCAGCTTAATGTGTTGACTGAACCACCAATGTCAGATGCTTTAAGCTGAGAACAAGTGGTCCCGTCTGATGGTGCACGCTCGAGCATAAAAGAAGAAAAGAGCCTATTAAAGTGCTGAGCACCCCCATTCTGCGGAGAATGGAAAGCAGCACATCATTAGAATTGTGCATAGCATCAGCCAGCTGAATGTGTTGGCTGAACCACGAATGTCAGAGGCTTTAAGCTGAGAACAAGTGGTCCCGTCTGATGGTGCACGTTCAAACATAAAAGAAGAAAAGAGCCTATTAAAGTGCTGAGCACCCCCATTCTGCGGAGAATGGAAAGCAGCACATCATTAGAATTGTGCATAGCATCAGCCAGCTGAATGTGTTGGCTGAACCACCAATGTCAGATGCTTTAAGCTGAGAACAAGTGGTCCCGTCTGATGGTGAACGTTCAAACATAAAAGAAGAAAAGAGCCTATTAAAGTGCTGAGCACCTCCATTCTGCGGAGAATGTCAACTAGCACTTCATTAGAACTGTGCATAGCATCAGCCAGCTGAATGTGTTGGCTGAAACACCAATGTCAGATGCTTTAAGCTGAGAACAAGTGGTCCCGTCTGATGGTGCATGTTCAAACATAAAAGAAGAAAAGAGCCTATTAAAGTGCTGAGCACCCCCATTCTGCGGAGAATGGAAAGCAGCACATCATTAGAATTGTGCATAGCATCAGCCAGCTGAATGTGTTGGCTGAACCACCAATGTCAGTGGCTTTAAGCTGAGAACAAGTGGTCCCGTCTGATGGTGCATGTTCAAACATAAAAGAAGAAAAGAGCCTATTAAAGTGCTGAGCACCCCCATTCTGCGGAGAATGTCAACTAGCACTTCATTAGAACTGTGCATAGCATCAGCCAGCTGAATGTGTTGGCTGAAACACCAATGTCAGAGGCTTTAAGCTGAGAACAAGTGGTCCCGTCTGATGGTGCACGCTCGAGCATAAAAGAAGAAAAGAGCCTATTAAAGTGCTGAGCACCCCCATTCTGCGGAGAATGTAAACTAGCACTTCATTAGAACTGTGCATAGCATCAGCCAGCTGAATGTCTTGGCTGAACCACCAATGTCAGATGCTTTAAGCTGAGAACAAGTGGTTCCGTCTGATGGTGCATGTTCAAACATAAAAGAAGAAAAGAGCCTATTAAAGTGCTGAGCACCCCCATTCTGCGGAGAATGTCAACTAGCACTTCATTAGAACTGTGCATAGCATCAGCCAGCTGAATGTGTTGGCTGAAACACCAATGTCAGAGGCTTTAAGCTGAGAACAAGTGGTCCCGTCTGATGGTGCACGTTCAAACATAAAAGAAGAAAAGAGCCTATTAAAGTGCTGAGCACCCCCATTCTGCGGAGAATGGAAAGCAGCACATCATTAGAATTGTGCATAGCATCAGCCAGCTGAATGTGTTGGCTGAACCACCAATGTCAGAGGCTTTAAGCTGAGAACAAGTGGTCCCGTCTGATGGTGCACGCTCCATCATAAAAGAAGAAAAGAGCCTATTAAAGTGCTGAGCACCCCCATTCTGCGGAGAATGTAAACTAGCACTTCATTAGAACTGTGCATAGCATCAGCCAGCTGAATGTCTTGGCTGAACCACCAATGTCAGAGGCTTTAAGCTGAGAACAAGTGGTCCCGTCTGATGGTGCACGTTCAAACATAAAAGAAGAAAAGAGCCTATTAAAGTGCTGAGCACCCCCATTCTGCGGAGAATGGAAAGCAGCACATCATTAGAATTGTGCATAGCATCAGCCAGCTGAATGTGTTGGCTGAACCACCAATGTCAGAGGCTTTAAGCTGAGAACAAGTGGTCCCGTCTGATGGTGCACGTTCAAACATAAAAGAAGAAAAGAGCCTATTAAAGTGCTGAGCACCCCCATTCTGCGGAGAATGTCAACTAGCACTTCATTAGAACTGTGCATAGCATCAGCCAGCTGAATGTGTTGGCTGAAACACCAATGTCAGAGGCTTTAAGCTGAGAACAAGTGGTCCCGTCTGATGGTGCACGTTCAAACATAAAAGAAGAAAAGAGCCTATTAAAGTGCTGAGCACCCCCATTCTGCGGAGAATGTAAACTAGCACTTCATTAGAACTGTGCATAGCATCAGCCAGCTGAATGTCTTGGCTGAAACACCAATGTCAGAGGCTTTAAGCTGAGAACAAGTGGTCCCGTCTGATGGTGCACGTTCAAACATAAAAGAAGAAAAGAGCCTATTAAAGTGCTGAGCACCCCCATTCTGCGGAGAATGGAAAGCAGCACATCATTAGAATTGTGCATAGCATCAGCCAGCTGAATGTGTTGGCTGAACCACCAATGTCAGAGGCTTTAAGCTGAGAACAAGTGGTCCCGTCTGATGGTGCATGTTCAAACATAAAAGAAGAAAAGAGCCTATTAAAGTGCTGAGCACCCCCATTCTGCGGAGAATGTCAACTAGCACTTCATTAGAACTGTGCATAGCATCAGCCAGCTGAATGTGTTGGCTGAAACACCAATTTCAGAGGCTTTAAGCTGAGAACAAGTGGTCCCGTCTGATGGTGCATGTTCAAACATAAAAGAAGAAAAGAGCCTATTAAAGTGCTGAGCACCCCCATTCTGCGGAGAATGTAAACTAGCACTTCATTAGAACTGTGCATAGCATCAGCCAGCTGAATGTGTTGGCTGAACCACCAATGTCAGAGGCTTTAAGCTGAGAACAAGTGGTCCCGTCTGATGGTGCACGTTCAAACATAAAAGAAGAAACGAGCCTATTAAAGTGCTGAGCACCCCCATTCTGCGGAGAATGGAAAGCAGCACGTTATTAGAATTGTGCATAGCATCAGCCAGCTGAATGTGTTGGCTGAACCACCAATGTCAGAGGCTTTAAGCTGAGAACAAGTGGTCCCGTCTGATGGTGCATGTTCAAACATAAAAGAAGAAAAGAGCCTATTAAAGTGCTGAGCACCCCCATTCTGCGGAGAATGGAAAGCAGCACATCATTAGAATTGTGCATAGCATCAGCCAGCTGAATGTGTTGGCTGAACCACCAATGTCAGAGGCTTTAAGCTGAGAACAAGTGGTCCCGTCTGATGGTGCACGCTACATCATAAAAGAAGAAAAGAGCCTATTAAAGTGCTGAGCACCCCCATTCTGCGGAGAATGTAAACTAGCACTTCATTAGAACTGTGCATAGCATCAGCCAGCTGAATGTCTTGGCTGAACCACCAATGTCAGAGGCTTTAAGCTGAGAACAAGTGGTCCCGTCTGATGGTGCACGCTACATCATAAAAGAAGAAAAGAGCCTATTAAAGTGCTGAGCACCCCCATTCTGCGGAGAATGGAAAGCAGCACATCATTAGAATTGTGCATAGCATCAGCCAGCTGAATGTGTTGGCTGAACCACCAATGTCAGAGGCTTTAAGCTGAGAACAAGTGGTCCCGTCTGATGGTGCACGTTCAAACATAAAAGAAGAAAAGAGCCTATTAAAGTGCTGAGCACCCCCATTCTGCGGAGAATGTAAACTAGCACTTCATTAGAACTGTGCATAGCATCAGCCAGCTGAATGTCTTGGCTGAACCACCAATGTCAGAGGCTTTAAGCTGAGAACAAGTGGTCCCGTCTGATGGTGCACGCTACATCATAAAAGAAGAAAAGAGCCTATTAAAGTGCTGAGCACCCCCATTCTGCGGAGAATGGAAAGCAGCACATCATTAGAATTGTGCATAGCATCAGCCAGCTGAATGTGTTGGCTGAACCACCAATGTCAGAGGCTTTAAGCTGAGAACAAGTGGTCCCGTCTGATGGTGCATGTTCAAACATAAAAGAAGAAAAGAGCCTATTAAAGTGCTGAGCACCCCCATTCTGCGGAGAATGTAAACTAGCACTTCATTAGAACTGTGCATAGCATCAGCCAGCTGAATGTGTTGGCTGAACCACCAATGTCAGAGGCTTTAAGCTGAGAACAAGTGGTCCCGTCTGATGGTGCTCGTTCAAACATAAAAGAAGAAACGAGCCTATTAAAGTGCTGAGCACCCCCATTCTGCGGAGAATGTAAACTAGCACTTCATTAGAACTGTGCATAGCATCAGCCAGCTGAATGTCTTGGCTGAACCACCAATGTCAGATGCTTTAAGCTGAGAACAAGTGGTCCCGTCTGATGGTGCATGTTCAAACATAAAAGAAGAAAAGAGCCTATTAAAGTGCTGAGCACCCCCATTCTGCGGAGAATGGAAAGCAGCACATCATTAGAATTGTGCATAGCATCAGCCAGCTGAATGTGTTGGCTGAACCACCAATGTCAGAGGCTTTAAGCTGAGAACAAGTGGTCCCGTCTGATGGTGCACGCTACATCATAAAAGAAGAAAAGAGCCTATTAAAGTGCTGAGCACCCCCATTCTGCGGAGAATGTAAACTAGCACTTCATTAGAACTGTGCATAGCATCAGCCAGCTGAATGTCTTGGCTGAACCACCAATGTCAGAGGCTTTAAGCTGAGAACAAGTGGTCCCGTCTGATGGTGCATGTTCAAACATAAAAGAAGAAAAGAGCCTATTAAAGTGCTGAGCACCCCCATTCTGCGGAGAATGTAAACTAGCACTTCATTAGAACTGTGCATAGCATCAGCCAGCTGAATGTGTTGGCTGAACCACCAATGTCAGAGGCTTTAAGCTGAGAACAAGTGGTCCCGTCTGATGGTGCTCGTTCAAACATAAAAGAAGAAACGAGCCTATTAAAGTGCTGAGCACCCCCATTCTGCGGAGAATGTAAACTAGCACTTCATTAGAACTGTGCATAGCATCAGCCAGCTGAATGTGTTGGCTGAACCACCAATGTCAGAGGCTTTAAGCTGAGAACAAGTGGTCCCGTCTGATGGTGCTCGTTCAAACATAAAAGAAGAAACGAGCCTATTAAAGTGCTGAGCACCCCCATTCTGCGGAGAATGTAAACTAGCACTTCATTAGAACTGTGCATAGCATCAGCCAGCTGAATGTCTTGGCTGAACCACCAATGTCAGATGCTTTAAGCTGAGAACAAGTGGTCCCGTCTGATGGTGCATGTTCAAACATAAAAGAAGAAAAGAGCCTATTAAAGTGCTGAGCACCCCCATTCTGCGGAGAATGGAAAGCAGCACATCATTAGAATTGTGCATAGCATCAGCCAGCTGAATGTGTTGGCTGAACCACCAATGTCAGAGGCTTTAAGCTGAGAACAAGTGGTCCCGTCTGATGGTGCACGCTACATCATAAAAGAAGAAAAGAGCCTATTAAAGTGCTGAGCACCCCCATTCTGCGGAGAATGTAAACTAGCACTTCATTAGAACTGTGCATAGCATCAGCCAGCTGAATGTCTTGGCTGAACCACCAATGTCAGAGGCTTTAAGCTGAGAACAAGTGGTCCCGTCTGATGGTGCACGTTCAAACATAAAAGAAGAAAAGAGCCTATTAAAGTGCTGAGCACCCCCATTCTGCGGAGAATGTAAACTAGCACTTCATTAGAACTGTGCATAGCATCAGCCAGCTGAATGTCTTGGCTGAACCACCAATGTCAGAGGCTTTAAGCTGAGAACAAGTGGTCCCGTCTGATGGTGCACGCTACATCATAAAAGAAGAAAAGAGCCTATTAAAGTGCTGAGCACCCCCATTCTGCGGAGAATGGAAAGCAGCACATCATTAGAATTGTGCATAGCATCAGCCAGCTGAATGTGTTGGCTGAACCACCAATGTCAGATGCTTTAAGCTGAGAACAAGTGGTCCCGTCTGATGGTGCATGTTCAAACATAAAAGAAGAAAAGAGCCTATTAAAGTGCTGAGCACCCCCATTCTGCGGAGAATGTAAACTAGCACTTCATTAGAACTGTGCATAGCATCAGCCAGCTGAATGTGTTGGCTGAACCACCAATGTCAGAGGCTTTAAGCTGAGAACAAGTGGTCCCGTCTGATGGTGCACGTTCAAACATAAAAGAAGAAACGAGCCTATTAAAGTGCTGAGCACCCCCATTCTGCGGAGAATGTAAACTAGCACTTCATTAGAACTGTGCATAGCATCAGCCAGCTGAATGTCTTGGCTGAACCACCAATGTCAGAGGCTTTAAGCTGAGAACAAGTGGTCCCGTCTGATGGTGCACGTTCAAACATAAAAGAAGAAACGAGCCTATTAAAGTGCTGAGCACCCCCATTCTGCGGAGAATGGAAAGCAGCACGTTATTAGAATTGTGCATAGCATCAGCCAGCTGAATGTGTTGGCTGAACCACCAATGTCAGAGGCTTTAAGCTGAGAACAAGTGGTCCCGTCTGATGGTGCATGTTCAAACATAAAAGAAGAAAAGAGCCTATTAAAGTGCTGAGCACCCCCATTCTGCGGAGAATGGAAAGCAGCACATCATTAGAATTGTGCATAGCATCAGCCAGCTGAATGTGTTGGCTGAACCACCAATGTCAGAGGCTTTAAGCTGAGAACAAGTGGTCCCGTCTGATGGTGCACGCTACATCATAAAAGAAGAAAAGAGCCTATTAAAGTGCTGAGCACCCCCATTCTGCGGAGAATGGAAAGCAGCACATCATTAGAACTGTGCATAGCATCAGCCAGCTGAATGTGTTGGCTGAACCACCAATGTCAGATGCTTTAAGCTGAGAACAAGTGGTCCCGTCTGATGGTGCACGCTCGAGCATAAAAGAAGAAAAGAGCCTATTAAAGTGCTGAGCACCCCCATTCTGCGGAGAATGGAAAGCAGCACATCATTAGAATTGTGCATAGCATCAGCCAGCTGAATGTGTTGGCTGAACCACCAATGTCAGATGCTTTAAGCTGAGAACAAGTGGTCCCGTCTGATGGTGCATGTTCAAACATAAAAGAAGAAAAGAGCCTATTAAAGTGCTGAGCACCCCCATTCTGCGGAGAATGGAAAGCAGCACATCATTAGAATTGTGCATAGCATCAGCCAGCTGAATGTGTTGGCTGAACCACCAATGTCAGAGGCTTTAAGCTGAGAACAAGTGGTCCCGTCTGATGGTGCACGCTACATCATAAAAGAAGAAAAGAGCCTATTAAAGTGCTGAGCACCCCCATTCTGCGGAGAATGTAAACTAGCACTTCATTAGAACTGTGCATAGCATCAGCCAGCTGAATGTCTTGGCTGAACCACCAATGTCAGAGGCTTTAAGCTGAGAACAAGTGGTCCCGTCTGATGGTGCACGCTACATCATAAAAGAAGAAAAGAGCCTATTAAAGTGCTGAGCACCCCCATTCTGCGGAGAATGGAAAGCAGCACATCATTAGAATTGTGCATAGCATCAGCCAGCTGAATGTGTTGGCTGAACCACCAATGTCAGATGCTTTAAGCTGAGAACAAGTGGTCCCGTCTGATGGTGCATGTTCAAACATAAAAGAAGAAAAGAGCCTATTAAAGTGCTGAGCACCCCCATTCTGCGGAGAATGTAAACTAGCACTTCATTAGAACTGTGCATAGCATCAGCCAGCTGAATGTGTTGGCTGAACCACCAATGTCAGAGGCTTTAAGCTGAGAACAAGTGGTCCCGTCTGATGGTGCACGTTCAAACATAAAAGAAGAAACGAGCCTATTAAAGTGCTGAGCACCCCCATTCTGCGGAGAATGTAAACTAGCACTTCATTAGAACTGTGCATAGCATCAGCCAGCTGAATGTCTTGGCTGAACCACCAATGTCAGAGGCTTTAAGCTGAGAACAAGTGGTCCCGTCTGATGGTGCACGTTCAAACATAAAAGAAGAAACGAGCCTATTAAAGTGCTGAGCACCCCCATTCTGCGGAGAATGGAAAGCAGCACGTTATTAGAATTGTGCATAGCATCAGCCAGCTGAATGTGTTGGCTGAACCACCAATGTCAGAGGCTTTAAGCTGAGAACAAGTGGTCCCGTCTGATGGTGCATGTTCAAACATAAAAGAAGAAAAGAGCCTATTAAAGTGCTGAGCACCCCCATTCTGCGGAGAATGGAAAGCAGCACATCATTAGAATTGTGCATAGCATCAGCCAGCTGAATGTGTTGGCTGAACCACCAATGTCAGAGGCTTTAAGCTGAGAACAAGTGGTCCCGTCTGATGGTGCACGCTACATCATAAAAGAAGAAAAGAGCCTATTAAAGTGCTGAGCACCCCCATTCTGCGGAGAATGTAAACTAGCACTTCATTAGAACTGTGCATAGCATCAGCCAGCTGAATGTCTTGGCTGAACCACCAATGTCAGAGGCTTTAAGCTGAGAACAAGTGGTCCCGTCTGATGGTGCATGTTCAAACATAAAAGAAGAAAAGAGCCTATTAAAGTGCTGAGCACCCCCATTCTGCGGAGAATGTCAACTAGCACTTCATTAGAACTGTGCATAGCATCAGCCAGCTGAATGTGTTGGCTGAAACACCAATGTCAGAGGCTTTAAGCTGAGAACAAGTGGTCCCGTCTGATGGTGCACGTTCAAACATAAAAGAAGAAAAGAGCCTATTAAAGTGCTGAGCACCCCCATTCTGCGGAGAATGTAAACTAGCACTTCATTAGAACTGTGCATAGCATCAGCCAGCTGAATGTCTTGGCTGAACCACCAATGTCAGAGGCTTTAAGCTGAGAACAAGTGGTCCCGTCTGATGGTGCACGTTCAAACATAAAAGAAGAAAAGAGCCTATTAAAGTGCTGAGCACCCCCATTCTGCGGAGAATGGAAAGCAGCACATCATTAGAATTGTGCATAGCATCAGCCAGCTGAATGTGTTGGCTGAACCACCAATGTCAGAGGCTTTAAGCTGAGAACAAGTGGTCCCGTCTGATGGTGCACGCTCGAGCATAAAAGAAGAAAAGAGCCTATTAAAGTGCTGAGCACCCCCATTCTGCGGAGAATGTAAACTAGCACTTCATTAGAACTGTGCATAGCATCAGCCAGCTGAATGTCTTGGCTGAACCACCAATGTCAGATGCTTTAAGCTGAGAACAAGTGGTCCCGTCTGATGGTGCACGTTCAAACATAAAAGAAGAAAAGAGCCTATTAAAGTGCTGAGCACCCCCATTCTGCGGAGAATGTCAACTAGCACTTCATTAGAACTGTGCATAGCATCAGCCAGCTGAATGTGTTGGCTGAAACACCAATGTCAGAGGCTTTAAGCTGAGAACAAGTGGTCCCGTCTGATGGTGCACGTTCAAACATAAAAGAAGAAAAGAGCCTATTAAAGTGCTGAGCACCCCCATTCTGCGGAGAATGGAAAGCAGCACGTTATTAGAATTGTGCATAGCATCAGCCAGCTGAATGTGTTGGCTGAACCACCAATGTCAGAGGCTTTAAGCTGAGAACAAGTGGTCCCGTCTGATGGTGCATGTTCAAACATAAAAGAAGAAAAGAGCCTATTAAAGTGCTGAGCACCCCCATTCTGCGGAGAATGGAAAGCAGCACATCATTAGAATTGTGCATAGCATCAGCCAGCTGAATGTGTTGGCTGAACCACCAATGTCAGAGGCTTTAAGCTGAGAACAAGTGGTCCCGTCTGATGGTGCACGCTACATCATAAAAGAAGAAAAGAGCCTATTAAAGTGCTGAGCACCCCCATTCTGCGGAGAATGTAAACTAGCACTTCATTAGAACTGTGCATAGCATCAGCCAGCTGAATGTCTTGGCTGAACCACCAATGTCAGAGGCTTTAAGCTGAGAACAAGTGGTCCCGTCTGATGGTGCATGTTCAAACATAAAAGAAGAAAAGAGCCTATTAAAGTGCTGAGCACCCCCATTCTGCGGAGAATGTCAACTAGCACTTCATTAGAACTGTGCATAGCATCAGCCAGCTGAATGTGTTGGCTGAAACACCAATGTCAGAGGCTTTAAGCTGAGAACAAGTGGTCCCGTCTGATGGTGCACGTTCAAACATAAAAGAAGAAAAGAGCCTATTAAAGTGCTGAGCACCCCCATTCTGCGGAGAATGGAAAGCAGCACATTATTAGAATTGTGCATAGCATCAGCCAGCTGAATGTGTTGGCTGAACCACCAATGTCAGAGGCTTTAAGCTGAGAACAAGTGGTCCCGTCTGATGGTGCACGTTCAAACATAAAAGAAGAAAAGAGCCTATTAAAGTGCTGAGCACCCCCATTCTGCGGAGAATGTAAACTAGCACTTCATTAGAACTGTGCATAGCATCAGCCAGCTGAATGTCTTGGCTGAACCACCAATGTCAGAGGCTTTAAGCTGAGAACAAGTGGTCCCGTCTGATGGTGCACGTTCAAACATAAAAGAAGAAAAGAGCCTATTAAAGTGCTGAGCACCCCCATTCTGCGGAGAATGGAAAGCAGCACATCATTAGAATTGTGCATAGCATCAGCCAGCTGAATGTGTTGGCTGAACCACCAATGTCAGATGCTTTAAGCTGAGAACAAGTGGTCCCGTCTGATGGTGCACGCTCGAGCATAAAAGAAGAAAAGAGCCTATTAAAGTGCTGAGCACCCCCATTCTGCGGAGAATGGAAAGCAGCACATCATTAGAATTGTGCATAGCATCAGCCAGCTGAATGTGTTGGCTGAACCACCAAAGTCAGGTGCTTTAAGCTGAGAACAAGTGGTCCCGTCTGATGGTGCATGTTCAAACATAAAAGAAGAAAAGAGCCTATTAAAGTGCTGAGCACCCCCATTCTGCGGAGAATGTCAACTAGCACTTCATTAGAACTGTGCATAGCATCAGCCAGCTGAATGTGTTGGCTGAAACACCAATGTCAGAGGCTTTAAGCTGAGAACAAGTGGTCCCGTCTGATGGTGCACGCTCCATCATAAAAGAAGAAAAGAGCCTATTAAAGTGCTGAGCACCCCCATTCTGCGGAGAATGGAAAGCAGCACATCATTAGAATTGTGCATAGCATCAGCCAGCTGAATGTGTTGGCTGAACCACCAATGTCAGAGGCTTTAAGCTGAGAACAAGTGGTCCCGTCTGATGGTGCACGCTCCATCATAAAAGAAGAAAAGAGCCTATTAAAGTGCTGAGCACCCCCATTCTGCGGAGAATGGAAAGCAGCACATCATTAGAATTGTGCATAGCATCAGCCAGCTGAATGTGTTGGCTGAACCACCAATGTCAGAGGCTTTAAGCTGAGAACAAGTGGTCCCGTCTGATGGTGCACGTTCAAACATAAAAGAAGAAAAGAGCCTATTAAAGTGCTGAGCACCCCCATTCTGCGGAGAATGGAAAGCAGCACATCATTAGAATTGTGCATAGCATCAGCCAGCTGAATGTGTTGGCTGAACCTCCAATGTCAGAGGCTTTAAGCTGAGAACAAGTGGTCCCGTCTGATGGTGCACGTTCAAACATAAAAGAAGAAAAGAGCCTATTAAAGTGCTGAGCACCCCCATTCTGCGGAGAATGTCAACTAGCACATCATTAGAATTGTGCATAGCATCAGCCAGCTGAATGTGTTGGCTGAAACACCAATGTCAGAGGCTTTAAGCTGAGAACAAGTGGTCCCGTCT
Organism: Aquarana catesbeiana; assembly: GCF_042186555.1. NCBI lineage: Eukaryota > Metazoa > Chordata > Amphibia > Anura > Ranidae > Aquarana > Aquarana catesbeiana. The sequence continues at coordinate 270,944,022 of NC_133331.1, forward strand.
GATGGTGCACGCTCGAGCATAAAAGAAGAAAAGAGCCTATTAAAGTGCTGAGCACCCCCATTCTGCGGAGAATGTAAACTAGCACTTCATTAGAACTGTGCATAGCATCAGCCAGCTGAATGTCTTGGCGGAACCACGAATGTCAGAGGCTTTAAGCTGAGAACAAGTGGTCCCGTCTGATGGTGCACGTTCAAACATAAAAGAAGAAAAGAGCCTATTAAAGTGCTGAGCACCCCCATTCTGCGGAGAATGGAAAGCAGCACATCATTAGAATTGTGCATAGCATCAGCCAGCTGAATGTGTTGGCTGAACCACCTTTCAGATGCTTTAAGCTGAGAACAAGTGGTCCCGTCTGATGGTGCATGTTCAAACATAAAAGAAGAAAAGAGCCTATTAAAGTGCTGAGCACCCCCATTCTGCGGAGAATGTAAACTAGCACTTCATTAGAACTGTGCATAGCATCAGCCAGCTGAATGTCTTGGCTGAACCACCAATGTCAGAGGCTTTAAGCTGAGAACAAGTGGTACCGTCTGATGGTGCACGCTCCATCATAAAAGAAGAAAAGAGCCTATTAAAGTGCTGAGCACCCCCATTCTGCGGAGAATGGAAAGCAGCACATCATTAGAATTGTGCATAGCATCAGCCAGCTGAATGTGTTGGCTGAACCACCAATGTCAGAGGCTTTAAGCTGAGAACAAGTGGTCCCGTCTGATGGTGCACGTTCAAACATAAAAGAAGAAAAGAGCCTATTAAAGTGCTGAGCACCCCCATTCTGCGGAGAATGTAAACTAGCACTTCATTAGAACTGTGCATAGCATCAGCCAGCTGAATGTCTTGGCTGAACCACCAATGTCAGAGGCTTTAAGCTGAGAACAAGTGGTCCCGTCTGATGGTGCACGCTCCATCATAAAAGAAGAAAAGAGCCTATTAAAGTGCTGAGCACCCCCATTCTGCGGAGAATGGAAAGCAGCACATCATTAGAATTGTGCATAGCATCAGCCAGCTGAATGTGTTGGCTGAACCACCAATGTCAGAGGCTTTAAGCTGAGAACAAGTGGTCCCGTCTGATGGTGCACGTTCAAACATAAAAGAAGAAAAGAGCCTATTAAAGTGCTGAGCACCCCCATTCTGCGGAGAATGGAAAGCAGCACATCATTAGAATTGTGCATAGCATCAGCCAGCTGAATGTGTTGGCTGAACCACCAATGTCAGAGGCTTTAAGCTGAGAACAAGTGGTCCCGTCTGATGGTGCACGCTACATCATAAAAGAAGAAAAGAGCCTATTAAAGTGCTGAGCACCCCCATTCTGCGGAGAATGTAAACTAGCACTTCATTAGAACTGTGCATAGCATCAGCCAGCTGAATGTCTTGGCTGAACCAGCTGAGAACAAGTGGTCCCGTCTGATGGTGCATGTTCAAACATAAAAGAAGAAAAGAGCCTATTAAAGTGCTGAGCACCCCCATTCTGCGGAGAATGTCAACTAGCACTTCATTAGAACTGTGCATAGCATCAGCCAGCTGAATGTGTTGGCTGAAACACCAATGTCAGAGGCTTTAAGCTGAGAACAAGTGGTCCCGTCTGATGGTGCACGTTCAAACATAAAAGAAGAAAAGAGCCTATTAAAGTGCTGAGCACCCCCATTCTGCGGAGAATGGAAAGCAGCACATTATTAGAATTGTGCATAGCATCAGCCAGCTGAATGTGTTGGCTGAACCACCAATGTCAGAGGCTTTAAGCTGAGAACAAGTGGTCCCGTCTGATGGTGCACGTTCAAACATAAAAGAAGAAAAGAGCCTATTAAAGTGCTGAGCACCCCCATTCTGCGGAGAATGTAAACTAGCACTTCATTAGAACTGTGCATAGCATCAGCCAGCTGAATGTCTTGGCTGAACCACCAATGTCAGAGGCTTTAAGCTGAGAACAAGTGGTCCCGTCTGATGGTGCACGTTCAAACATAAAAGAAGAAAAGAGCCTATTAAAGTGCTGAGCACCCCCATTCTGCGGAGAATGGAAAGCAGCACATCATTAGAATTGTGCATAGCATCAGCCAGCTGAATGTGTTGGCTGAACCACCAATGTCAGAGGCTTTAAGCTGAGAACAAGTGGTCCCGTCTGATGGTGCACGTTCAAACATAAAAGAAGAAAAGAGCCTATTAAAGTGCTGAGCACCCCCATTCTGCGGAGAATGGAAAGCAGCACATCATTAGAATTGTGCATAGCATCAGCCAGCTTAATGTGTTGACTGAACCACCAATGTCAGATGCTTTAAGCTGAGAACAAGTGGTCCCGTCTGATGGTGCACGCTCGAGCATAAAAGAAGAAAAGAGCCTATTAAAGTGCTGAGCACCCCCATTCTGCGGAGAATGGAAAGCAGCACATCATTAGAATTGTGCATAGCATCAGCCAGCTGAATGTGTTGGCTGAACCACCAATGTCAGATGCTTTAAGATGAGAACAAGTGGTCCCGTCTGATGGTGCACGCTCCATCATAAAAGAAGAAAAGAGCCTATTAAAGTGCTGAGCACCCCCATTCTGCGGAGAATGTAAACTAGCACTTCATTAGAACTGTGCATAGCATCAGCCAGCTGAATGTCTTGGCTGAACCACCAATGTCAGAGGCTTTAAGCTGAGAACAAGTGGTCCCGTCTGATGGTGCATGTTCAAACATAAAAGAAGAAAAGAGCCTATTAAAGTGCTGAGCACCCCCATTCTGCGGAGAATGGAAAGCAGCACATCATTAGAATTGTGCATAGCATCAGCCAGCTGAATGTGTTGGCTGAACCACCAATGTCAGAGGCTTTAAGCTGAGAACAAGTGGTCCCGTCTGATGGTGCACGTTCAAACATAAAAGAAGAAAAGAGCCTATTAAAGTGCTGAGCACCCCCATTCTGCGGAGAATGGAAAGCAGCACATCATTAGAATTGTGCATGGCATCAGCCAGCTGAATGTGTTGGCTGAACCACCAATGTCAGAGGCTTTAAGCTGAGAACAAGTGGTCCCGTCTGATGGTGCACGTTCAAACATAAAAGAAGAAAAGAGCCTATTAAAGTGCTGAGCACCCCCATTCTGCGGAGAATGTCAACTAGCACTTCATTAGAACTGTGCATAGCATCAGCCAGCTGAATGTGTTGGCTGAAACACCAATGTCAGAGGCTTTAAGCTGAGAACAAGTGGTCCCGTCTGATGGTGCACGCTCGAGCATAAAAGAAGAAAAGAGCCTATTAAAGTGCTGAGCACCCCCATTCTGCGGAGAATGTAAACTAGCACTTCATTAGAACTGTGCATAGCATCAGCCAGCTGAATGTCTTGGCTGAACCACCAATGTCAGATGCTTTAAGCTGAGAACAAGTGGTTCCGTCTGATGGTGCATGTTCAAACATAAAAGAAGAAAAGAGCCTATTAAAGTGCTGAGCACCCCCATTCTGCGGAGAATGTAAACTAGCACTTCATTAGAACTGTGCATAGCATCAGCCAGCTGAATGTGTTGGCTGAAACACCAATGTCAGAGGCTTTAAGCTGAGAACAAGTGGTCCCGTCTGATGGTGCACGCTCCATCATAAAAGAAGAAAAGAGCCTATTAAAGTGCTGAGCACCCCCATTCTGCGGAGAATGTCAACTAGCACATCATTAGAATTGTGCATAGCATCAGCCAGCTGAATGTGTTGGCTGAACCACCAATGTCAGAGGCTTTAAGCTGAGAACAAGTGGTCCCGTCTGATGGTGCACGCTCGAGCATAAAAGAAGAAAAGAGCCTATTAAAGTGCTGAGCACCCCCATTCTGCGGAGAATGGAAAGCAGCACATCATTAGAATTGTGCATAGCATCAGCCAGCTGAATGTGTTGGCTGAACCACCAATGTCAGAGGCTTTAAGCTGAGAACAAGTGGTCCCGTCTGATGGTGCACGTTCAAACATAAAAGAAGAAAAGAGCCTATTAAAGTGCTGAGCACCCCCATTCTGCGGAGAATGTAAACTAGCACTTCATTAGAACTGTGCATAGCATCAGCCAGCTGAATGTCTTGGCTGAACCACCAATGTCAGATGCTTTAAGCTGAGAACAAGTGGTCCCGTCTGATGGTGCACGTTCAAACATAAAAGAAGAAAAGAGCCTATTAAAGTGCTGAGCACCCCCATTCTGCGGAGAATGGAAAGCAGCACGTTATTAGAATTGTGCATAGCATCAGCCAGCTGAATGTGTTGGCTGAACCACCAATGTCAGAGGCTTTAAGCTGAGAACAAGTGGTCCCGTCTGATGGTGCATGTTCAAACATAAAAGAAGAAAAGAGCCTATTAAAGTGCTGAGCACCCCCATTCTGCGGAGAATGGAAAGCAGCACATCATTAGAATTGTGCATAGCATCAGCCAGCTGAATGTGTTGGCTGAACCACCAATGTCAGAGGCTTTAAGCTGAGAACAAGTGGTCCCGTCTGATGGTGCACGCTACATCATAAAAGAAGAAAAGAGCCTATTAAAGTGCTGAGCACCCCCATTCTGCGGAGAATGTAAACTAGCACTTCATTAGAACTGTGCATAGCATCAGCCAGCTGAATGTCTTGGCTGAACCACCAATGTCAGAGGCTTTAAGCTGAGAACAAGTGGTCCCGTCTGATGGTGCATGTTCAAACATAAAAGAAGAAAAGAGCCTATTAAAGTGCTGAGCACCCCCATTCTGCGGAGAATGTCAACTAGCACTTCATTAGAACTGTGCATAGCATCAGCCAGCTGAATGTGTTGGCTGAAACACCAATGTCAGAGGCTTTAAGCTGAGAACAAGTGGTCCCGTCTGATGGTGCACGTTCAAACATAAAAGAAGAAAAGAGCCTATTAAAGTGCTGAGCACCCCCATTCTGCGGAGAATGGAAAGCAGCACATTATTAGAATTGTGCATAGCATCAGCCAGCTGAATGTGTTGGCTGAACCACCAATGTCAGAGGCTTTAAGCTGAGAACAAGTGGTCCCGTCTGATGGTGCACGTTCAAACATAAAAGAAGAAAAGAGCCTATTAAAGTGCTGAGCACCCCCATTCTGCGGAGAATGTAAACTAGCACTTCATTAGAACTGTGCATAGCATCAGCCAGCTGAATGTCTTGGCTGAACCACCAATGTCAGAGGCTTTAAGCTGAGAACAAGTGGTCCCGTCTGATGGTGCACGTTCAAACATAAAAGAAGAAAAGAGCCTATTAAAGTGCTGAGCACCCCCATTCTGCGGAGAATGGAAAGCAGCACATCATTAGAATTGTGCATAGCATCAGCCAGCTGAATGTGTTGGCTGAACCACCAATGTCAGAGGCTTTAAGCTGAGAACAAGTGGTCCCGTCTGATGGTGCACGCTCGAGCATAAAAGAAGAAAAGAGCCTATTAAAGTGCTGAGCACCCCCATTCTGCGGAGAATGGAAAGCAGCACATCATTAGAATTGTGCATAGCATCAGCCAGCTGAATGTGTTGGCTGAACCACCAATGTCAGAGGCTTTAAGCTGAGAACAAGTGGTCCCGTCTGATGGTGCACGCTCGAGCATAAAAGAAGAAAAGAGCCTATTAAAGTGCTGAGCACCCCCATTCTGCGGAGAATGTAAACTAGCACTTCATTAGAACTGTGCATAGCATCAGCCAGCTGAATGTCTTGGCTGAACCACCAATGTCAGATGCTTTAAGCTGAGAACAAGTGGTCCCGTCTGATGGTGCACGTTCAAACATAAAAGAAGAAAAGAGCCTATTAAAGTGCTGAGCACCCCCATTCTGCGGAGAATGTCAACTAGCACTTCATTAGAACTGTGCATAGCATCAGCCAGCTGAATGTGTTGGCTGAAACACCAATGTCAGAGGCTTTAAGCTGAGAACAAGTGGTCCCGTCTGATGGTGCACGTTCAAACATAAAAGAAGAAAAGAGCCTATTAAAGTGCTGAGCACCCCCATTCTGCGGAGAATGGAAAGCAGCACGTTATTAGAATTGTGCATAGCATCAGCCAGCTGAATGTGTTGGCTGAACCACCAATGTCAGAGGCTTTAAGCTGAGAACAAGTGGTCCCGTCTGATGGTGCATGTTCAAACATAAAAGAAGAAAAGAGCCTATTAAAGTGCTGAGCACCCCCATTCTGCGGAGAATGGAAAGCAGCACATCATTAGAATTGTGCATAGCATCAGCCAGCTGAATGTGTTGGCTGAACCACCAATGTCAGAGGCTTTAAGCTGAGAACAAGTGGTCCCGTCTGATGGTGCACGCTACATCATAAAAGAAGAAAAGAGCCTATTAAAGTGCTGAGCACCCCCATTCTGCGGAGAATGTAAACTAGCACTTCATTAGAACTGTGCATAGCATCAGCCAGCTGAATGTCTTGGCTGAACCACCAATGTCAGAGGCTTTAAGCTGAGAACAAGTGGTCCCGTCTGATGGTGCATGTTCAAACATAAAAGAAGAAAAGAGCCTATTAAAGTGCTGAGCACCCCCATTCTGCGGAGAATGTCAACTAGCACTTCATTAGAACTGTGCATAGCATCAGCCAGCTGAATGTGTTGGCTGAAACACCAATGTCAGAGGCTTTAAGCTGAGAACAAGTGGTCCCGTCTGATGGTGCACGTTCAAACATAAAAGAAGAAAAGAGCCTATTAAAGTGCTGAGCACCCCCATTCTGCGGAGAATGGAAAGCAGCACATTATTAGAATTGTGCATAGCATCAGCCAGCTGAATGTGTTGGCTGAACCACCAATGTCAGAGGCTTTAAGCTGAGAACAAGTGGTCCCGTCTGATGGTGCACGTTCAAACATAAAAGAAGAAAAGAGCCTATTAAAGTGCTGAGCACCCCCATTCTGCGGAGAATGTAAACTAGCACTTCATTAGAACTGTGCATAGCATCAGCCAGCTGAATGTCTTGGCTGAACCACCAATGTCAGAGGCTTTAAGCTGAGAACAAGTGGTCCCGTCTGATGGTGCACGTTCAAACATAAAAGAAGAAAAGAGCCTATTAAAGTGCTGAGCACCCCCATTCTGCGGAGAATGGAAAGCAGCACATCATTAGAATTGTGCATAGCATCAGCCAGCTGAATGTGTTGGCTGAACCACCAATGTCAGATGCTTTAAGCTGAGAACAAGTGGTCCCGTCTGATGGTGCACGCTCGAGCATAAAAGAAGAAAAGAGCCTATTAAAGTGCTGAGCACCCCCATTCTGCGGAGAATGGAAAGCAGCACATCATTAGAATTGTGCATAGCATCAGCCAGCTGAATGTGTTGGCTGAACCACCAATGTCAGATGCTTTAAGCTGAGAACAAGTGGTCCCGTCTGATGGTGCATGTTCAAACATAAAAGAAGAAAAGAGCCTATTAAAGTGCTGAGCACCCCCATTCTGCGGAGAATGTAAACTAGCACTTCATTAGAACTGTGCATAGCATCAGCCAGCTGAATGTGTTGGCTGAACCACCAATGTCAGATGCTTTAAGCTGAGAACAAGTGGTCCCGTCTGATGGTGCATGTTCAAACATAAAAGAAGAAAAGAGCCTATTAAAGTGCTGAGCACCCCCATTCTGCGGAGAATGTAAACTAGCACTTAATTAGAACTGTGCATAGCATCAGCCAGCTGAATGTCTTGGCTGAACCACCAATGTCAGAGGCTTTAAGCTGAGAACAAGTGGTCCCGTCTGATGGTGCACGTTCAAACATAAAAGAAGAAACGAGCCTATTAAAGTGCTGAGCACCCCCATTCTGCGGAGAATGTAAACTAGCACTTCATTAGAACTGTGCATAGCATCAGCCAGCTGAATGTCTTGGCTGAACCACCAATGTCAGAGGCTTTAAGCTGAGAACAAGTGGTCCCGTCTGATGGTGCACGTTCAAACATAAAAGAAGAAAAGAGCCTATTAAAGTGCTGAGCACCCCCATTCTGCGGAGAATGGAAAGCAGCACATCATTAGAATTGTGCATAGCATCAGCCAGCTGAATGTGTTGGCTGAACCACCAATGTCAGAGACTTTAAGCTGAGAACAAGTGGTCCCGTCTGATGGTGCACGCTCGAGCATAAAAGAAGAAAAGAGCCTATTAAAGTGCTGAGCACCAACATTCTGCGGAGAATGTAAACTAGCACTTCATTAGAACTGTGCATAGCATCAGCCAGCTTAATGTCTTGGCGGAACCACGAATGTCAGAGGCTTTAAGCTGAGAACAAGTGGTCCCGTCTGATGGTGCACGTTCAAACATAAAAGAAGAAAAGAGCCTATTAAAGTGCTGAGCACCCCCATTCTGCGGAGAATGGAAAGCAGCACATCATTAGAATTGTGCATAGCATCAGCCAGCTGAATGTGTTGGCTGAACCACGAATGTCAGAGGCTTTAAGCTGAGAACAAGTGGTCCCGTCTGATGGTGCACGTTCAAACATAAAAGAAGAAAAGAGCCTATTAAAGTGCTGAGCACCCCCATTCTGCGGAGAATGTCAACTAGCACATCATTAGAATTGTGCATAGCATCAGCCAGCTGAATGTGTTGGCTGAAACACCAATGTCAGAGGCTTTAAGCTGAGAACAAGTGGTCCCGTCTGATGGTGCACGCTCGAGCATAAAAGAAGAAAAGAGCCTATTAAAGTGCTGAGCACCCCCATTCTGCGGAGAATGTAAACTAGCACTTCATTAGAACTGTGCATAGCATCAGCCAGCTGAATGTCTTGGCTGAAACACCAATGTCAGAGGCTTTAAGCTGAGAACAAGTGGTCCCGTCTGATGGTGCACGCTCCATCATAAAAGAAGAAAAGAGCCTATTAAAGTGCTGAGCACCCCCATTCTGCGGAGAATGGAAAGCAGCACATCATTAGAATTGTGCATAGCATCAGCCAGCTGAATGTGTTGGCTGAACCACCAATGTCAGATGCTTTAAGCTGAGAACAAGTGGTCCCGTCTGATGGTGCATGTTCAAACATAAAAGAAGAAAAGAGCCTATTAAAGTGCTGAGCACCCCCATTCTGCGGAGAATGTCAACTAGCACTTCATTAGAACTGTGCATAGCATCAGCCAGCTGAATGTGTTGGCTGAAACACCAATGTCAGAGGCTTTAAGCTGAGAACAAGTGGTCCCGTCTGATGGTGCACGCTCCATCATAAAAGAAGAAAAGAGCCTATTAAAGTGCTGAGCACCCCCATTCTGCGGAGAATGGAAAGCAGCACATCATTAGAATTGTGCATAGCATCAGCCAGCTGAATGTGTTGGCTGAACCACCAATGTCAGAGGCTTTAAGCTGAGAACAAGTGGTCCCGTCTGATGGTGCACGTTCAAACATAAAAGAAGAAAAGAGCCTTTTAAAGTGCTGAGCACCCCCATTCTGCGGAGAATGGAAAGCAGCACATCATTAGAATTGTGCATAGCATCAGCCAGCTGAATGTGTTGGCTGAACCTCCAATGTCAGAGGCTTTAAGCTGAGAACAAGTGGTCCCGTCTGATGGTGCACGTTCAAACATAAAAGAAGAAAAGAGCCTATTAAAGTGCTGAGCACCCCCATTCTGCGGAGAATGTAAACTAGCACTTCATTAGAACTGTGCATAGCATCAGCCAGCTGAATGTCTTGGCTGAACCACCAATGTCAGAGGCTTTAAGCTGAGAACAAGTGGTCCCGTCTGATGGTGCATGTTCAAACATAAAAGAAGAAAAGAGCCTATTAAAGTGCTGAGCACCCCCATTCTGCGGAGAATGTCAACTAGCACTTCATTAGAACTGTGCATAGCATCAGCCAGCTGAATGTGTTGGCTGAAACACCAATGTCAGAGGCTTTAAGCTGAGAACAAGTGGTCCCGTCTGATGGTGCACGTTCAAACATAAAAGAAGAAAAGAGCCTATTAAAGTGCTGAGCACCCCCATTCTGCGGAGAATGGAAAGCAGCACATTATTAGAATTGTGCATAGCATCAGCCAGCTGAATGTGTTGGCTGAACCACCAATGTCAGAGGCTTTAAGCTGAGAACAAGTGGTCCCGTCTGATGGTGCACGTTCAAACATAAAAGAAGAAAAGAGCCTATTAAAGTGCTGAGCACCCCCATTCTGCGGAGAATGTAAACTAGCACTTCATTAGAACTGTGCATAGCATCAGCCAGCTGAATGTCTTGGCTGAACCACCAATGTCAGAGGCTTTAAGCTGAGAACAAGTGGTCCCGTCTGATGGTGCACGTTCAAACATAAAAGAAGAAAAGAGCCTATTAAAGTGCTGAGCACCCCCATTCTGCGGAGAATGGAAAGCAGCACATCATTAGAATTGTGCATAGCATCAGCCAGCTGAATGTGTTGGCTGAACCACCAATGTCAGAGGCTTTAAGCTGAGAACAAGTGGTCCCGTCTGATGGTGCACGCTCGAGCATAAAAGAAGAAAAGAGCCTATTAAAGTGCTGAGCACCCCCATTCTGCGGAGAATGGAAAGCAGCACATCATTAGAATTGTGCATAGCATCAGCCAGCTGAATGTGTTGGCTGAACCACCAATGTCAGAGGCTTTAAGCTGAGAACAAGTGGTCCCGTCTGATGGTGCACGCTCGAGCATAAAAGAAGAAAAGAGCCTATTAAAGTGCTGAGCACCCCCATTCTGCGGAGAATGTAAACTAGCACTTCATTAGAACTGTGCATAGCATCAGCCAGCTGAATGTCTTGGCGGAACCACGAATGTCAGAGGCTTTAAGCTGAGAACAAGTGGTCCCGTCTGATGGTGCACGTTCAAACATAAAAGAAGAAAAGAGCCTATTAAAGTGCTGAGCACCCCCATTCTGCGGAGAATGGAAAGCAGCACATCATTAGAATTGTGCATAGCATCAGCCAGCTGAATGTGTTGGCTGAACCACCTTTCAGATGCTTTAAGCTGAGAACAAGTGGTCCCGTCTGATGGTGCATGTTCAAACATAAAAGAAGAAAAGAGCCTATTAAAGTGCTGAGCACCCCCATTCTGCGGAGAATGGAAAGCAGCACATCATTAGAATTGTGCATAGCATCAGCCAGCTGAATGTGTTGGCTGAACCACCAATGTCAGATGCTTTAAGCTGAGAACAAGTGGTCCCGTCTGATGGTGCACGCTCCATCATAAAAGAAGAAAAGAGCCTATTAAAGTGCTGAGCACCCCCATTCTGCGGAGAATGTAAACTAGCACTTCATTAGAACTGTGCATAGCATCAGCCAGCTGAATGTCTTGGCTGAACCACCAATGTCAGAGGCTTTAAGCTGAGAACAAGTGGTACCGTCTGATGGTGCACGCTCCATCATAAAAGAAGAAAAGAGCCTATTAAAGTGCTGAGCACCCCCATTCTGCGGAGAATGGAAAGCAGCACATCATTAGAATTGTGCATAGCATCAGCCAGCTGAATGTGTTGGCTGAACCACCAATGTCAGAGGCTTTAAGCTGAGAACAAGTGGTCCCGTCTGATGGTGCACGTTCAAACATAAAAGAAGAAAAGAGCCTATTAAAGTGCTGAGCACCCCCATTCTGCGGAGAATGTAAACTAGCACTTCATTAGAACTGTGCATAGCATCAGCCAGCTGAATGTCTTGGCTGAACCACCAATGTCAGAGGCTTTAAGCTGAGAACAAGTGGTCCCGTCTGATGGTGCACGCTCCATCATAAAAGAAGAAAAGAGCCTATTAAAGTGCTGAGCACCCCCATTCTGCGGAGAATGGAAAGCAGCACATCATTAGAATTGTGCATAGCATCAGCCAGCTGAATGTGTTGGCTGAACCACCAATGTCAGAGGCTTTAAGCTGAGAACAAGTGGTCCCGTCTGATGGTGCACGTTCAAACATAAAAGAAGAAAAGAGCCTATTAAAGTGCTGAGCACCCCCATTCTGCGGAGAATGGAAAGCAGCACATCATTAGAATTGTGCATAGCATCAGCCAGCTGAATGTGTTGGCTGAACCACCAATGTCAGAGGCTTTAAGCTGAGAACAAGTGGTCCCGTCTGATGGTGCACGCTACATCATAAAAGAAGAAAAGAGCCTATTAAAGTGCTGAGCACCCCCATTCTGCGGAGAATGTAAACTAGCACTTCATTAGAACTGTGCATAGCATCAGCCAGCTGAATGTCTTGGCTGAACCACCAATGTCAGAGGCTTTAAGCTGAGAACAAGTGGTCCCGTCTGATGGTGCATGTTCAAACATAAAAGAAGAAAAGAGCCTATTAAAGTGCTGAGCACCCCCATTCTGCGGAGAATGTAAACTAGCACTTCATTAGAACTGTGCATAGCATCAGCCAGCTGAATGTGTTGGCTGAAACACCAATGTCAGAGGCTTTAAGCTGAGAACAAGTGGTCCCGTCTGATGGTGCACGTTCAAACATAAAAGAAGAAAAGAGCCTATTAAAGTGCTGAGCACCCCCATTCTGCGGAGAATGGAAAGCAGCACATTATTAGAATTGTGCATAGCATCAGCCAGCTGAATGTGTTGGCTGAACCACCAATGTCAGAGGCTTTAAGCTGAGAACAAGTGGTCCCGTCTGATGGTGCACGTTCAAACATAAAAGAAGAAAAGAGCCTATTAAAGTGCTGAGCACCCCCATTCTGCGGAGAATGTCAACTAGCACTTCATTAGAACTGTGCATAGCATCAGCCAGCTGAATGTGTTGGCTGAACCACCAATGTCAGAGGCTTTAAGCTGAGAACAAGTGGTCCCGTCTGATGGTGCACGTTCAAACATAAAAGAAGAAAAGAGCCTATTAAAGTGCTGAGCACCCCCATTCTGCGGAGAATGGAAAGCAGCACATCATTAGAATTGTGCATAGCATCAGCCAGCTGAATGTGTTGGCTGAACCACCAATGTCAGATGCTTTAAGCTGAGAACAAGTGGTCCCGTCTGATGGTGCACGCTCCATCATAAAAGAAGAAAAGAGCCTATTAAAGTGCTGAGCACCCCCATTCTGCGGAGAATGTAAACTAGCACTTCATTAGAACTGTGCATAGCATCAGCCAGCTGAATGTCTTGGCTGAACCACCAATGTCAGAGGCTTTAAGCTGAGAACAAGTGGTCCCGTCTGATGGTGCACGTTCAAACATAAAAGAAGAAAAGAGCCTATTAAAGTGCTGAGCACCCCCATTCTGCGGAGAATGGAAAGCAGCACATCATTAGAATTGTGCATAGCATCAGCCAGCTGAATGTGTTGGCTGAACCACCAATGTCAGAGGCTTTAAGCTGAGAACAAGTGGTCCCGTCTGATGGTGCACGTTCAAACATAAAAGAAGAAAAGAGCCTATTAAAGTGCTGAGCACCCCCATTCTGCGGAGAATGGAAAGCAGCACATCATTAGAATTGTGCATAGCATCAGCCAGCTTAATGTGTTGACTGAACCACCAATGTCAGATGCTTTAAGCTGAGAACAAGTGGTCCCGTCTGATGGTGCACGCTCGAGCATAAAAGAAGAAAAGAGCCTATTAAAGTGCTGAGCACCCCCATTCTGCGGAGAATGGAAAGCAGCACATCATTAGAATTGTGCATAGCATCAGCCAGCTGAATGTGTTGGCTGAACCACGAATGTCAGAGGCTTTAAGCTGAGAACAAGTGGTCCCGTCTGATGGTGCACGTTCAAACATAAAAGAAGAAAAGAGCCTATTAAAGTGCTGAGCACCCCCATTCTGCGGAGAATGGAAAGCAGCACATCATTAGAATTGTGCATAGCATCAGCCAGCTGAATGTGTTGGCTGAACCACCAATGTCAGATGCTTTAAGCTGAGAACAAGTGGTCCCGTCTGATGGTGAACGTTCAAACATAAAAGAAGAAAAGAGCCTATTAAAGTGCTGAGCACCTCCATTCTGCGGAGAATGTCAACTAGCACTTCATTAGAACTGTGCATAGCATCAGCCAGCTGAATGTGTTGGCTGAAACACCAATGTCAGATGCTTTAAGCTGAGAACAAGTGGTCCCGTCTGATGGTGCATGTTCAAACATAAAAGAAGAAAAGAGCCTATTAAAGTGCTGAGCACCCCCATTCTGCGGAGAATGGAAAGCAGCACATCATTAGAATTGTGCATAGCATCAGCCAGCTGAATGTGTTGGCTGAACCACCAATGTCAGTGGCTTTAAGCTGAGAACAAGTGGTCCCGTCTGATGGTGCATGTTCAAACATAAAAGAAGAAAAGAGCCTATTAAAGTGCTGAGCACCCCCATTCTGCGGAGAATGTCAACTAGCACTTCATTAGAACTGTGCATAGCATCAGCCAGCTGAATGTGTTGGCTGAAACACCAATGTCAGAGGCTTTAAGCTGAGAACAAGTGGTCCCGTCTGATGGTGCACGCTCGAGCATAAAAGAAGAAAAGAGCCTATTAAAGTGCTGAGCACCCCCATTCTGCGGAGAATGTAAACTAGCACTTCATTAGAACTGTGCATAGCATCAGCCAGCTGAATGTCTTGGCTGAACCACCAATGTCAGATGCTTTAAGCTGAGAACAAGTGGTTCCGTCTGATGGTGCATGTTCAAACATAAAAGAAGAAAAGAGCCTATTAAAGTGCTGAGCACCCCCATTCTGCGGAGAATGTCAACTAGCACTTCATTAGAACTGTGCATAGCATCAGCCAGCTGAATGTGTTGGCTGAAACACCAATGTCAGAGGCTTTAAGCTGAGAACAAGTGGTCCCGTCTGATGGTGCACGTTCAAACATAAAAGAAGAAAAGAGCCTATTAAAGTGCTGAGCACCCCCATTCTGCGGAGAATGGAAAGCAGCACATCATTAGAATTGTGCATAGCATCAGCCAGCTGAATGTGTTGGCTGAACCACCAATGTCAGAGGCTTTAAGCTGAGAACAAGTGGTCCCGTCTGATGGTGCACGCTCCATCATAAAAGAAGAAAAGAGCCTATTAAAGTGCTGAGCACCCCCATTCTGCGGAGAATGTAAACTAGCACTTCATTAGAACTGTGCATAGCATCAGCCAGCTGAATGTCTTGGCTGAACCACCAATGTCAGAGGCTTTAAGCTGAGAACAAGTGGTCCCGTCTGATGGTGCACGTTCAAACATAAAAGAAGAAAAGAGCCTATTAAAGTGCTGAGCACCCCCATTCTGCGGAGAATGGAAAGCAGCACATCATTAGAATTGTGCATAGCATCAGCCAGCTGAATGTGTTGGCTGAACCACCAATGTCAGAGGCTTTAAGCTGAGAACAAGTGGTCCCGTCTGATGGTGCACGTTCAAACATAAAAGAAGAAAAGAGCCTATTAAAGTGCTGAGCACCCCCATTCTGCGGAGAATGTCAACTAGCACTTCATTAGAACTGTGCATAGCATCAGCCAGCTGAATGTGTTGGCTGAAACACCAATGTCAGAGGCTTTAAGCTGAGAACAAGTGGTCCCGTCTGATGGTGCACGTTCAAACATAAAAGAAGAAAAGAGCCTATTAAAGTGCTGAGCACCCCCATTCTGCGGAGAATGTAAACTAGCACTTCATTAGAACTGTGCATAGCATCAGCCAGCTGAATGTCTTGGCTGAAACACCAATGTCAGAGGCTTTAAGCTGAGAACAAGTGGTCCCGTCTGATGGTGCACGTTCAAACATAAAAGAAGAAAAGAGCCTATTAAAGTGCTGAGCACCCCCATTCTGCGGAGAATGGAAAGCAGCACATCATTAGAATTGTGCATAGCATCAGCCAGCTGAATGTGTTGGCTGAACCACCAATGTCAGAGGCTTTAAGCTGAGAACAAGTGGTCCCGTCTGATGGTGCATGTTCAAACATAAAAGAAGAAAAGAGCCTATTAAAGTGCTGAGCACCCCCATTCTGCGGAGAATGTCAACTAGCACTTCATTAGAACTGTGCATAGCATCAGCCAGCTGAATGTGTTGGCTGAAACACCAATTTCAGAGGCTTTAAGCTGAGAACAAGTGGTCCCGTCTGATGGTGCATGTTCAAACATAAAAGAAGAAAAGAGCCTATTAAAGTGCTGAGCACCCCCATTCTGCGGAGAATGTAAACTAGCACTTCATTAGAACTGTGCATAGCATCAGCCAGCTGAATGTCTTGGCTGAACCACCAATGTCAGATGCTTTAAGCTGAGAACAAGTGGTCCCGTCTGATGGTGCACGTTCAAACATAAAAGAAGAAAAGAGCCTATTAAAGTGCTGAGCACCCCCATTCTGCGGAGAATGTCAACTAGCACTTCATTAGAACTGTGCATAGCATCAGCCAGCTGAATGTGTTGGCTGAAACACCAATGTCAGAGGCTTTAAGCTGAGAACAAGTGGTCCCGTCTGATGGTGCACGTTCAAACATAAAAGAAGAAAAGAGCCTATTAAAGTGCTGAGCACCCCCATTCTGCGGAGAATGGAAAGCAGCACATCATTAGAATTGTGCATAGCATCAGCCAGCTGAATGTGTTGACTGAACCACCAATGTCAGAGGCTTTAAGCTGAGAACAAGTGGTCCCGTCTGATGGTGCACGTTCAAACATAAAAGAAGAAAAGAGCCTATTAAAGTGCTGAGCACCCCCATTCTGCGGAGAATGGAAAGCAGCACATCATTAGAATTGTGCATAGCATCAGCCAGCTGAATGTGTTGGCTGAACCACCAATATCAGAGGCTTTAAGCTGAGAACAAGTGGTCCCGTCTGATGGTGCATGTTCAAACATAAAAGAAGAAAAGAGCCTATTAAAGTGCTGAGCACCCCCATTCTGCGGAGAATGGAAAGCAGCACATCATTAGAATTGTGCATAGCATCAGCCAGCTGAATGTGTTGGCTGAACCACCAATGTCAGATGCTTTAAGCTGAGAACAAGTGGTCCCGTCTGATGGTGCACGCTCCATCATAAAAGAAGAAAAGAGCCTATTAAAGTGCTGAGCACCCCTATTCTGTGGAGAATGTAAACTAGCACTTCATTAGAACTGTGCATAGCATCAGCCAGCTGAATGTCTTGGCTGAACCACCAATGTCAGAGGCTTTAAGCTGAGAACAAGTGGTCCCGTCTGATGGTGCACGTTCAAACATAAAAGAAGAAAAGAGCCTATTAAAGTGCTGAGCACCCCCATTCTGCGGAGAATGGAAAGCAGCACATCATTAGAATTGTGCATAGCATCAGCCAGCTGAATGTGTTGGCTGAACCACCAATGTCAGAGGCTTTAAGCTGAGAACAAGTGGTCCCGTCTGATGGTGCACGTTCAAACATAAAAGAAGAAAAGAGCCTATTAAAGTGCTGAGCACCCCCATTCTGCGGAGAATGTCAACTAGCACTTCATTAGAACTGTGCATAGCATCAGCCAGCTGAATGTGTTGGCTGAAACACCAATGTCAGAGGCTTTAAGCTGAGAACAAGTGGTCCCGTCTGATGGTGCACGTTCAAACATAAAAGAAGAAAAGAGCCTATTAAAGTGCTGAGCACCCCCATTCTGCGGAGAATGGAAAGCAGCACATTATTAGAATTGTGCATAGCATCAGCCAGCTGAATGTGTTGGCTGAACCACCAATGTCAGAGGCTTTAAGCTGAGAACAAGTGGTCCCGTCTGATGGTGCACGTTCAAACATAAAAGAAGAAAAGAGCCTATTAAAGTGCTGAGCACCCCCATTCTGCGGAGAATGTCAACTAGCACTTCATTAGAACTGTGCATAGCATCAGCCAGCTGAATGTCTTGGCTGAACCACCAATGTCAGAGGCTTTAAGCTGAGAACAAGTGGTCCCGTCTGATGGTGCATGTTCAAACATAAAAGAAGAAAAGAGCCTATTAAAGTGCTGAGCACCCCCATTCTGCGGAGAATGGAAAGCAGCACATCATTAGAATTGTGCATAGCATCAGCCAGCTGAATGTGTTGGCTGAACCACCAATGTCAGAGGCTTTAAGCTGAGAACAAGTGGTCCCGTCTGATGGTGCACGTTCAAACATAAAAGAAGAAAAGAGCCTATTAAAGTGCTGAGCACCCCCATTCTGCGGAGAATGTCAACTAGCACTTCATTAGAACTGTGCATAGCATCAGCCAGCTGAATGTGTTGGCTGAAACACCAATGTCAGAGGCTTTAAGCTGAGAACAAGTGGTCCCGTCTGATGGTGCACGTTCAAACATAAAAGAAGAAAAGAGCCTATTAAAGTGCTGAGCACCCCCATTCTGCGGAGAATGGAAAGCAGCACATTATTAGAATTGTGCATAGCATCAGCCAGCTGAATGTGTTGGCTGAACCACCAATGTCAGAGGCTTTAAGCTGAGAACAAGTGGTCCCGTCTGATGGTGCACGTTCAAACATAAAAGAAGAAAAGAGCCTATTAAAGTGCTGAGCACCCCCATTCTGCGGAGAATGGAAAGCAGCACATCATTAGAATTGTGCATAGCATCAGCCAGCTGAATGTGTTGGCTGAACCACCAATGTCAGAGGCTTTAAGCTGAGAACAA
Organism: Aquarana catesbeiana; assembly: GCF_042186555.1. Classification (NCBI taxonomy): domain Eukaryota; kingdom Metazoa; phylum Chordata; class Amphibia; order Anura; family Ranidae; genus Aquarana; species Aquarana catesbeiana. The sequence continues at coordinate 270,962,321 of NC_133331.1, forward strand.
GTGGTCCCGTCTGATGGTGCACGTTCAAACATAAAAGAAGAAAAGAGCCTATTAAAGTGCTGAGCACCCCCATTCTGCGGAGAATGTCAACTAGCACTTCATTAGAACTGTGCATAGCATCAGCCAGCTGAATGTGTTGGCTGAAACACCAATGTCAGAGGCTTTAAGCTGAGAACAAGTGGTCCCGTCTGATGGTGCACGCTCGAGCATAAAAGAAGAAAAGAGCCTATTAAAGTGCTGAGCACCCCCATTCTGCGGAGAATGGAAAGCAGCACATCATTAGAATTGTGCATAGCATCAGCCAGCTGAATGTGTTGGCTGAACCACCAATGTCAGATGCTTTAAGCTGAGAACAAGTGGTCCCGTCTGATGGTGCACGCTCCATCATAAAAGAAGAAAAGAGCCTATTAAAGTGCTGAGCACCCCCATTCTGCGGAGAATGTAAACTAGCACTTCATTAGAACTGTGCATAGCATCAGCCAGCTGAATGTCTTGGCTGAACCACCAATGTCAGAGGCTTTAAGCTGAGAACAAGTGGTCCCGTCTGATGGTGCACGTTCAAACATAAAAGAAGAAAAGAGCCTATTAAAGTGCTGAGCACCCCCATTCTGCGGAGAATGGAAAGCAGCACATCATTAGAATTGTGCATAGCATCAGCCAGCTGAATGTGTTGGCTGAACCACCAATGTCAGATGCTTTAAGCTGAGAACAAGTGGTCCCGTCTGATGGTGCACGTTCAAACATAAAAGAAGAAAAGAGCCTATTAAAGTGCTGAGCACCCCCATTCTGCGGAGAATGTCAACTAGCACTTCATTAGAACTGTGCATAGCATCAGCCAGCTGAATGTGTTGGCTGAAACACCAATGTCAGAGGCTTTAAGCTGAGAACAAGTGGTCCCGTCTGATGGTGCACGTTCAAACATAAAAGAAGAAAAGAGCCTATTAAAGTGCTGAGCACCCCCATTCTGCGGAGAATGGAAAGCAGCACATCATTAGAATTGTGCATAGCATCAGCCAGCTTAATGTGTTGACTGAACCACCAATGTCAGATGCTTTAAGCTGAGAACAAGTGGTCCCGTCTGATGGTGCACGCTCCATCATAAAAGAAGAAAAGAGCCTATTAAAGTGCTGAGCACCCCCATTCTGCGGAGAATGGAAAGCAGCACATCATTAGAACTGTGCATAGCATCAGCCAGCTGAATGTCTTGGATGAACCACCAATGTCAGATGCTTTAAGCTGAGAACAAGGGGTCCCGTCTGATGGTGCACGTTAAACATAAAAGAAGAAAAGAGCCTATTAAAGTGCTGAGCACCCCCATTCTGCGGAGAATGGAAAGCAGCACATCATTAGAATTGTGCATAGCATCAGCCAGCTGAATGTCTTGGCTGAACCACCAATGTCAGAGGCTTTAAGCTGAGAACAAGTGGTCCCGTCTGATGGTGCACGCTCGAGCATAAAAGAAGAAAAGAGCCTATTAAAGTGCTGAGCACCCCCATTCTGCGGAGAATGTAAACTAGCACTTCATTAGAACTGTGCATAGCATCAGCCAGCTGAATGTCTTGGCTGAACCACCAATGTCAGATGCTTTAAGCTGAGAACAAGTGGTCCCGTCTGATGGTGCACGCTACATCATAAAAGAAGAAAAGAGCCTATTAAAGTGCTGAGCACCCCCATTCTGCGGAGAATGGAAAGCAGCACGTTATTAGAATTGTGCATAGCATCAGCCAGCTGAATGTGTTGGCTGAACCACCAATGTCAGAGGCTTTAAGCTGAGAACAAGTGGTCCCGTCTGATGGTGCATGTTCAAACATAAAAGAAGAAAAGAGCCTATTAAAGTGCTGAGCACCCCCATTCTGCGGAGAATGGAAAGCAGCACATCATTAGAATTGTGCATAGCATCAGCCAGCTGAATGTGTTGGCTGAACCACCAATGTCAGAGGCTTTAAGCTGAGAACAAGTGGTCCCGTCTGATGGTGCACGCTACATCATAAAAGAAGAAAAGAGCCTATTAAAGTGCTGAGCACCCCCATTCTGCGGAGAATGTAAACTAGCACTTCATTAGAACTGTGCATAGCATCAGCCAGCTGAATGTCTTGGCTGAACCACCAATGTCAGAGGCTTTAAGCTGAGAACAAGTGGTCCCGTCTGATGGTGCATGTTCAAACATAAAAGAAGAAAAGAGCCTATTAAAGTGCTGAGCACCCCCATTCTGCGGAGAATGTCAACTAGCACTTCATTAGAACTGTGCATAGCATCAGCCAGCTGAATGTGTTGGCTGAAACACCAATGTCAGAGGCTTTAAGCTGAGAACAAGTGGTCCCGTCTGATGGTGCACGTTCAAACATAAAAGAAGAAAAGAGCCTATTAAAGTGCTGAGCACCCCCATTCTGCGGAGAATGTAAACTAGCACTTCATTAGAACTGTGCATAGCATCAGCCAGCTGAATGTCTTGGCTGAACCACCAATGTCAGAGGCTTTAAGCTGAGAACAAGTGGTCCCGTCTGATGGTGCACGTTCAAACATAAAAGAAGAAAAGAGCCTATTAAAGTGCTGAGCACCCCCATTCTGCGGAGAATGGAAAGCAGCACATTATTAGAATTGTGCATAGCATCAGCCAGCTGAATGTGTTGGCTGAACCACCAATGTCAGAGGCTTTAAGCTGAGAACAAGTGGTCCCGTCTGATGGTGCACGTTCAAACATAAAAGAAGAAAAGAGCCTATTAAAGTGCTGAGCACCCCCATTCTGCGGAGAATGTAAACTAGCACTTCATTAGAACTGTGCATAGCATCAGCCAGCTGAATGTCTTGGCTGAACCACCAATGTCAGAGGCTTTAAGCTGAGAACAAGTGGTCCCGTCTGATGGTGCACGTTCAAACATAAAAGAAGAAAAGAGCCTATTAAAGTGCTGAGCACCCCCATTCTGCGGAGAATGGAAAGCAGCACATCATTAGAATTGTGCATAGCATCAGCCAGCTGAATGTGTTGGCTGAACCACCAATGTCAGAGGCTTTAAGCTGAGAACAAGTGGTCCCGTCTGATGGTGCACGCTCGAGCATAAAAGAAGAAAAGAGCCTATTAAAGTGCTGAGCACCCCCATTCTGCGGAGAATGTAAACTAGCACTTCATTAGAACTGTGCATAGCATCAGCCAGCTGAATGTCTTGGCTGAACCACCAATGTCAGATGCTTTAAGCTGAGAACAAGTGGTCCCGTCTGATGGTGCACGTTCAAACATAAAAGAAGAAAAGAGCCTATTAAAGTGCTGAGCACCCCCATTCTGCGGAGAATGGAAAGCAGCACGTTATTAGAATTGTGCATAGCATCAGCCAGCTGAATGTGTTGGCTGAACCACCAATGTCAGAGGCTTTAAGCTGAGAACAAGTGGTCCCGTCTGATGGTGCATGTTCAAACATAAAAGAAGAAAAGAGCCTATTAAAGTGCTGAGCACCCCCATTCTGCGGAGAATGGAAAGCAGCACATCATTAGAATTGTGCATAGCATCAGCCAGCTGAATGTGTTGGCTGAACCACCAATGTCAGAGGCTTTAAGCTGAGAACAAGTGGTCCCGTCTGATGGTGCACGCTACATCATAAAAGAAGAAAAGAGCCTATTAAAGTGCTGAGCACCCCCATTCTGCGGAGAATGTAAACTAGCACTTCATTAGAACTGTGCATAGCATCAGCCAGCTAAATGTCTTGGCTGAACCACCAATGTCAGAGGCTTTAAGCTGAGAACAAGTGGTCCCGTCTGATGGTGCATGTTCAAACATAAAAGAAGAAAAGAGCCTATTAAAGTGCTGAGCACCCCCATTCTGCGGAGAATGTCAACTAGCACTTCATTAGAACTGTGCATAGCATCAGCCAGCTGAATGTGTTGGCTGAAACACCAATGTCAGAGGCTTTAAGCTGAGAACAAGTGGTCCCGTCTGATGGTGCACGTTCAAACATAAAAGAAGAAAAGAGCCTATTAAAGTGCTGAGCACCCCCATTCTGCGGAGAATGGAAAGCAGCACATTATTAGAATTGTGCATAGCATCAGCCAGCTGAATGTGTTGGCTGAACCACCAATGTCAGAGGCTTTAAGCTGAGAACAAGTGGTCCCGTCTGATGGTGCACGTTCAAACATAAAAGAAGAAAAGAGCCTATTAAAGTGCTGAGCACCCCCATTCTGCGGAGAATGTAAACTAGCACTTCATTAGAACTGTGCATAGCATCAGCCAGCTGAATGTCTTGGCTGAACCACCAATGTCAGAGGCTTTAAGCTGAGAACAAGTGGTCCCGTCTGATGGTGCACGTTCAAACATAAAAGAAGAAAAGAGCCTATTAAAGTGCTGAGCACCCCCATTCTGCGGAGAATGGAAAGCAGCACATCATTAGAATTGTGCATAGCATCAGCCAGCTGAATGTGTTGGCTGAACCACCAATGTCAGAGGCTTTAAGCTGAGAACAAGTGGTCCCGTCTGATGGTGCACGCTCGAGCATAAAAGAAGAAAAGAGCCTATTAAAGTGCTGAGCACCCCCATTCTGCGGAGAATGGAAAGCAGCACATCATTAGAATTGTGCATAGCATCAGCCAGCTGAATGTGTTGGCTGAACCACCAATGTCAGAGGCTTTAAGCTGAGAACAAGTGGTCCCGTCTGATGGTGCACGCTCGAGCATAAAAGAAGAAAAGAGCCTATTAAAGTGCTGAGCACCCCCATTCTGCGGAGAATGTAAACTAGCACTTCATTAGAACTGTGCATAGCATCAGCCAGCTGAATGTCTTGGCTGAACCACCAATGTCAGATGCTTTAAGCTGAGAACAAGTGGTCCCGTCTGATGGTGCACGTTCAAACATAAAAGAAGAAAAGAGCCTATTAAAGTGCTGAGCACCCCCATTCTGCGGAGAATGTCAACTAGCACTTCATTAGAACTGTGCATAGCATCAGCCAGCTGAATGTGTTGGCTGAAACACCAATGTCAGAGGCTTTAAGCTGAGAACAAGTGGTCCCGTCTGATGGTGCACGTTCAAACATAAAAGAAGAAAAGAGCCTATTAAAGTGCTGAGCACCCCCATTCTGCGGAGAATGGAAAGCAGCACGTTATTAGAATTGTGCATAGCATCAGCCAGCTGAATGTGTTGGCTGAACCACCAATGTCAGAGGCTTTAAGCTGAGAACAAGTGGTCCCGTCTGATGGTGCACGCTACATCATAAAAGAAGAAAAGAGCCTATTAAAGTGCTGAGCACCCCCATTCTGCGGAGAATGTAAACTAGCACTTCATTAGAACTGTGCATAGCATCAGCCAGCTGAATGTCTTGGCTGAACCACCAATGTCAGAGGCTTTAAGCTGAGAACAAGTGGTCCCGTCTGATGGTGCATGTTCAAACATAAAAGAAGAAAAGAGCCTATTAAAGTGCTGAGCACCCCCATTCTGCGGAGAATGTCAACTAGCACTTCATTAGAACTGTGCATAGCATCAGCCAGCTGAATGTGTTGGCTGAAACACCAATGTCAGAGGCTTTAAGCTGAGAACAAGTGGTCCCGTCTGATGGTGCACGTTCAAACATAAAAGAAGAAAAGAGCCTATTAAAGTGCTGAGCACCCCCATTCTGCGGAGAATGGAAAGCAGCACATTATTAGAATTGTGCATAGCATCAGCCAGCTGAATGTGTTGGCTGAACCACCAATGTCAGAGGCTTTAAGCTGAGAACAAGTGGTCCCGTCTGATGGTGCACGTTCAAACATAAAAGAAGAAAAGAGCCTATTAAAGTGCTGAGCACCCCCATTCTGCGGAGAATGTAAACTAGCACTTCATTAGAACTGTGCATAGCATCAGCCAGCTGAATGTCTTGGCTGAACCACCAATGTCAGAGGCTTTAAGCTGAGAACAAGTGGTCCCGTCTGATGGTGCACGTTCAAACATAAAAGAAGAAAAGAGCCTATTAAAGTGCTGAGCACCCCCATTCTGCGGAGAATGGAAAGCAGCACATCATTAGAATTGTGCATAGCATCAGCCAGCTGAATGTGTTGGCTGAACCACCAATGTCAGATGCTTTAAGCTGAGAACAAGTGGTCCCGTCTGATGGTGCACGCTCGAGCATAAAAGAAGAAAAGAGCCTATTAAAGTGCTGAGCACCCCCATTCTGCGGAGAATGGAAAGCAGCACATCATTAGAATTGTGCATAGCATCAGCCAGCTGAATGTGTTGGCTGAACCACCAATGTCAGATGCTTTAAGCTGAGAACAAGTGGTCCCGTCTGATGGTGCATGTTCAAACATAAAAGAAGAAAAGAGCCTATTAAAGTGCTGAGCACCCCCATTCTGCGGAGAATGTAAACTAGCACTTCATTAGAACTGTGCATAGCATCAGCCAGCTGAATGTGTTGGCTGAACCACCAATGTCAGAGGCTTTAAGCTGAGAACAAGTGGTCCCGTCTGATGGTGCACGTTCAAACATAAAAGAAGAAACGAGCCTATTAAAGTGCTGAGCACCCCCATTCTGCGGAGAATGTAAACTAGCACTTCATTAGAACTGTGCATAGCATCAGCCAGCTGAATGTCTTGGCTGAACCACCAATGTCAGAGGCTTTAAGCTGAGAACAAGTGGTCCCGTCTGATGGTGCACGTTCAAACATAAAAGAAGAAAAGAGCCTATTAAAGTGCTGAGCACCCCCATTCTGCGGAGAATGGAAAGCAGCACATCATTAGAATTGTGCATAGCATCAGCCAGCTGAATGTGTTGGCTGAACCACCAATGTCAGAGACTTTAAGCTGAGAACAAGTGGTCCCGTCTGATGGTGCACGCTCGAGCATAAAAGAAGAAAAGAGCCTATTAAAGTGCTGAGCACCAACATTCTGCGGAGAATGTAAACTAGCACTTCATTAGAACTGTGCATAGCATCAGCCAGCTTAATGTCTTGGCGGAACCACGAATGTCAGAGGCTTTAAGCTGAGAACAAGTGGTCCCGTCTGATGGTGCACGTTCAAACATAAAAGAAGAAAAGAGCCTATTAAAGTGCTGAGCACCCCCATTCTGCGGAGAATGGAAAGCAGCACATCATTAGAATTGTGCATAGCATCAGCCAGCTGAATGTGTTGGCTGAACCACGAATGTCAGAGGCTTTAAGCTGAGAACAAGTGGTCCCGTCTGATGGTGCACGTTCAAACATAAAAGAAGAAAAGAGCCTATTAAAGTGCTGAGCACCCCCATTCTGCGGAGAATGTCAACTAGCACATCATTAGAATTGTGCATAGCATCAGCCAGCTGAATGTGTTGGCTGAAACACCAATGTCAGAGGCTTTAAGCTGAGAACAAGTGGTCCCGTCTGATGGTGCACGCTCGAGCATAAAAGAAGAAAAGAGCCTATTAAAGTGCTGAGCACCCCCATTCTGCGGAGAATGTAAACTAGCACTTCATTAGAACTGTGCATAGCATCAGCCAGCTGAATGTCTTGGCTGAAACACCAATGTCAGAGGCTTTAAGCTGAGAACAAGTGGTCCCGTCTGATGGTGCACGCTCCATCATAAAAGAAGAAAAGAGCCTATTAAAGTGCTGAGCACCCCCATTCTGCAGAGAATGGAAAGCAGCACATCATTAGAATTGTGCATAGCATCAGCCAGCTGAATGTGTTGGCTGAACCACCAATGTCAGATGCTTTAAGCTGAGAACAAGTGGTCCCGTCTGATGGTGCATGTTCAAACATAAAAGAAGAAAAGAGCCTATTAAAGTGCTGAGCACCCCCATTCTGCGGAGAATGTCAACTAGCACTTCATTAGAACTGTGCATAGCATCAGCCAGCTGAATGTGTTGGCTGAAACACCAATGTCAGAGGCTTTAAGCTGAGAACAAGTGGTCCCGTCTGATGGTGCACGCTCCATCATAAAAGAAGAAAAGAGCCTATTAAAGTGCTGAGCACCCCCATTCTGCGGAGAATGGAAAGCAGCACATCATTAGAACTGTGCATAGCATCAGCCAGCTGAATGTCTTGGCGGAACCACGAATGTCAGAGGCTTTAAGCTGAGAACAAGTGGTCCCGTCTGATGGTGCACGTTCAAACATAAAAGAAGAAAAGAGCCTATTAAAGTGCTGAGCACCCCCATTCTGCGGAGAATGGAAAGCAGCACATCATTAGAATTGTGCATAGCATCAGCCAGCTGAATGTGTTGGCTGAACCACCTTTCAGATGCTTTAAGCTGAGAACAAGTGGTCCCGTCTGATGGTGCATGTTCAAACATAAAAGAAGAAAAGAGCCTATTAAAGTGCTGAGCACCCCCATTCTGCGGAGAATGGAAAGCAGCACATCATTAGAATTGTGCATAGCATCAGCCAGCTGAATGTGTTGGCTGAACCACCAATGTCAGATGCTTTAAGCTGAGAACAAGTGGTCCCGTCTGATGGTGCACGCTCCATCATAAAAGAAGAAAAGAGCCTATTAAAGTGCTGAGCACCCCCATTCTGCGGAGAATGTAAACTAGCACTTCATTAGAACTGTGCATAGCATCAGCCAGCTGAATGTCTTGGCTGAACCACCAATGTCAGAGGCTTTAAGCTGAGAACAAGTGGTACCGTCTGATGGTGCACGCTCCATCATAAAAGAAGAAAAGAGCCTATTAAAGTGCTGAGCACCCCCATTCTGCGGAGAATGGAAAGCAGCACATCATTAGAATTGTGCATAGCATCAGCCAGCTGAATGTGTTGGCTGAACCACCAATGTCAGAGGCTTTAAGCTGAGAACAAGTGGTCCCGTCTGATGGTGCACGTTCAAACATAAAAGAAGAAAAGAGCCTATTAAAGTGCTGAGCACCCCCATTCTGCGGAGAATGTAAACTAGCACTTCATTAGAACTGTGCATAGCATCAGCCAGCTGAATGTCTTGGCTGAACCACCAATGTCAGAGGCTTTAAGCTGAGAACAAGTGGTCCCGTCTGATGGTGCACGCTCCATCATAAAAGAAGAAAAGAGCCTATTAAAGTGCTGAGCACCCCCATTCTGCGGAGAATGGAAAGCAGCACATCATTAGAATTGTGCATAGCATCAGCCAGCTGAATGTGTTGGCTGAACCACCAATGTCAGAGGCTTTAAGCTGAGAACAAGTGGTCCCGTCTGATGGTGCACGTTCAAACATAAAAGAAGAAAAGAGCCTATTAAAGTGCTGAGCACCCCCATTCTGCGGAGAATGGAAAGCAGCACATCATTAGAATTGTGCATAGCATCAGCCAGCTGAATGTGTTGGCTGAACCACCAATGTCAGAGGCTTTAAGCTGAGAACAAGTGGTCCCGTCTGATGGTGCACGCTACATCATAAAAGAAGAAAAGAGCCTATTAAAGTGCTGAGCACCCCCATTCTGCGGAGAATGTAAACTAGCACTTCATTAGAACTGTGCATAGCATCAGCCAGCTGAATGTCTTGGCTGAACCACCAATGTCAGAGGCTTTAAGCTGAGAACAAGTGGTCCCGTCTGATGGTGCATGTTCAAACATAAAAGAAGAAAAGAGCCTATTAAAGTGCTGAGCACCCCCATTCTGCGGAGAATGTAAACTAGCACTTCATTAGAACTGTGCATAGCATCAGCCAGCTGAATGTGTTGGCTGAAACACCAATGTCAGAGGCTTTAAGCTGAGAACAAGTGGTCCCGTCTGATGGTGCACGTTCAAACATAAAAGAAGAAAAGAGCCTATTAAAGTGCTGAGCACCCCCATTCTGCGGAGAATGGAAAGCAGCACATTATTAGAATTGTGCATAGCATCAGCCAGCTGAATGTGTTGGCTGAACCACCAATGTCAGAGGCTTTAAGCTGAGAACAAGTGGTCCCGTCTGATGGTGCACGTTCAAACATAAAAGAAGAAAAGAGCCTATTAAAGTGCTGAGCACCCCCATTCTGCGGAGAATGTCAACTAGCACTTCATTAGAACTGTGCATAGCATCAGCCAGCTGAATGTGTTGGCTGAACCACCAATGTCAGAGGCTTTAAGCTGAGAACAAGTGGTCCCGTCTGATGGTGCACGTTCAAACATAAAAGAAGAAAAGAGCCTATTAAAGTGCTGAGCACCCCCATTCTGCGGAGAATGGAAAGCAGCACATCATTAGAATTGTGCATAGCATCAGCCAGCTGAATGTGTTGGCTGAACCACCAATGTCAGATGCTTTAAGCTGAGAACAAGTGGTCCCGTCTGATGGTGCACGCTCCATCATAAAAGAAGAAAAGAGCCTATTAAAGTGCTGAGCACCCCCATTCTGCGGAGAATGTAAACTAGCACTTCATTAGAACTGTGCATAGCATCAGCCAGCTGAATGTCTTGGCTGAACCACCAATGTCAGAGGCTTTAAGCTGAGAACAAGTGGTCCCGTCTGATGGTGCACGTTCAAACATAAAAGAAGAAAAGAGCCTATTAAAGTGCTGAGCACCCCCATTCTGCGGAGAATGGAAAGCAGCACATCATTAGAATTGTGCATAGCATCAGCCAGCTGAATGTGTTGGCTGAACCACCAATGTCAGAGGCTTTAAGCTGAGAACAAGTGGTCCCGTCTGATGGTGCACGTTCAAACATAAAAGAAGAAAAGAGCCTATTAAAGTGCTGAGCACCCCCATTCTGCGGAGAATGGAAAGCAGCACATCATTAGAATTGTGCATAGCATCAGCCAGCTTAATGTGTTGACTGAACCACCAATGTCAGATGCTTTAAGCTGAGAACAAGTGGTCCCGTCTGATGGTGCACGCTCGAGCATAAAAGAAGAAAAGAGCCTATTAAAGTGCTGAGCACCCCCATTCTGCGGAGAATGGAAAGCAGCACATCATTAGAATTGTGCATAGCATCAGCCAGCTGAATGTGTTGGCTGAACCACGAATGTCAGAGGCTTTAAGCTGAGAACAAGTGGTCCCGTCTGATGGTGCACGTTCAAACATAAAAGAAGAAAAGAGCCTATTAAAGTGCTGAGCACCCCCATTCTGCGGAGAATGTCAACTAGCACTTCATTAGAACTGTGCATAGCATCAGCCAGCTGAATGTGTTGGCTGAAACACCAATGTCAGATGCTTTAAGCTGAGAACAAGTGGTCCCGTCTGATGGTGCATGTTCAAACATAAAAGAAGAAAAGAGCCTATTAAAGTGCTGAGCACCCCCATTCTGCGGAGAATGGAAAGCAGCACATCATTAGAATTGTGCATAGCATCAGCCAGCTGAATGTGTTGGCTGAACCACCAATGTCAGAGGCTTTAAGCTGAGAACAAGTGGTCCCGTCTGATGGTGCATGTTCAAACATAAAAGAAGAAAAGAGCCTATTAAAGTGCTGAGCACCCCCATTCTGCGGAGAATGGAAAGCAGCACATCATTAGAATTGTGCATAGCATCAGCCAGCTGAATGTGTTGGCTGAACCACCAATGTCAGATGCTTTAAGCTGAGAACAAGTGGTCCCGTCTGATGGTGCACGCTCCATCATAAAAGAAGAAAAGAGCCTATTAAAGTGCTGAGCACCCCCATTCTGCGGAGAATGTAAACTAGCACTTCATTAGAACTGTGCATAGCATCAGCCAGCTGAATGTCTTGGCTGAACCACCAATGTCAGAGGCTTTAAGCTGAGAACAAGTGGTCCCGTCTGATGGTGCATGTTCAAACATAAAAGAAGAAAAGAGCCTATTAAAGTGCTGAGCACCCCCATTCTGCGGAGAATGGAAAGCAGCACATCATTAGAATTGTGCATAGCATCAGCCAGCTGAATGTGTTGGCTGAACCACCAATGTCAGAGGCTTTAAGCTGAGAACAAGTGGTCCCGTCTGATGGTGCACGTTCAAACATAAAAGAAGAAAAGAGCCTATTAAAGTGCTGAGCACCCCCATTCTGCGGAGAATGGAAAGCAGCACATCATTAGAATTGTGCATAGCATCAGCCAGCTGAATGTGTTGGCTGAACCACCAATGTCAGAGGCTTTAAGCTGAGAACAAGTAGTCCCGTCTGATGGTGCACGTTCAAACATAAAAGAAGAAAAGAGCCTATTAAAGTGCTGAGCACCCCCATTCTGCGGAGAATGTCAACTAGCACTTCATTAGAACTGTGCATAGCATCAGCCAGCTGAATGTGTTGGCTGAAACACCAATGTCAGAGGCTTTAAGCTGAGAACAAGTGGTCCCGTCTGATGGTGCACGCTCGAGCATAAAAGAAGAAAAGAGCCTATTAAAGTGCTGAGCACCCCCATTCTGCGGAGAATGTAAACTAGCACTTCATTAGAACTGTGCATAGCATCAGCCAGCTGAATGTCTTGGCTGAACCACCAATGTCAGATGCTTTAAGCTGAGAACAAGTGGTTCCGTCTGATGGTGCATGTTCAAACATAAAAGAAGAAAAGAGCCTATTAAAGTGCTGAGCACCCCCATTCTGCGGAGAATGTCAACTAGCACTTCATTAGAACTGTGCATAGCATCAGCCAGCTGAATGTGTTGGCTGAAACACCAATGTCAGAGGCTTTAAGCTGAGAACAAGTGGTCCCGTCTGATGGTGCACGTTCAAACATAAAAGAAGAAAAGAGCCTATTAAAGTGCTGAGCACCCCCATTCTGCGGAGAATGGAAAGCAGCACATCATTAGAATTGTGCATAGCATCAGCCAGCTGAATGTGTTGGCTGAACCACCAATGTCAGAGGCTTTAAGCTGAGAACAAGTGGTCCCGTCTGATGGTGCACGCTCCATCATAAAAGAAGAAAAGAGCCTATTAAAGTGCTGAGCACCCCCATTCTGCGGAGAATGTAAACTAGCACTTCATTAGAACTGTGCATAGCATCAGCCAGCTGAATGTCTTGGCTGAACCACCAATGTCAGAGGCTTTAAGCTGAGAACAAGTGGTCCCGTCTGATGGTGCACGTTCAAACATAAAAGAAGAAAAGAGCCTATTAAAGTGCTGAGCACCCCCATTCTGCGGAGAATGGAAAGCAGCACATCATTAGAATTGTGCATAGCATCAGCCAGCTGAATGTGTTGGCTGAACCACCAATGTCAGAGGCTTTAAGCTGAGAACAAGTGGTCCCGTCTGATGGTGCACGTTCAAACATAAAAGAAGAAAAGAGCCTATTAAAGTGCTGAGCACCCCCATTCTGCGGAGAATGTCAACTAGCACTTCATTAGAACTGTGCATAGCATCAGCCAGCTGAATGTGTTGGCTGAAACACCAATGTCAGAGGCTTTAAGCTGAGAACAAGTGGTCCCGTCTGATGGTGCACGTTCAAACATAAAAGAAGAAAAGAGCCTATTAAAGTGCTGAGCACCCCCATTCTGCGGAGAATGGAAAGCAGCACATCATTAGAATTGTGCATAGCATCAGCCAGCTGAATGTGTTGGCTGAACCACCAATGTCAGATGCTTTAAGCTGAGAACAAGTGGTCCCGTCTGATGGTGCACGCTCCATCATAAAAGAAGAAAAGAGCCTATTAAAGTGCTGAGCACCCCTATTCTGTGGAGAATGTAAACTAGCACTTCATTAGAACTGTGCATAGCATCAGCCAGCTGAATGTCTTGGCTGAACCACCAATGTCAGAGGCTTTAAGCTGAGAACAAGTGGTCCCGTCTGATGGTGCACGTTCAAACATAAAAGAAGAAAAGAGCCTATTAAAGTGCTGAGCACCCCCATTCTGCGGAGAATGTAAACTAGCACTTCATTAGAACTGTGCATAGCATCAGCCAGCTGAATGTCTTGGCTGAACCACCAATGTCAGAGGCTTTAAGCTGAGAACAAGTGGTCCCGTCTGATGGTGCATGTTCAAACATAAAAGAAGAAAAGAGCCTATTAAAGTGCTGAGCACCCCCATTCTGCGGAGAATGGAAAGCAGCACATCATTAGAATTGTGCATAGCATCAGCCAGCTGAATGTGTTGGCTGAACCACCAATGTCAGAGGCTTTAAGCTGAGAACAAGTGGTCCCGTCTGATGGTGCACGTTCAAACATAAAAGAAGAAAAGAGCCTATTAAAGTGCTGAGCACCCCCATTCTGCGGAGAATGTCAACTAGCACTTCATTAGAACTGTGCATAGCATCAGCCAGCTGAATGTGTTGGCTGAAACACCAATGTCAGAGGCTTTAAGCTGAGAACAAGTGGTCCCGTCTGATGGTGCACGTTCAAACATAAAAGAAGAAAAGAGCCTATTAAAGTGCTGAGCACCCCCATTCTGCGGAGAATGGAAAGCAGCACATCATTAGAATTGTGCATAGCATCAGCCAGCTGAATGTGTTGGCTGAACCACCAATGTCAGAGACTTTAAGCTGAGAACAAGTGGTCCCGTCTGATGGTGCACGTTCAAACATAAAAGAAGAAAAGAGCCTATTAAAGTGCTGAGCACCCCCATTCTGCGGAGAATGTCAACTAGCACTTCATTAGAACTGTGCATAGCATCAGCCAGCTGAATGTGTTGGCTGAAACACCAATGTCAGAGGCTTTAAGCTGAGAACAAGTGGTCCCGTCTGATGGTGCACGTTCAAACATAAAAGAAGAAAAGAGCCTATTAAAGTGCTGAGCACCCCCATTCTGCGGAGAATGGAAAGCAGCACATTATTAGAATTGTGCATAGCATCAGCCAGCTGAATGTGTTGGCTGAACCACCAATGTCAGAGGCTTTAAGCTGAGAACAAGTGGTCCCGTCTGATGGTGCACGTTCAAACATAAAAGAAGAAAAGAGCCTATTAAAGTGCTGAGCACCCCCATTCTGCGGAGAATGGAAAGCAGCACATCATTAGAATTGTGCATAGCATCAGCCAGCTGAATGTGTTGGCTGAACCACCAATGTCAGAGGCTTTAAGCTGAGAACAAGTGGTCCCGTCTGATGGTGCACGTTCAAACATAAAAGAAGAAAAGAGCCTATTAAAGTGCTGAGCACCCCCATTCTGCGGAGAATGTCAACTAGCACTTCATTAGAACTGTGCATAGCATCAGCCAGCTGAATGTGTTGGCTGAAACACCAATGTCAGAGGCTTTAAGCTGAGAACAAGTGGTCCCGTCTGATGGTGCACGCTCGAGCATAAAAGAAGAAAAGAGCCTATTAAAGTGCTGAGCACCCCCATTCTGCGGAGAATGGAAAGCAGCACATCATTAGAATTGTGCATAGCATCAGCCAGCTGAATGTGTTGGCTGAACCACCAATGTCAGATGCTTTAAGCTGAGAACAAGTGGTCCCGTCTGATGGTGCACGCTCCATCATAAAAGAAGAAAAGAGCCTATTAAAGTGCTGAGCACCCCCATTCTGCGGAGAATGTAAACTAGCACTTCATTAGAACTGTGCATAGCATCAGCCAGCTGAATGTCTTGGCTGAACCACCAATGTCAGAGGCTTTAAGCTGAGAACAAGTGGTCCCGTCTGATGGTGCACGTTCAAACATAAAAGAAGAAAAGAGCCTATTAAAGTGCTGAGCACCCCCATTCTGCGGAGAATGGAAAGCAGCACATCATTAGAATTGTGCATAGCATCAGCCAGCTGAATGTGTTGGCTGAACCACCAATGTCAGATGCTTTAAGCTGAGAACAAGTGGTCCCGTCTGATGGTGCACGTTCAAACATAAAAGAAGAAAAGAGCCTATTAAAGTGCTGAGCACCCCCATTCTGCGGAGAATGTCAACTAGCACTTCATTAGAACTGTGCATAGCATCAGCCAGCTGAATGTGTTGGCTGAAACACCAATGTCAGAGGCTTTAAGCTGAGAACAAGTGGTCCCGTCTGATGGTGCACGTTCAAACATAAAAGAAGAAAAGAGCCTATTAAAGTGCTGAGCACCCCCATTCTGCGGAGAATGGAAAGCAGCACATCATTAGAATTGTGGATAGCATCAGCCAGCTTAATGTGTTGACTGAACCACCAATGTCAGATGCTTTAAGCTGAGAACAAGTGGTCCCGTCTGATGGTGCACGCTCCATCATAAAAGAAGAAAAGAGCCTATTAAAGTGCTGAGCACCCCCATTCTGCGGAGAATGGAAAGCAGCACATCATTAGAACTGTGCATAGCATCAGCCAGCTGAATGTCTTGGCTGAACCACCAATGTCAGATGCTTTAAGCTGAGAACAAGTGGTCCCGTCTGATGGTGCACGTTCAAACATAAAAGAAGAAAAGAGCCTATTAAAGTGCTGAGCACCCCCATTCTGCGGAGAATGGAAAGCAGCACATTATTAGAATTGTGCATAGCATCAGCCAGCTGAATGTGTTGGCTGAACCACCAATGTCAGAGGCTTTAAGCTGAGAACAAGTGGTCCCGTCTGATGGTGCACGCTCGAGCATAAAAGAAGAAAAGAGCCTATTAAAGTGCTGAGCACCCCCATTCTGCGGAGAATGGAAAGCAGCACATCATTAGAATTGTGCATAGCATCAGCCAGCTGAATGTGTTGGCTGAACCACCAATGTCAGATGCTTTAAGCTGAGAACAAGTGGTCCCGTCTGATGGTGCACGCTCCATCATAAAAGAAGAAAAGAGCCTATTAAAGTGCTGAGCACCCCCATTCTGCGGAGAATGTAAACTAGCACTTCATTAGAACTGTGCATAGCATCAGCCAGCTGAATGTCTTGGCTGAACCACCAATGTCAGAGGCTTTAAGCTGAGAACAAGTGGTCCCGTCTGATGGTGCACGTTCAAACATAAAAGAAGAAAAGAGCCTATTAAAGTGCTGAGCACCCCCATTCTGCGGAGAATGGAAAGCAGCACATCATTAGAATTGTGCATAGCATCAGCCAGCTGAATGTGTTAGCTGAACCACCAATGTCAGAGGCTTTAAGCTGAGAACAAGTGGTCCCGTCTGATGGTGCACGTTCAAACATAAAAGAAGAAAAGAGCCTATTAAAGTGCTGAGCACCCCCATTCTGCGGAGAATGGAAAGCAGCACATCATTAGAATTGTGCATAGCATCAGCCAGCTGAATGTGTTAGCTGAACCACCAATGTCAGAGGCTTTAAGCTGAGAACAAGTGGTCCCGTCTGATGGTGCACGTTCAAACATAAAAGAAGAAAAGAGCCTATTAAAGTGCTGAGCACCCCCATTCTGCGGAGAATGTCAACTAGCACTTCATTAGAACTGTGCATAGCATCAGCCAGCTGAATGTCTTGGCTGAAACACCAATGTCAGAGGCTTTAAGCTGAGAACAAGTGGTCCCGTCTGATGGTGCACGTTCAAACATAAAAGAAGAAAAGAGCCTATTAAAGTGCTGAGCACCCCCATTCTGCGGAGAATGGAAAGCAGCACATTATTAGAATTGTGCATAGCATCAGCCAGCTGAATGTGTTGGCTGAACCACCAATGTCAGAGGCTTTAAGCTGAGAACAAGTGGTCCCGTCTGATGGTGCACGTTCAAACATAAAAGAAGAAAAGAGCCTATTAAAGTGCTGAGCACCCCCATTCTGCGGAGAATGTCAACTAGCACTTCATTAGAACTGTGCATAGCATCAGCCAGCTGAATGTGTTGGCTGAAACACCAATGTCAGAGGCTTTAAGCTGAGAACAAGTGGTCCCGTCTGATGGTGCATGTTCAAATATAAAAGAAGAAAAGAGCCTATTAAAGTGCTGAGCACCCCCATTCTGCGGAGAATGGAAAGCAGCACATCATTAGAATTGTGCATAGCATCAGCCAGCTGAATGTGTTGGCTGAACCACCAATGTCAGAGGCTTTAAGCTGAGAACAAGTGGTCCCGTCTGATGGTGCATGTTCAAACATAAAAGAAGAAAAGAGCCTATTAAAGTGCTGAGCACCCCCATTCTGCGGAGAATGGAAAGCAGCACATCATTAGAATTGTGCATAGCATCAGCCAGCTGAATGTGTTGGCTGAACCACCAATGTCAGATGCTTTAAGCTGAGAACAAGTGGTCCCGTCTGATGGTGCACGCTCCATCATAAAAGAAGAAAAGAGCCTATTAAAGTGCTGAGCACCCCCATTCTGCGGAGAATGTAAACTAGCACTTCATTAGAACTGTGCATAGCATCAGCCAGCTGAATGTCTTGGCTGAACCACCAATGTCAGAGGCTTTAAGCTGAGAACAAGTGGTCCCGTCTGATGGTGCATGTTCAAACATAAAAGAAGAAAAGAGCCTATTAAAGTGCTGAGCACCCCCATTCTGCGGAGAATGGAAAGCAGCACATTATTAGAATTGTGCATAGCATCAGCCAGCTGAATGTGTTGGCTGAACCACCAATGTCAGAGGCTTTAAGCTGAGAACAAGTGGTCCCGTCTGATGGTGCACGCTCGAGCATAAAAGAAGAAAAGAGCCTATTAAAGTGCTGAGCACCCCCATTCTGCGGAGAATGTCAACTAGCACTTCATTAGAACTGTGCATAGCATCAGCCAGCTGAATGTGTTGGCTGAAACACCAATGTCAGAGGCTTTAAGCTGAGAACAAGTGGTCCCGTCTGATGGTGCACGCTCGAGCATAAAAGAAGAAAAGAGCCTATTAAAGTGCTGAGCACCCCCATTCTGCGGAGAATGTAAACTAGCACTTCATTAGAACTGTGCATAGCATCAGCCAGCTGAATGTCTTGGCTGAACCACCAATGTCAGATGCTTTAAGCTGAGAACAAGTGGTCCCGTCTGATGGTGCACGTTCAAACATAAAAGAAGAAAAGAGCCTATTAAAGTGCTGAGCACCCCCATTCTGCAGAGAATGTCAACTAGCACTTCATTAGAACTGTGCATAGCATCAGCCAGCTGAATGTGTTGGCTGAAACACCAATGTCAGAGGCTTTAAGCTGAGAACAAGTGGTCCCGTCTGATGGTGCACGTTCAAACATAAAAGAAGAAAAGAGCCTATTAAAGTGCTGAGCACCCCCATTCTGCGGAGAATGGAAAGCAGCACATTATTAGAATTGTGCATAGCATCAGCCAGCTGAATGTGTTGGCTGAACCACCAATGTCAGAGGCTTTAAGCTGAGAACAAGTGGTCCCGTCTGATGGTGCACGCTCGAGCATAAAAGAAGAAAAGAGCCTATTAAAGTGCTGAGCACCCCCATTCTGCGGAGAATGGAAAGCAGCACATCATTAGAATGGTGCATAGCATCAGCCAGCTGAATGTGTTGGCTGAACCACCAATGTCAGAGGCTTTAAGCTGAGAACAAGTGGTCCCGTCTGATGGTGCACGTTCAAACATAAAAGAAGAAAAGAGCCTATTAAAGTGCTGAGCACCCCCATTCTGCGGAGAATGTCAACTAGCACTTCATTAGAACTGTGCATAGCATCAGCCAGCTGAATGTGTTGGCTGAACCACCAATGTCAGAGGCTTTAAGCTGAGAACAAGTGGTCCCGTCTGATGGTGCACGTTCAAACATAAAAGAAGAAAAGAGCCTATTAAAGTGCTGAGCACCCCCATTCTGCGGAGAATGTCAACTAGCACTTCATTAGAACTGTGCATAGCATCAGCCAGCTGAATGTGTTGGCTGAAACACCAATGTCAGAGGCTTTAAGCTGAGAACAAGTGGTCCCGTCTGATGGTGCACGTTCAAACATAAAAGAAGAAAAGAGCCTATTAAAGTGCTGAGCACCCCCATTCTGCGGAGAATGGAAAGCAGCACATTATTAGAATTGTGCATAGCATCAGCCAGCTGAATGTGTTGGCTGAACCACCAATGTCAGAGGCTTTAAGCTGAGAACAAGTGGTCCCGTCTGATGGTGCACGCTCGAGCATAAAAGAAGAAAAGAGCCTATTAAAGTGCTGAGCACCCCCATTCTGCGGAGAATGGAAAGCAGCACATCATTAGAATTGTGCATAGCATCAGCCAGCTGAATGTGTTGGCTGAACCACCAATGTCAGAGGCTTTAAGCTGAGAACAAGTGGTCCCGTCTGATGGTGCACGCTCCATCATAAAAGAAGAAAAGAGCCTATTAAAGTGCTGAGCACCCCCATTCTGCGGAGAATGTCAACTAGCACTTCATTAGAACTGTGCATAGCATCAGCCAGCTGAATGTGTTGGCTGAAACACCAATGTCAGAGGCTTTAAGCTGAGAACAAGTGGTCCCGTCTGATGGTGCACGCTCGAGCATAAAAGAAGAAAAGAGCCTATTAAAGTGCTGAGCACCCCCATTCTGCGGAGAATGTCAACTAGCACTTCATTAGAACTGTGCATAGCATCAGCCAGCTGAATGTGTTGGCTGAACCACCAATGTCAGAGGCTTTAAGCTGAGAACAAGTGGTCCCGTCTGATGGTGCACGTTCAAACATAAAAGAAGAAAAGAGCCTATTAAAGTGCTGAGCACCCCCATTCTGCGGAGAATGGAAAGCAGCACATCATTAGAATTGTGCATAGCATCAGCCAGCTGAATGTGTTGGCTGAACCACCAATGTCAGAGGCTTTAAGCTGAGAACAAGTGGTCCCGTCTGATGGTGCATGTTCAAACATAAAAGAAGAAAAGAGCCTATTAAAGTGCTGAGCACCCCCATTCTGCGGAGAATGGAAAGCAGCACATCATTAGAATTGTGCATAGCATCAGCCAGCTGAATGTCTTGGCTGAACCACCAATGTCAGAGGCTTTAAGCTGAGAACAAGTGGTCCCGTCTGATGGTGCACGCTCCATCATAAAAGAAGAAAAGAGCCTATTAAAGTGCTGAGCACCCCCATTCTGCGGAGAATGTCAACTAGCACATCATTAGAATTGTGCATAGCATCAGCCAGCTGAATGTGTTGGCTGAACCACCAATGTCAGAGGCTTTAAGCTGAGAACAAGTGGTCCCGTCTGATGGTGCACGTTCAAATATAAAAGAAGAAAAGAGCCTATTAAAGTGCTGAGCACCCCCATTCTGCGGAGAATGGAAAGCAGCACATCATTAGAATTGTGCATAGCATCAGCCAGCTGAATGTGTTGGCTGAACCACCAATGTCAGAGGCTTTAAGCTGAGAACAAGTGGTCCCGTCTGATGGTGCACGCTCGAGCATAAAAGAAGAAAAGAGCCTATTAAAGTGCTGAGCACCCCCATTCTGCGGAGAATGTAAACTAGCACTTCATTAGAACTGTGCATAGCATCAGCCAGCTGAATGTCTTGGCTGAACCACCAATGTCAGATGCTTTAAGCTGAGAACAAGTGGTCCCGTCTGATGGTGCACGCTACATCATAAAAGAAGAAAAGAGCCTATTAAAGTGCTGAGCACCCCCATTCTGCGGAGAATGGAAAGCAGCACGTTATTAGAATTGTGCATAGCATCAGCCAGCTGAATGTGTTGGCTGAACCACCAATGTCAGAGGCTTTAAGCTGAGAACAAGTGGTCCCGTCTGATGGTGCATGTTCAAACATAAAAGAAGAAAAGAGCCTATTAAAGTGCTGAGCACCCCCATTCTGCGGAGAATGGAAAGCAGCACATCATTAGAATTGTGCATAGCATCAGCCAGCTGAATGTGTTGGCTGAACCACCAATGTCAGAGGCTTTAAGCTGAGAACAAGTGGTCCCGTCTGATGGTGCACGCTACATCATAAAAGAAGAAAAGAGCCTATTAAAGTGCTGAGCACCCCCATTCTGCGGAGAATGTAAACTAGCACTTCATTAGAACTGTGCATAGCATCAGCCAGCTGAATGTCTTGGCTGAACCACCAATGTCAGAGGCTTTAAGCTGAGAACAAGTGGTCCCGTCTGATGGTGCATGTTCAAACATAAAAGAAGAAAAGAGCCTATTAAAGTGCTGAGCACCCCCATTCTGCGGAGAATGTCAACTAGCACTTCATTAGAACTGTGCATAGCATCAGCCAGCTGAATGTGTTGGCTGAAACACCAATGTCAGAGGCTTTAAGCTGAGAACAAGTGGTCCCGTCTGATGGTGCACGTTCAAACATAAAAGAAGAAAAGAGCCTATTAAAGTGCTGAGCACCCCCATTCTGCGGAGAATGAAAAGCAGCACATTATTAGAATTGTGCATAGCATCAGCCAGCTGAATGTGTTGGCTGAACCACCAATGTCAGAGGCTTTAAGCTGAGAACAAGTGGTCCCGTCTGATGGTGCACGTTCAAACATAAAAGAAGAAAAGAGCCTATTAAAGTGCTGAGCACCCCCATTCTGCGGAGAATGTAAACTAGCACTTCATTAGAACTGTGCATAGCATCAGCCAGCTGAATGTCTTGGCTGAACCACCAATGTCAGAGGCTTTAAGCTGAGAACAAGTGGTCCCGTCTGATGGTGCACGCTCGAGCATAAAAGAAGAAAAGAGCCTATTAAAGTGCTGAGCACCCCCATTCTGCGGAGAATGGAAAGCAGCACATCATTAGAATTGTGCATAGCATCAGCCAGCTGAATGTGTTGGCTGAACCACCAATGTCAGAGGCTTTAAGCTGAGAACAAGTGGTCCCGTCTGATGGTGCACGCTCGAGCATAAAAGAAGAAAAGAGCCTATTAAAGTGCTGAGCACCCCCATTCTGCGGAGAATGTAAACTAGCACTTCATTAGAACTGTGCATAGCATCAGCCAGCTGAATGTCTTGGCTGAACCACCAATGTCAGATGCTTTAAGCTGAGAACAAGTGGTCCCGTCTGATGGTGCACGTTCAAACATAAAAGAAGAAAAGAGCCTATTAAAGTGCTGAGCACCCCCATTCTGCGGAGAATGTCAACTAGCACTTCATTAGAACTGTGCATAGCATCAGCCAGCTGAATGTGTTGGCTGAAACACCAATGTCAGAGGCTTTAAGCTGAGAACAAGTGGTCCCGTCTGATGGTGCACGTTCAAACATAAAAGAAGAAAAGAGCCTATTAAAGTGCTGAGCACCCCCATTCTGCGGAGAATGGAAAGCAGCACGTTATTAGAATTGTGCATAGCATCAGCCAGCTGAATGTGTTGGCTGAACCACCAATGTCAGGGGCTTTAAGCTGAGAACAAGTGGTCCCGTCTGATGGTGCATGTTCAAACATAAAAGAAGAAAAGAGCCTATTAAAGTGCTGAGCACCCCCATTCTGCGGAGAATGGAAAGCAGCACATCATTAGAATTGTGCATAGCATCAGCCAGCTGAATGTGTTGGCTGAACCACCAATGTCAGAGGCTTTAAGCTGAGAACAAGTGGTCCCGTCTGATGGTGCACGCTACATCATAAAAGAAGAAAAGAGCCTATTAAAGTGCTGAGCACCCCCATTCTGCGGAGAATGTAAACTAGCACTTCATTAGAACTGTGCATAGCATCAGCCAGCTGAATGTCTTGGCTGAACCACCAATGTCAGAGGCTTTAAGCTGAGAACAAGTGGTCCCGTCTGATGGTGCATGTTCAAACATAAAAGAAGAAAAGAGCCTATTAAAGTGCTGAGCACCCCCATTCTGCGGAGAATGTCAACTAGCACTTCATTAGAACTGTGCATAGCATCAGCCAGCTGAATGTGTTGGCTGAAACACCAATGTCAGAGGCTTTAAGCTGAGAACAAGTGGTCCCGTCTGATGGTGCACGTTCAAACATAAAAGAAGAAAAGAGCCTATTAAAGTGCTGAGCACCCCCATTCTGCGGAGAATGGAAAGCAGCACATTATTAGAATTGTGCATAGCATCAGCCAGCTGAATGTGTTGGCTGAACCACCAATGTCAGAGGCTTTAAGCTGAGAACAAGTGGTCCCGTCTGATGGTGCACGTTCAAACATAAAAGAAGAAAAGAGCCTATTAAAGTGCTGAGCACCCCCATTCTGCGGAGAATGTAAACTAGCACTTCATTAGAACTGTGCATAGCATCAGCCAGCTGAATGTCTTGGCTGAACCACCAATGTCAGAGGCTTTAAGCTGAGAACAAGTGGTCCCGTCTGATGGTGCACGTTCAAACATAAAAGAAGAAAAGAGCCTATTAAAGTGCTGAGCACCCCCATTCTGCGGAGAATGGAAAGCAGCACATCATTAGAATTGTGCATAGCATCAGCCAGCTGAATGTGTTGGCTGAACCACCAATGTCAGATGCTTTAAGCTGAGAACAAGTGGTCCCGTCTGATGGTGCACGCTCGAGCATAAAAGAAGAAAAGAGCCTATTAAAGTGCTGAGCACCCCCATTCTGCGGAGAATGGAAAGCAGCACATCATTAGAATTGTGCATAGCATCAGCCAGCTGAATGTGTTGGCTGAACCACCAATGTCAGATGCTTTAAGCTGAGAACAAGTGGTCCCGTCTGATGGTGCATGTTCAAACATAAAAGAAGAAAAGAGCCTATTAAAGTGCTGAGCACCCCCATTCTGCGGAGAATGTAAACTAGCACTTCATTAGAACTGTGCATAGCATCAGCCAGCTGAATGTGTTGGCTGAACCACCAATGTCAGAGGCTTTAAGCTGAGAACAAGTGGTCCCGTCTGATGGTGCACGTTCAAACATAAAAGAAGAAACGAGCCTATTAAAGTGCTGAGCACCCCCATTCTGCGGAGAATGTAAACTAGCACTTCATTAGAACTGTGCATAGCATCAGCCAGCTGAATGTCTTGGCTGAACCACCAATGTCAGAGGCTTTAAGCTGAGAACAAGTGGTCCCGTCTGATGGTGCATGTTCAAACATAAAAGAAGAAAAGAGCCTATTAAAGTGCTGAGCACCCCCATTCTGCGGAGAATGGAAAGCAGCACATCATTAGAATTGTGCATAGCATCAGCCAGCTGAATGTGTTGGCTGAACCACGAATGTCAGAGGCTTTAAGCTGAGAACAAGTGGTCCCGTCTGATGGTGCACGTTCAAACATAAAAGAAGAAAAGAGCCTATTAAAGTGCTGAGCACCCCCATTCTGCGGAGAATGTCAACTAGCACATCATTAGAATTGTGCATAGCATCAGCCAGCTGAATGTGTTGGCTGAAACACCAATGTCAGAGGCTTTAAGCTGAGAACAAGTGGTCCCGTCTGATGGTGCACGCTCGAGCATAAAAGAAGAAAAGAGCCTATTAAAGTGCTGAGCACCCCCATTCTGCGGAGAATGTAAACTAGCACTTCATTAGAACTGTGCATAGCATCAGCCAGCTGAATGTCTTGGCTGAAACACCAATGTCAGAGGCTTTAAGCTGAGAACAAGTGGTCCCGTCTGATGGTGCACGCTCCATCATAAAAGAAGAAAAGAGCCTATTAAAGTGCTGAGCACCCCCATTCTGCGGAGAATGGAAAGCAGCACATCATTAGAATTGTGCATAGCATCAGCCAGCTGAATGTGTTGGCTGAACCACCAATGTCAGATGCTTTAAGCTGAGAACAAGTGGTCCCGTCTGATGGTGCATGTTCAAACATAAAAGAAGAAAAGAGCCTATTAAAGTGCTGAGCACCCCCATTCTGCGGAGAATGTCAACTAGCACTTCATTAGAACTGTGCATAGCATCAGCCAGCTGAATGTGTTGGCTGAAACACCAATGTCAGAGGCTTTAAGCTGAGAACAAGTGGTCCCGTCTGATGGTGCACGCTCCATCATAAAAGAAGAAAAGAGCCTATTAAAGTGCTGAGCACCCCCATTCTGCAGAGAATGGAAAGCAGCACATCATTAGAATTGTGCATAGCATCAGCCAGCTGAATGTGTTGGCTGAACCACCAATGTCAGAGGCTTTAAGCTGAGAACAAGTGGTCCCGTCTGATGGTGCACGCTCCATCATAAAAGAAGAAAAGAGCCTATTAAAGTGCTGAGCACCCCCATTCTGCGGAGAATGGAAAGCAGCACATCATTAGAATTGTGCATAGCATCAGCCAGCTGAATGTGTTGGCTGAACCACCAATGTCAGAGGCTTTAAGCTGAGAACAAGTGGTCCCGTCTGATGGTGCACGTTCAAACATAAAAGAAGAAAAGAGCCTATTAAAGTGCTGAGCACCCCCATTCTGCGGAGAATGGAAAGCAGCACATCATTAGAATTGTGCATAGCATCAGCCAGCTGAATGTGTTGGCTGAACCTCCAATGTCAGAGGCTTTAAGCTGAGAACAAGTGGTCCCGTCTGATGGTGCACGTTCAAACATAAAAGAAGAAAAGAGCCTATTAAAGTGCTGAGCACCCCCATTCTGCGGAGAATGTCAACTAGCACATCATTAGAATTGTGCATAGCATCAGCCAGCTGAATGTGTTGGCTGAAACACCAATGTCAGAGGCTTTAAGCTGAGAACAAGTGGTCCCGTCTGATGGTGCACGCTCGAGCATAAAAGAAGAAAAGAGCCTATTAAAGTGCTGAGCACCCCCATTCTGCGGAGAATGTAAACTAGCACTTCATTAGAACTGTGCATAGCATCAGCCAGCTGAATGTCTTGGCGGAACCACGAATGTCAGAGGCTTTAAGCTGAGAACAAGTGGTCCCGTCTGATGGTGCACGTTCAAACATAAAAGAAGAAAAGAGCCTATTAAAGTGCTGAGCACCCCCATTCTGCGGAGAATGGAAAGCAGCACATCATTAGAATTGTGCATAGCATCAGCCAGCTGAATGTGTTGGCTGAACCACCTTTCAGATGCTTTAAGCTGAGAACAAGTGGTCCCGTCTGATGGTGCATGTTCAAACATAAAAGAAGAAAAGAGCCTATTAAAGTGCTGAGCACCCCCATTCTGCGGAGAATGTAAACTAGCACTTCATTAGAACTGTGCATAGCATCAGCCAGCTGAATGTCTTGGCTGAACCACCAATGTCAGAGGCTTTAAGCTGAGAACAAGTGGTACCGTCTGATGGTGCACGCTCCATCATAAAAGAAGAAAAGAGCCTATTAAAGTGCTGAGCACCCCCATTCTGCGGAGAATGGAAAGCAGCACATCATTAGAATTGTGCATAGCATCAGCCAGCTGAATGTGTTGGCTGAACCACCAATGTCAGAGGCTTTAAGCTGAGAACAAGTGGTCCCGTCTGATGGTGCACGTTCAAACATAAAAGAAGAAAAGAGCCTATTAAAGTGCTGAGCACCCCCATTCTGCGGAGAATGTAAACTAGCACTTCATTAGAACTGTGCATAGCATCAGCCAGCTGAATGTCTTGGCTGAACCACCAATGTCAGAGGCTTTAAGCTGAGAACAAGTGGTCCCGTCTGATGGTGCACGCTCCATCATAAAAGAAGAAAAGAGCCTATTAAAGTGCTGAGCACCCCCATTCTGCGGAGAATGGAAAGCAGCACATCATTAGAATTGTGCATAGCATCAGCCAGCTGAATGTGTTGGCTGAACCACCAATGTCAGAGGCTTTAAGCTGAGAACAAGTGGTCCCGTCTGATGGTGCACGTTCAAACATAAAAGAAGAAAAGAGCCTATTAAAGTGCTGAGCACCCCCATTCTGCGGAGAATGGAAAGCAGCACATCATTAGAATTGTGCATAGCATCAGCCAGCTGAATGTGTTGGCTGAACCACCAATGTCAGAGGCTTTAAGCTGAGAACAAGTGGTCCCGTCTGATGGTGCACGCTACATCATAAAAGAAGAAAAGAGCCTATTAAAGTGCTGAGCACCCCCATTCTGCGGAGAATGTAAACTAGCACTTCATTAGAACTGTGCATAGCATCAGCCAGCTGAATGTCTTGGCTGAACCAGCTGAGAACAAGTGGTCCCGTCTGATGGTGCATGTTCAAACATAAAAGAAGAAAAGAGCCTATTAAAGTGCTGAGCACCCCCATTCTGCGGAGAATGTCAACTAGCACTTCATTAGAACTGTGCATAGCATCAGCCAGCTGAATGTGTTGGCTGAAACACCAATGTCAGAGGCTTTAAGCTGAGAACAAGTGGTCCCGTCTGATGGTGCACGTTCAAACATAAAAGAAGAAAAGAGCCTATTAAAGTGCTGAGCACCCCCATTCTGCGGAGAATGGAAAGCAGCACATTATTAGAATTGTGCATAGCATCAGCCAGCTGAATGTGTTGGCTGAACCACCAATGTCAGAGGCTTTAAGCTGAGAACAAGTGGTCCCGTCTGATGGTGCACGTTCAAACATAAAAGAAGAAAAGAGCCTATTAAAGTGCTGAGCACCCCCATTCTGCGGAGAATGTCAACTAGCACTTCATTAGAACTGTGCATAGCATCAGCCAGCTGAATGTGTTGGCTGAACCACCAATGTCAGAGGCTTTAAGCTGAGAACAAGTGGTCCCGTCTGATGGTGCACGTTCAAACATAAAAGAAGAAAAGAGCCTATTAAAGTGCTGAGCACCCCCATTCTGCGGAGAATGTAAACTAGCACTTCATTAGAACTGTGCATAGCATCAGCCAGCTGAATGTCTTGGCTGAACCACCAATGTCAGAGGCTTTAAGCTGAGAACAAGTGGTCCCGTCTGATGGTGCACGTTCAAACATAAAAGAAGAAAAGAGCCTATTAAAGTGCTGAGCACCCCCATTCTGCGGAGAATGGAAAGCAGCACATCATTAGAATTGTGCATAGCATCAGCCAGCTGAATGTGTTGGCTGAACCACCAATGTCAGAGGCTTTAAGCTGAGAACAAGTGGTCCCGTCTGATGGTGCACGTTCAAACATAAAAGAAGAAAAGAGCCTATTAAAGTGCTGAGCACCCCCATTCTGCGGAGAATGGAAAGCAGCACATCATTAGAATTGTGCATAGCATCAGCCAGCTTAATGTGTTGACTGAACCACCAATGTCAGATGCTTTAAGCTGAGAACAAGTGGTCCCGTCTGATGGTGCACGCTCGAGCATAAAAGAAGAAAAGAGCCTATTAAAGTGCTGAGCACCCCCATTCTGCGGAGAATGGAAAGCAGCACATCATTAGAATTGTGCATAGCATCAGCCAGCTGAATGTGTTGGCTGAACCACCAATGTCAGATGCTTTAAGATGAGAACAAGTGGTCCCGTCTGATGGTGCACGTTCAAACATAAAAGAAGAAAAGAGCCTATTAAAGTGCTGAGCACCCCCATTCTGCGATGAATGTCAACTAGCACTTCATTAGAACTGTGCATAGCATCAGCCAGCTGAATGTGTTGGCTGAAACACCAATGTCAGATGCTTTAAGCTGAGAACAAGTGGTCCCGTCTGATGGTGCATGTTCAAACATAAAAGAAGAAAAGAGCCTATTAAAGTGCTGAGCACCCCCATTCTGCGGAGAATGGAAAGCAGCACATCATTAGAATTGTGCATAGCATCAGCCAGCTGAATGTGTTGGCTGAACCACCAATGTCAGAGGCTTTAAGCTGAGAACAAGTGGTCCCGTCTGATGGTGCATGTTCAAACATAAAAGAAGAAAAGAGCCTATTAAAGTGCTGAGCACCCCCATTCTGCGGAGAATGGAAAGCAGCACATCATTAGAATTGTGCATAGCATCAGCCAGCTGAATGTGTTGGCTGAACCACCAATGTCAGATGCTTTAAGCTGAGAACAAGTGGTCCCGTCTGATGGTGCACGCTCCATCATAAAAGAAGAAAAGAGCCTATTAAAGTGCTGAGCACCCCCATTCTGCGGAGAATGTAAACTAGCACTTCATTAGAACTGTGCATAGCATCAGCCAGCTGAATGTCTTGGCTGAACCACCAATGTCAGAGGCTTTAAGCTGAGAACAAGTGGTCCCGTCTGATGGTGCATGTTCAAACATAAAAGAAGAAAAGAGCCTATTAAAGTGCTGAGCACCCCCATTCTGCGGAGAATGGAAAGCAGCACATCATTAGAATTGTGCATAGCATCAGCCAGCTGAATGTGTTGGCTGAACCACCAATGTCAGAGGCTTTAAGCTGAGAACAAGTGGTCCCGTCTGATGGTGCACGTTCAAACATAAAAGAAGAAAAGAGCCTATTAAAGTGCTGAGCACCCCCATTCTGCGGAGAATGGAAAGCAGCACATCATTAGAATTGTGCATGGCATCAGCCAGCTGAATGTGTTGGCTGAACCACCAATGTCAGAGGCTTTAAGCTGAGAACAAGTGGTCCCGTCTGATGGTGCACGTTCAAACATAAAAGAAGAAAAGAGCCTATTAAAGTGCTGAGCACCCCCATTCTGCGGAGAATGTCAACTAGCACTTCATTAGAACTGTGCATAGCATCAGCCAGCTGAATGTGTTGGCTGAAACACCAATGTCAGAGGCTTTAAGCTGAGAACAAGTGGTCCCGTCTGATGGTGCACGCTCGAGCATAAAAGAAGAAAAGAGCCTATTAAAGTGCTGAGCACCCCCATTCTGCGGAGAATGTAAACTAGCACTTCATTAGAACTGTGCATAGCATCAGCCAGCTGAATGTCTTGGCTGAACCACCAATGTCAGATGCTTTAAGCTGAGAACAAGTGGTTCCGTCTGATGGTGCATGTTCAAACATAAAAGAAGAAAAGAGCCTATTAAAGTGCTGAGCACCCCCATTCTGCGGAGAATGTCAACTAGCACTTCATTAGAACTGTGCATAGCATCAGCCAGCTGAATGTGTTGGCTGAAACACCAATGTCAGAGGCTTTAAGCTGAGAACAAGTGGTCCCGTCTGATGGTGCACGTTCAAACATAAAAGAAGAAAAGAGCCTATTAAAGTGCTGAGCACCCCCATTCTGCGGAGAATGGAAAGCAGCACATCATTAGAATTGTGCATAGCATCAGCCAGCTGAATGTGTTGGCTGAACCACCAATGTCAGAGGCTTTAAGCTGAGAACAAGTGGTCCCGTCTGATGGTGCACGCTCCATCATAAAAGAAGAAAAGAGCCTATTAAAGTGCTGAGCACCCCCATTCTGCGGAGAATGTAAACTAGCACTTCATTAGAACTGTGCATAGCATCAGCCAGCTGAATGTCTTGGCTGAACCACCAATGTCAGAGGCTTTAAGCTGAGAACAAGTGGTCCCGTCTGATGGTGCACGTTCAAACATAAAAGAAGAAAAGAGCCTATTAAAGTGCTGAGCACCCCCATTCTGCGGAGAATGGAAAGCAGCACATCATTAGAATTGTGCATAGCATCAGCCAGCTGAATGTGTTGGCTGAACCACCAATGTCAGAGGCTTTAAGCTGAGAACAAGTGGTCCCGTCTGATGGTGCACGTTCAAACATAAAAGAAGAAAAGAGCCTATTAAAGTGCTGAGCACCCCCATTCTGCGGAGAATGTCAACTAGCACTTCATTAGAACTGTGCATAGCATCAGCCAGCTGAATGTGTTGGCTGAAACACCAATGTCAGAGGCTTTAAGCTGAGAACAAGTGGTCCCGTCTGATGGTGCACGCTCCATCATAAAAGAAGAAAAGAGCCTATTAAAGTGCTGAGCACCCCCATTCTGCGGAGAATGTCAACTAGCACATCATTAGAATTGTGCATAGCATCAGCCAGCTGAATGTGTTGGCTGAACCACCAATGTCAGAGGCTTTAAGCTGAGAACAAGTGGTCCCGTCTGATGGTGCACGCTCGAGCATAAAAGAAGAAAAGAGCCTATTAAAGTGCTGAGCACCCCCATTCTGCGGAGAATGGAAAGCAGCACATCATTAGAATTGTGCATAGCATCAGCCAGCTGAATGTGTTGGCTGAACCACCAATGTCAGAGGCTTTAAGCTGAGAACAAGTGGTCCCGTCTGATGGTGCACGTTCAAACATAAAAGAAGAAAAGAGCCTATTAAAGTGCTGAGCACCCCCATTCTGCGGAGAATGTAAACTAGCACTTCATTAGAACTGTGCATAGCATCAGCCAGCTGAATGTCTTGGCTGAACCACCAATGTCAGATGCTTTAAGCTGAGAACAAGTGGTCCCGTCTGATGGTGCACGTTCAAACATAAAAGAAGAAAAGAGCCTATTAAAGTGCTGAGCACCCCCATTCTGCGGAGAATGGAAAGCAGCACGTTATTAGAATTGTGCATAGCATCAGCCAGCTGAATGTGTTGGCTGAACCACCAATGTCAGAGGCTTTAAGCTGAGAACAAGTGGTCCCGTCTGATGGTGCATGTTCAAACATAAAAGAAGAAAAGAGCCTATTAAAGTGCTGAGCACCCCCATTCTGCGGAGAATGGAAAGCAGCACATCATTAGAATTGTGCATAGCATCAGCCAGCTGAATGTGTTGGCTGAACCACCAATGTCAGAGGCTTTAAGCTGAGAACAAGTGGTCCCGTCTGATGGTGCACGCTACATCATAAAAGAAGAAAAGAGCCTATTAAAGTGCTGAGCACCCCCATTCTGCGGAGAATGTAAACTAGCACTTCATTAGAACTGTGCATAGCATCAGCCAGCTGAATGTCTTGGCTGAACCACCAATGTCAGAGGCTTTAAGCTGAGAACAAGTGGTCCCGTCTGATGGTGCATGTTCAAACATAAAAGAAGAAAAGAGCCTATTAAAGTGCTGAGCACCCCCATTCTGCGGAGAATGTCAACTAGCACTTCATTAGAACTGTGCATAGCATCAGCCAGCTGAATGTGTTGGCTGAAACACCAATGTCAGAGGCTTTAAGCTGAGAACAAGTGGTCCCGTCTGATGGTGCACGTTCAAACATAAAAGAAGAAAAGAGCCTATTAAAGTGCTGAGCACCCCCATTCTGCGGAGAATGGAAAGCAGCACATTATTAGAATTGTGCATAGCATCAGCCAGCTGAATGTGTTGGCTGAACCACCAATGTCAGAGGCTTTAAGCTGAGAACAAGTGGTCCCGTCTGATGGTGCACGTTCAAACATAAAAGAAGAAAAGAGCCTATTAAAGTGCTGAGCACCCCCATTCTGCGGAGAATGTAAACTAGCACTTCATTAGAACTGTGCATAGCATCAGCCAGCTGAATGTCTTGGCTGAACCACCAATGTCAGAGGCTTTAAGCTGAGAACAAGTGGTCCCGTCTGATGGTGCACGTTCAAACATAAAAGAAGAAAAGAGCCTATTAAAGTGCTGAGCACCCCCATTCTGCGGAGAATGGAAAGCAGCACATCATTAGAATTGTGCATAGCATCAGCCAGCTGAATGTGTTGGCTGAACCACCAATGTCAGAGGCTTTAAGCTGAGAACAAGTGGTCCCGTCTGATGGTGCACGTTCAAACATAAAAGAAGAAAAGAGCCTATTAAAGTGCTGAGCACCCCCATTCTGCGGAGAATGTAAACTAGCACTTCATTAGAACTGTGCATAGCATCAGCCAGCTGAATGTCTTGGCTGAACCACCAATGTCAGATGCTTTAAGCTGAGAACAAGTGGTCCCGTCTGATGGTGCACGCTCGAGCATAAAAGAAGAAAAGAGCCTATTAAAGTGCTGAGCACCCCCATTCTGCGGAGAATGGAAAGCAGCACATCATTAGAATTGTGCATAGCATCAGCCAGCTGAATGTGTTGGCTGAACCACCAATGTCAGAGGCTTTAAGCTGAGAACAAGTGGTCCCGTCTGATGGTGCACGCTCGAGCATAAAAGAAGAAAAGAGCCTATTAAAGTGCTGAGCACCCCCATTCTGCGGAGAATGTAAACTAGCACTTCATTAGAACTGTGCATAGCATCAGCCAGCTGAATGTCTTGGCTGAACCACCAATGTCAGATGCTTTAAGCTGAGAACAAGTGGTCCCGTCTGATGGTGCACGTTCAAACATAAAAGAAGAAAAGAGCCTATTAAAGTGCTGAACACCCCCATTCTGCGGAGAATGTCAACTAGCACTTCATTAGAACTGTGCAAAGCATCAGCCAGCTGAATGTGTTGGCTGAAACACCAATGTCAGAGGCTTTAAGCTGAGAACAAGTGGTCCCGTCTGATGGTGCACGTTCAAACATAAAAGAAGAAAAGAGCCTATTAAAGTGCTGAGCACCCCCATTCTGCGGAGAATGGAAAGCAGCACGTTATTAGAATTGTGCATAGCATCAGCCAGCTGAATGTGTTGGCTGAATCACCAATGTCAGAGGCTTTAAGCTGAGAACAAGTGGTCCCGTCTGATGGTGCATGTTCAAACATAAAAGAAGAAAAGAGCCTATTAAAGTGCTGAGCACCCCCATTCTGCGGAGAATGGAAAGCAGCACATCATTAGAATTGTGCATAGCATCAGCCAGCTGAATGTGTTGGCTGAACCACCAATGTCAGAGGCTTTAAGCTGAGAACAAGTGGTCCCGTCTGATGGTGCACGCTACATCATAAAAGAAGAAAAGAGCCTATTAAAGTGCTGAGCACCCCCATTCTGCGGAGAATGTAAACTAGCACTTCATTAGAACTGTGCATAGCATCAGCCAGCTGAATGTCTTGGCTGAACCACCAATGTCAGAGGCTTTAAGCTGAGAACAAGTGGTCCCGTCTGATGGTGCATGTTCAAACATAAAAGAAGAAAAGAGCCTATTAAAGTGCTGAGCACCCCCATTCTGCGGAGAATGTCAACTAGCACTTCATTAGAACTGTGCATAGCATCAGCCAGCTGAATGTGTTGGCTGAAACACCAATGTCAGAGGCTTTAAGCTGAGAACAAGTGGTCCCGTCTGATGGTGCACGTTCAAACATAAAAGAAGAAAAGAGCCTATTAAAGTGCTGAGCACCCCCATTCTGCGGAGAATGGAAAGCAGCACATTATTAGAATTGTGCATAGCATCAGCCAGCTGAATGTGTTGGCTGAACCACCAATGTCAGAGGCTTTAAGCTGAGAACAAGTGGTCCCGTCTGATGGTGCACGTTCAAACATAAAAGAAGAAAAGAGCCTATTAAAGTGCTGAGCACCCCCATTCTGCGGAGAATGTAAACTAGCACTTCATTAGAACTGTGCATAGCATCAGCCAGCTGAATGTCTTGGCTGAACCACCAATGTCAGAGGCTTTAAGCTGAGAACAAGTGGTCCCGTCTGATGGTGCACGTTCAAACATAAAAGAAGAAAAGAGCCTATTAAAGTGCTGAGCACCCCCATTCTGCGGAGAATGGAAAGCAGCACATCATTAGAATTGTGCATAGCATCAGCCAGCTGAATGTGTTGGCTGAACCACCAATGTCAGATGCTTTAAGCTGAGAACAAGTGGTCCCGTCTGATGGTGCACGCTCGAGCATAAAAGAAGAAAAGAGCCTATTAAAGTGCTGAGCACCCCCATTCTGCGGAGAATGGAAAGCAGCACATCATTAGAATTGTGCATAGCATCAGCCAGCTGAATGTGTTGGCTGAACCACCAATGTCAGATGCTTTAAGCTGAGAACAAGTGGTCCCGTCTGATGGTGCATGTTCAAACATAAAAGAAGAAAAGAGCCTATTAAAGTGCTGAGCACCCCCATTCTGCGGAGAATGTAAACTAGCACTTCATTAGAACTGTGCATAGCATCAGCCAGCTGAATGTGTTGGCTGAACCACCAATGTCAGAGGCTTTAAGCTGAGAACAAGTGGTCCCGTCTGATGGTGCACGTTCAAACATAAAAGAAGAAACGAGCCTATTAAAGTGCTGAGCACCCCCATTCTGCGGAGAATGTAAACTAGCACTTCATTAGAACTGTGCATAGCATCAGCCAGCTGAATGTCTTGGCTGAACCACCAATGTCAGAGGCTTTAAGCTGAGAACAAGTGGTCCCGTCTGATGGTGCACGTTCAAACATAAAAGAAGAAAAGAGCCTATTAAAGTGCTGAGCACCCCCATTCTGCGGAGAATGGAAAGCAGCACATCATTAGAATTGTGCATAGCATCAGCCAGCTGAATGTGTTGGCTGAACCACCAATGTCAGAGACTTTAAGCTGAGAACAAGTGGTCCCGTCTGATGGTGCACGCTCGAGCATAAAAGAAGAAAAGAGCCTATTAAAGTGCTGAGCACCAACATTCTGCGGAGAATGTAAACTAGCACTTCATTAGAACTGTGCATAGCATCAGCCAGCTTAATGTCTTGGCGGAACCACGAATGTCAGAGGCTTTAAGCTGAGAACAAGTGGTCCCGTCTGATGGTGCACGTTCAAACATAAAAGAAGAAAAGAGCCTATTAAAGTGCTGAGCACCCCCATTCTGCGGAGAATGGAAAGCAGCACATCATTAGAATTGTGCATAGCATCAGCCAGCTGAATGTGTTGGCTGAACCACGAATGTCAGAGGCTTTAAGCTGAGAACAAGTGGTCCCGTCTGATGGTGCACGTTCAAACATAAAAGAAGAAAAGAGCCTATTAAAGTGCTGAGCACCCCCATTCTGCGGAGAATGTCAACTAGCACATCATTAGAATTGTGCATAGCATCAGCCAGCTGAATGTGTTGGCTGAAACACCAATGTCAGAGGCTTTAAGCTGAGAACAAGTGGTCCCGTCTGATGGTGCACGCTCGAGCATAAAAGAAGAAAAGAGCCTATTAAAGTGCTGAGCACCCCCATTCTGCGGAGAATGTAAACTAGCACTTCATTAGAACTGTGCATAGCATCAGCCAGCTGAATGTCTTGGCTGAAACACCAATGTCAGAGGCTTTAAGCTGAGAACAAGTGGTCCCGTCTGATGGTGCACGCTCCATCATAAAAGAAGAAAAGAGCCTATTAAAGTGCTGAGCACCCCCATTCTGCGGAGAATGGAAAGCAGCACATCATTAGAATTGTGCATAGCATCAGCCAGCTGAATGTGTTGGCTGAACCTCCAATGTCAGAGGCTTTAAGCTGAGAACAAGTGGTCCCGTCTGATGGTGCACGTTCAAACATAAAAGAAGAAAAGAGCCTATTAAAGTGCTGAGCACCCCCATTCTGCGGAGAATGTCAACTAGCACATCATTAGAATTGTGCATAGCATCAGCCAGCTGAATGTGTTGGCTGAAACACCAATGTCAGAGGCTTTAAGCTGAGAACAAGTGGTCCCGTCTGATGGTGCACGCTCGAGCATAAAAGAAGAAAAGAGCCTATTAAAGTGCTGAGCACCCCCATTCTGCGGAGAATGTAAACTAGCACTTCATTAGAACTGTGCATAGCATCAGCCAGCTGAATGTCTTGGCGGAACCACGAATGTCAGAGGCTTTAAGCTGAGAACAAGTGGTCCCGTCTGATGGTGCACGTTCAAACATAAAAGAAGAAAAGAGCCTATTAAAGTGCTGAGCACCCCCATTCTGCAGAGAATGGAAAGCAGCACATCATTAGAATTGTGCATAGCATCAGCCAGCTGAATGTGTTGGCTGAACCACCTTTCAGATGCTTTAAGCTGAGAACAAGTGGTCCCGTCTGATGGTGCATGTTCAAACATAAAAGAAGAAAAGAGCCTATTAAAGTGCTGAGCACCCCCATTCTGCGGAGAATGGAAAGCAGCACATCATTAGAATTGTGCATAGCATCAGCCAGCTGAATGTGTTGGCTGAACCACCAATGTCAGATGCTTTAAGCTGAGAACAAGTGGTCCCGTCTGATGGTGCACGCTCCATCATAAAAGAAGAAAAGAGCCTATTAAAGTGCTGAGCACCCCCATTCTGCGGAGAATGTAAACTAGCACTTCATTAGAACTGTGCATAGCATCAGCCAGCTGAATGTCTTGGCTGAACCACCAATGTCAGAGGCTTTAAGCTGAGAACAAGTGGTACCGTCTGATGGTGCACGCTCCATCATAAAAGAAGAAAAGAGCCTATTAAAGTGCTGAGCACCCCCATTCTGCGGAGAATGGAAAGCAGCACATCATTAGAATTGTGCATAGCATCAGCCAGCTGAATGTGTTGGCTGAACCACCAATGTCAGAGGCTTTAAGCTGAGAACAAGTGGTCCCGTCTGATGGTGCACGTTCAAACATAAAAGAAGAAAAGAGCCTATTAAAGTGCTGAGCACCCCCATTCTGCGGAGAATGTAAACTAGCACTTCATTAGAACTGTGCATAGCATCAGCCAGCTGAATGTCTTGGCTGAACCACCAATGTCAGAGGCTTTAAGCTGAGAACAAGTGGTCCCGTCTGATGGTGCACGCTCCATCATAAAAGAAGAAAAGAGCCTATTAAAGTGCTGAGCACCCCCATTCTGCGGAGAATGGAAAGCAGCACATCATTAGAATTGTGCATAGCATCAGCCAGCTGAATGTGTTG
Source organism: Aquarana catesbeiana (assembly GCF_042186555.1). Taxonomy (NCBI): domain Eukaryota; kingdom Metazoa; phylum Chordata; class Amphibia; order Anura; family Ranidae; genus Aquarana; species Aquarana catesbeiana. The sequence goes on from NC_133331.1 coordinate 270,999,992, forward strand.
GCTGAACCACCAATGTCAGAGGCTTTAAGCTGAGAACAAGTGGTCCCGTCTGATGGTGCACGTTCAAACATAAAAGAAGAAAAGAGCCTATTAAAGTGCTGAGCACCCCCATTCTGCGGAGAATGGAAAGCAGCACATCATTAGAATTGTGCATAGCATCAGCCAGCTGAATGTGTTGGCTGAACCACCAATGTCAGAGGCTTTAAGCTGAGAACAAGTGGTCCCGTCTGATGGTGCACGCTACATCATAAAAGAAGAAAAGAGCCTATTAAAGTGCTGAGCACCCCCATTCTGCGGAGAATGTAAACTAGCACTTCATTAGAACTGTGCATAGCATCAGCCAGCTGAATGTCTTGGCTGAACCACCAATGTCAGAGGCTTTAAGCTGAGAACAAGTGGTCCCGTCTGATGGTGCATGTTCAAACATAAAAGAAGAAAAGAGCCTATTAAAGTGCTGAGCACCCCCATTCTGCGGAGAATGTAAACTAGCACTTCATTAGAACTGTGCATAGCATCAGCCAGCTGAATGTGTTGGCTGAAACACCAATGTCAGAGGCTTTAAGCTGAGAACAAGTGGTCCCGTCTGATGGTGCACGTTCAAACATAAAAGAAGAAAAGAGCCTATTAAAGTGCTGAGCACCCCCATTCTGCGGAGAATGGAAAGCAGCACATTATTAGAATTGTGCATAGCATCAGCCAGCTGAATGTGTTGGCTGAACCACCAATGTCAGAGGCTTTAAGCTGAGAACAAGTGGTCCCGTCTGATGGTGCACGTTCAAACATAAAAGAAGAAAAGAGCCTATTAAAGTGCTGAGCACCCCCATTCTGCGGAGAATGTCAACTAGCACTTCATTAGAACTGTGCATAGCATCAGCCAGCTGAATGTGTTGGCTGAACCACCAATGTCAGAGGCTTTAAGCTGAGAACAAGTGGTCCCGTCTGATGGTGCACGTTCAAACATAAAAGAAGAAAAGAGCCTATTAAAGTGCTGAGCACCCCCATTCTGCGGAGAATGGAAAGCAGCACATCATTAGAATTGTGCATAGCATCAGCCAGCTGAATGTGTTGGCTGAACCACCAATGTCAGATGCTTTAAGCTGAGAACAAGTGGTCCCGTCTGATGGTGCACGCTCCATCATAAAAGAAGAAAAGAGCCTATTAAAGTGCTGAGCACCCCCATTCTGCGGAGAATGTAAACTAGCACTTCATTAGAACTGTGCATAGCATCAGCCAGCTGAATGTCTTGGCTGAACCACCAATGTCAGAGGCTTTAAGCTGAGAACAAGTGGTCCCGTCTGATGGTGCACGTTCAAACATAAAAGAAGAAAAGAGCCTATTAAAGTGCTGAGCACCCCCATTCTGCGGAGAATGGAAAGCAGCACATCATTAGAATTGTGCATAGCATCAGCCAGCTGAATGTGTTGGCTGAACCACCAATGTCAGAGGCTTTAAGCTGAGAACAAGTGGTCCCGTCTGATGGTGCACGTTCAAACATAAAAGAAGAAAAGAGCCTATTAAAGTGCTGAGCACCCCCATTCTGCGGAGAATGGAAAGCAGCACATCATTAGAATTGTGCATAGCATCAGCCAGCTTAATGTGTTGACTGAACCACCAATGTCAGATGCTTTAAGCTGAGAACAAGTGGTCCCGTCTGATGGTGCACGCTCGAGCATAAAAGAAGAAAAGAGCCTATTAAAGTGCTGAGCACCCCCATTCTGCGGAGAATGGAAAGCAGCACATCATTAGAATTGTGCATAGCATCAGCCAGCTGAATGTGTTGGCTGAACCACGAATGTCAGAGGCTTTAAGCTGAGAACAAGTGGTCCCGTCTGATGGTGCACGTTCAAACATAAAAGAAGAAAAGAGCCTATTAAAGTGCTGAGCACCCCCATTCTGCGGAGAATGGAAAGCAGCACATCATTAGAATTGTGCATAGCATCAGCCAGCTGAATGTGTTGGCTGAACCACCAATGTCAGATGCTTTAAGCTGAGAACAAGTGGTCCCGTCTGATGGTGAACGTTCAAACATAAAAGAAGAAAAGAGCCTATTAAAGTGCTGAGCACCCCCATTCTGCGGAGAATGTCAACTAGCACTTCATTAGAACTGTGCATAGCATCAGCCAGCTGAATGTGTTGGCTGAAACACCAATGTCAGATGCTTTAAGCTGAGAACAAGTGGTCCCGTCTGATGGTGCATGTTCAAACATAAAAGAAGAAAAGAGCCTATTAAAGTGCTGAGCACCCCCATTCTGCGGAGAATGGAAAGCAGCACATCATTAGAATTGTGCATAGCATCAGCCAGCTGAATGTGTTGGCTGAACCACCAATGTCAGTGGCTTTAAGCTGAGAACAAGTGGTCCCGTCTGATGGTGCATGTTCAAACATAAAAGAAGAAAAGAGCCTATTAAAGTGCTGAGCACCCCCATTCTGCGGAGAATGGAAAGCAGCACATCATTAGAATTGTGCATAGCATCAGCCAGCTGAATGTGTTGGCTGAACCACCAATGTCAGATGCTTTAAGCTGAGAACAAGTGGTCCCGTCTGATGGTGCACGCTCCATCATAAAAGAAGAAAAGAGCCTATTAAAGTGCTGAGCACCCCCATTCTGCGGAGAATGTAAACTAGCACTTCATTAGAACTGTGCATAGCATCAGCCAGCTGAATGTCTTGGCTGAACCACCAATGTCAGAGGCTTTAAGCTGAGAACAAGTGGTCCCGTCTGATGGTGCATGTTCAAACATAAAAGAAGAAAAGAGCCTATTAAAGTGCTGAGCACCCCCATTCTGCGGAGAATGGAAAGCAGCACATCATTAGAATTGTGCATAGCATCAGCCAGCTGAATGTGTTGGCTGAACCACCAATGTCAGAGGCTTTAAGCTGAGAACAAGTGGTCCCGTCTGATGGTGCACGTTCAAACATAAAAGAAGAAAAGAGCCTATTAAAGTGCTGAGCACCCCCATTCTGCGGAGAATGGAAAGCAGCACATCATTAGAATTGTGCATAGCATCAGCCAGCTGAATGTGTTGGCTGAACCACCAATGTCAGAGGCTTTAAGCTGAGAACAAGTGGTCCCGTCTGATGGTGCACGTTCAAACATAAAAGAAGAAAAGAGCCTATTAAAGTGCTGAGCACCCCCATTCTGCGGAGAATGTCAACTAGCACTTCATTAGAACTGTGCATAGCATCAGCCAGCTGAATGTGTTGGCTGAAACACCAATGTCAGAGGCTTTAAGCTGAGAACAAGTGGTCCCGTCTGATGGTGCACGCTCGAGCATAAAAGAAGAAAAGAGCCTATTAAAGTGCTGAGCACCCCCATTCTGCGGAGAATGTAAACTAGCACTTCATTAGAACTGTGCATAGCATCAGCCAGCTGAATGTCTTGGCTGAACCACCAATGTCAGATGCTTTAAGCTGAGAACAAGTGGTTCCGTCTGATGGTGCATGTTCAAACATAAAAGAAGAAAAGAGCCTATTAAAGTGCTGAGCACCCCCATTCTGCGGAGAATGTCAACTAGCACTTCATTAGAACTGTGCATAGCATCAGCCAGCTGAATGTGTTGGCTGAAACACCAATGTCAGAGGCTTTAAGCTGAGAACAAGTGGTCCCGTCTGATGGTGCACGTTCAAACATAAAAGAAGAAAAGAGCCTATTAAAGTGCTGAGCACCCCCATTCTGCGGAGAATGGAAAGCAGCACATCATTAGAATTGTGCATAGCATCAGCCAGCTGAATGTGTTGGCTGAACCACCAATGTCAGAGGCTTTAAGCTGAGAACAAGTGGTCCCGTCTGATGGTGCACGCTCCATCATAAAAGAAGAAAAGAGCCTATTAAAGTGCTGAGCACCCCCATTCTGCGGAGAATGTAAACTAGCACTTCATTAGAACTGTGCATAGCATCAGCCAGCTGAATGTCTTGGCTGAACCACCAATGTCAGAGGCTTTAAGCTGAGAACAAGTGGTCCCGTCTGATGGTGCACGTTCAAACATAAAAGAAGAAAAGAGCCTATTAAAGTGCTGAGCACCCCCATTCTGCGGAGAATGGAAAGCAGCACATCATTAGAATTGTGCATAGCATCAGCCAGCTGAATGTGTTGGCTGAACCACCAATGTCAGAGGCTTTAAGCTGAGAACAAGTGGTCCCGTCTGATGGTGCACGTTCAAACATAAAAGAAGAAAAGAGCCTATTAAAGTGCTGAGCACCCCCATTCTGCGGAGAATGTCAACTAGCACTTCATTAGAACTGTGCATAGCATCAGCCAGCTGAATGTGTTGGCTGAAACACCAATGTCAGAGGCTTTAAGCTGAGAACAAGTGGTCCCGTCTGATGGTGCACGTTCAAACATAAAAGAAGAAAAGAGCCTATTAAAGTGCTGAGCACCCCCATTCTGCGGAGAATGTAAACTAGCACTTCATTAGAACTGTGCATAGCATCAGCCAGCTGAATGTCTTGGCTGAAACACCAATGTCAGAGGCTTTAAGCTGAGAACAAGTGGTCCCGTCTGATGGTGCACGTTCAAACATAAAAGAAGAAAAGAGCCTATTAAAGTGCTGAGCACCCCCATTCTGCGGAGAATGGAAAGCAGCACATCATTAGAATTGTGCATAGCATCAGCCAGCTGAATGTGTTGGCTGAACCACCAATGTCAGAGGCTTTAAGCTGAGAACAAGTGGTCCCGTCTGATGGTGCATGTTCAAACATAAAAGAAGAAAAGAGCCTATTAAAGTGCTGAGCACCCCCATTCTGCGGAGAATGTCAACTAGCACTTCATTAGAACTGTGCATAGCATCAGCCAGCTGAATGTGTTGGCTGAAACACCAATTTCAGAGGCTTTAAGCTGAGAACAAGTGGTCCCGTCTGATGGTGCATGTTCAAACATAAAAGAAGAAAAGAGCCTATTAAAGTGCTGAGCACCCCCATTCTGCGGAGAATGTAAACTAGCACTTCATTAGAACTGTGCATAGCATCAGCCAGCTGAATGTCTTGGCTGAACCACCAATGTCAGATGCTTTAAGCTGAGAACAAGTGGTCCCGTCTGATGGTGCACGTTCAAACATAAAAGAAGAAAAGAGCCTATTAAAGTGCTGAGCACCCCCATTCTGCGGAGAATGTCAACTAGCACTTCATTAGAACTGTGCATAGCATCAGCCAGCTGAATGTGTTGGCTGAAACACCAATGTCAGAGGCTTTAAGCTGAGAACAAGTGGTCCCGTCTGATGGTGCACGTTCAAACATAAAAGAAGAAAAGAGCCTATTAAAGTGCTGAGCACCCCCATTCTGCGGAGAATGGAAAGCAGCACATCATTAGAATTGTGCATAGCATCAGCCAGCTGAATGTGTTGGCTGAACCACCAATATCAGAGGCTTTAAGCTGAGAACAAGTGGTCCCGTCTGATGGTGCATGTTCAAACATAAAAGAAGAAAAGAGCCTATTAAAGTGCTGAGCACCCCCATTCTGCGGAGAATGGAAAGCAGCACATCATTAGAATTGTGCATAGCATCAGCCAGCTGAATGTGTTGGCTGAACCACCAATGTCAGATGCTTTAAGCTGAGAACAAGTGGTCCCGTCTGATGGTGCACGCTCCATCATAAAAGAAGAAAAGAGCCTATTAAAGTGCTGAGCACCCCTATTCTGTGGAGAATGTAAACTAGCACTTCATTAGAACTGTGCATAGCATCAGCCAGCTGAATGTCTTGGCTGAACCACCAATGTCAGAGGCTTTAAGCTGAGAACAAGTGGTCCCGTCTGATGGTGCACGTTCAAACATAAAAGAAGAAAAGAGCCTATTAAAGTGCTGAGCACCCCCATTCTGCGGAGAATGTAAACTAGCACTTCATTAGAACTGTGCATAGCATCAGCCAGCTGAATGTCTTGGCTGAACCACCAATGTCAGAGGCTTTAAGCTGAGAACAAGTGGTCCCGTCTGATGGTGCATGTTCAAACATAAAAGAAGAAAAGAGCCTATTAAAGTGCTGAGCACCCCCATTCTGCGGAGAATGGAAAGCAGCACATCATTAGAATTGTGCATAGCATCAGCCAGCTGAATGTGTTGGCTGAACCACCAATGTCAGAGGCTTTAAGCTGAGAACAAGTGGTCCCGTCTGATGGTGCACGTTCAAACATAAAAGAAGAAAAGAGCCTATTAAAGTGCTGAGCACCCCCATTCTGCGGAGAATGTCAACTAGCACTTCATTAGAACTGTGCATAGCATCAGCCAGCTGAATGTGTTGGCTGAAACACCAATGTCAGAGGCTTTAAGCTGAGAACAAGTGGTCCCGTCTGATGGTGCACGTTCAAACATAAAAGAAGAAAAGAGCCTATTAAAGTGCTGAGCACCCCCATTCTGCGGAGAATGGAAAGCAGCACATTATTAGAATTGTGCATAGCATCAGCCAGCTGAATGTGTTGGCTGAACCACCAATGTCAGAGGCTTTAAGCTGAGAACAAGTGGTCCCGTCTGATGGTGCACGTTCAAACATAAAAGAAGAAAAGAGCCTATTAAAGTGCTGAGCACCCCCATTCTGCGGAGAATGTAAACTAGCACTTCATTAGAACTGTGCATAGCATCAGCCAGCTGAATGTCTTGGCTGAACCACCAATGTCAGAGGCTTTAAGCTGAGAACAAGTGGTCCCGTCTGATGGTGCATGTTCAAACATAAAAGAAGAAAAGAGCCTATTAAAGTGCTGAGCACCCCCATTCTGCGGAGAATGGAAAGCAGCACATCATTAGAATTGTGCATAGCATCAGCCAGCTGAATGTGTTGGCTGAACCACCAATGTCAGAGGCTTTAAGCTGAGAACAAGTGGTCCCGTCTGATGGTGCACGTTCAAACATAAAAGAAGAAAAGAGCCTATTAAAGTGCTGAGCACCCCCATTCTGCGGAGAATGTCAACTAGCACTTCATTAGAACTGTGCATAGCATCAGCCAGCTGAATGTGTTGGCTGAAACACCAATGTCAGAGGCTTTAAGCTGAGAACAAGTGGTCCCGTCTGATGGTGCACGTTCAAACATAAAAGAAGAAAAGAGCCTATTAAAGTGCTGAGCACCCCCATTCTGCGGAGAATGGAAAGCAGCACATTATTAGAATTGTGCATAGCATCAGCCAGCTGAATGTGTTGGCTGAACCACCAATGTCAGAGGCTTTAAGCTGAGAACAAGTGGTCCCGTCTGATGGTGCACGTTCAAACATAAAAGAAGAAAAGAGCCTATTAAAGTGCTGAGCACCCCCATTCTGCGGAGAATGGAAAGCAGCACATCATTAGAATTGTGCATAGCATCAGCCAGCTGAATGTGTTGGCTGAACCACCAATGTCAGAGGCTTTAAGCTGAGAACAAGTGGTCCCGTCTGATGGTGCACGTTCAAACATAAAAGAAGAAAAGAGCCTATTAAAGTGCTGAGCACCCCCATTCTGCGGAGAATGTCAACTAGCACTTCATTAGAACTGTGCATAGCATCAGCCAGCTGAATGTGTTGGCTGAAACACCAATGTCAGAGGCTTTAAGCTGAGAACAAGTGGTCCCGTCTGATGGTGCACGCTCGAGCATAAAAGAAGAAAAGAGCCTATTAAAGTGCTGAGCACCCCCATTCTGCGGAGAATGGAAAGCAGCACATCATTAGAATTGTGCATAGCATCAGCCAGCTGAATGTGTTGGCTGAACCACCAATGTCAGATGCTTTAAGCTGAGAACAAGTGGTCCCGTCTGATGGTGCACGCTCCATCATAAAAGAAGAAAAGAGCCTATTAAAGTGCTGAGCACCCCCATTCTGCGGAGAATGTAAACTAGCACTTCATTAGAACTGTGCATAGCATCAGCCAGCTGAATGTCTTGGCTGAACCACCAATGTCAGAGGCTTTAAGCTGAGAACAAGTGGTCCCGTCTGATGGTGCACGTTCAAACATAAAAGAAGAAAAGAGCCTATTAAAGTGCTGAGCACCCCCATTCTGCGGAGAATGGAAAGCAGCACATCATTAGAATTGTGCATAGCATCAGCCAGCTGAATGTGTTGGCTGAACCACCAATGTCAGATGCTTTAAGCTGAGAACAAGTGGTCCCGTCTGATGGTGCACGTTCAAACATAAAAGAAGAAAAGAGCCTATTAAAGTGCTGAGCACCCCCATTCTGCGGAGAATGTCAACTAGCACTTCATTAGAACTGTGCATAGCATCAGCCAGCTGAATGTGTTGGCTGAAACACCAATGTCAGAGGCTTTAAGCTGAGAACAAGTGGTCCCGTCTGATGGTGCACGTTCAAACATAAAAGAAGAAAAGAGCCTATTAAAGTGCTGAGCACCCCCATTCTGCGGAGAATGGAAAGCAGCACATCATTAGAATTGTGCATAGCATCAGCCAGCTTAATGTGTTGACTGAACCACCAATGTCAGATGCTTTAAGCTGAGAACAAGTGGTCCCGTCTGATGGTGCACGCTCCATCATAAAAGAAGTAAAGAGCCTATTAAAGTGCTGAGCACCCCCATTCTGCGGAGAATGGAAAGCAGCACATCATTAGAACTGTGCATAGCATCAGCCAGCTGAATGTCTTGGATGAACCACCAATGTCAGATGCTTTAAGCTGAGAACAAGGGGTCCCGTCTGATGGTGCACGTTAAACATAAAAGAAGAAAAGAGCCTATTAAAGTGCTGAGCACCCCCATTCTGCGGAGAATGGAAAGCAGCACATCATTAGAATTGTGCATAGCATCAGCCAGCTGAATGTCTTGGCTGAACCACCAATGTCAGAGGCTTTAAGCTGAGAACAAGTGGTCCCGTCTGATGGTGCACGCTCCATCATAAAAGAAGAAAAGAGCCTATTAAAGTGCTGAGCACCCCCATTCTGCGGAGAATGTCAACTAGCACATCATTAGAATTGTGCATAGCATCAGCCAGCTGAATGTGTTGGCTGAACCACCAATGTCAGAGGCTTTAAGCTGAGAACAAGTGGTCCCGTCTGATGGTGCACGTTCAAATATAAAAGAAGAAAAGAGCCTATTAAAGTGCTGAGCACCCCCATTCTGCGGAGAATGGAAAGCAGCACATCATTAGAATTGTGCATAGCATCAGCCAGCTGAATGTGTTGGCTGAACCACCAATGTCAGAGGCTTTAAGCTGAGAACAAGTGGTCCCGTCTGATGGTGCACGCTCGAGCATAAAAGAAGAAAAGAGCCTATTAAAGTGCTGAGCACCCCCATTCTGCGGAGAATGTAAACTAGCACTTCATTAGAACTGTGCATAGCATCAGCCAGCTGAATGTCTTGGCTGAACCACCAATGTCAGATGCTTTAAGCTGAGAACAAGTGGTCCCGTCTGATGGTGCACGCTACATCATAAAAGAAGAAAAGAGCCTATTAAAGTGCTGAGCACCCCCATTCTGCGGAGAATGGAAAGCAGCACGTTATTAGAATTGTGCATAGCATCAGCCAGCTGAATGTGTTGGCTGAACCACCAATGTCAGAGGCTTTAAGCTGAGAACAAGTGGTCCCGTCTGATGGTGCATGTTCAAACATAAAAGAAGAAAAGAGCCTATTAAAGTGCTGAGCACCCCCATTCTGCGGAGAATGGAAAGCAGCACATCATTAGAATTGTGCATAGCATCAGCCAGCTGAATGTGTTGGCTGAACCACCAATGTCAGAGGCTTTAAGCTGAGAACAAGTGGTCCCGTCTGATGGTGCACGCTACATCATAAAAGAAGAAAAGAGCCTATTAAAGTGCTGAGCACCCCCATTCTGCGGAGAATGTAAACTAGCACTTCATTAGAACTGTGCATAGCATCAGCCAGCTGAATGTCTTGGCTGAACCACCAATGTCAGAGGCTTTAAGCTGAGAACAAGTGGTCCCGTCTGATGGTGCATGTTCAAACATAAAAGAAGAAAAGAGCCTATTAAAGTGCTGAGCACCCCCATTCTGCGGAGAATGTCAACTAGCACTTCATTAGAACTGTGCATAGCATCAGCCAGCTGAATGTGTTGGCTGAAACACCAATGTCAGAGGCTTTAAGCTGAGAACAAGTGGTCCCGTCTGATGGTGCACGTTCAAACATAAAAGAAGAAAAGAGCCTATTAAAGTGCTGAGCACCCCCATTCTGCGGAGAATGGAAAGCAGCACATTATTAGAATTGTGCATAGCATCAGCCAGCTGAATGTGTTGGCTGAACCACCAATGTCAGAGGCTTTAAGCTGAGAACAAGTGGTCCCGTCTGATGGTGCACGTTCAAACATAAAAGAAGAAAAGAGCCTATTAAAGTGCTGAGCACCCCCATTCTGCGGAGAATGTAAACTAGCACTTCATTAGAACTGTGCATAGCATCAGCCAGCTGAATGTCTTGGCTGAACCACCAATGTCAGAGGCTTTAAGCTGAGAACAAGTGGTCCCGTCTGATGGTGCACGTTCAAACATAAAAGAAGAAAAGAGCCTATTAAAGTGCTGAGCACCCCCATTCTGCGGAGAATGGAAAGCAGCACATCATTAGAATTGTGCATAGCATCAGCCAGCTGAATGTGTTGGCTGAACCACCAATGTCAGAGGCTTTAAGCTGAGAACAAGTGGTCCCGTCTGATGGTGCACGCTCGAGCATAAAAGAAGAAAAGAGCCTATTAAAGTGCTGAGCACCCCCATTCTGCGGAGAATGGAAAGCAGCACATCATTAGAATTGTGCATAGCATCAGCCAGCTGAATGTGTTGGCTGAACCACCAATGTCAGAGGCTTTAAGCTGAGAACAAGTGGTCCCGTCTGATGGTGCACGCTCGAGCATAAAAGAAGAAAAGAGCCTATTAAAGTGCTGAGCACCCCCATTCTGCGGAGAATGTAAACTAGCACTTCATTAGAACTGTGCATAGCATCAGCCAGCTGAATGTCTTGGCTGAACCACCAATGTCAGATGCTTTAAGCTGAGAACAAGTGGTCCCGTCTGATGGTGCACGTTCAAACATAAAAGAAGAAAAGAGCCTATTAAAGTGCTGAGCACCCCCATTCTGCGGAGAATGTCAACTAGCACTTCATTAGAACTGTGCATAGCATCAGCCAGCTGAATGTGTTGGCTGAAACACCAATGTCAGAGGCTTTAAACTGAGAACAAGTGGTCCCGTCTGATGGTGCACGTTCAAACATAAAAGAAGAAAAGAGCCTATTAAAGTGCTGAGCACCCCCATTCTGCGGAGAATGGAAAGCAGCACGTTATTAGAATTGTGCATAGCATCAGCCAGCTGAATGTGTTGGCTGAACCACCAATGTCAGAGGCTTTAAGCTGAGAACAAGTGGTCCCGTCTGATGGTGCATGTTCAAACATAAAAGAAGAAAAGAGCCTATTAAAGTGCTGAGCACCCCCATTCTGCGGAGAATGGAAAGCAGCACATCATTAGAATTGTGCATAGCATCAGCCAGCTGAATGTGTTGGCTGAACCACCAATGTCAGAGGCTTTAAGCTGAGAACAAGTGGTCCCGTCTGATGGTGCACGCTACATCATAAAAGAAGAAAAGAGCCTATTAAAGTGCTGAGCACCCCCATTCTGCGGAGAATGTAAACTAGCACTTCATTAGAACTGTGCTTAGCATCAGCCAGCTGAATGTCTTGGCTGAACCACCAATGTCAGAGGCTTTAAGCTGAGAACAAGTGGTCCCGTCTGATGGTGCATGTTCAAACATAAAAGAAGAAAAGAGCCTATTAAAGTGCTGAGCACCCCCATTCTGCGGAGAATGTCAACTAGCACTTCATTAGAACTGTGCATAGCATCAGCCAGCTGAATGTGTTGGCTGAAACACCAATGTCAGAGGCTTTAAGCTGAGAACAAGTGGTCCCGTCTGATGGTGCACGTTCAAACATAAAAGAAGAAAAGAGCCTATTAAAGTGCTGAGCACCCCCATTCTGCGGAGAATGGAAAGCAGCACATTATTAGAATTGTGCATAGCATCAGCCAGCTGAATGTGTTGGCTGAACCACCAATGTCAGAGGCTTTAAGCTGAGAACAAGTGGTCCCGTCTGATGGTGCACGTTCAAACATAAAAGAAGAAAAGAGCCTATTAAAGTGCTGAGCACCCCCATTCTGCGGAGAATGTAAACTAGCACTTCATTAGAACTGTGCATAGCATCAGCCAGCTGAATGTCTTGGCTGAACCACCAATGTCAGAGGCTTTAAGCTGAGAACAAGTGGTCCCGTCTGATGGTGCACGCTACATCATAAAAGAAGAAAAGAGCCTATTAAAGTGCTGAGCACCCCCATTCTGCGGAGAATGGAAAGCAGCACATCATTAGAATTGTGCATAGCATCAGCCAGCTGAATGTGTTGGCTGAACCACCAATGTCAGATGCTTTATGCTGAGAACAAGTGGTCCCGTCTGATGGTGCACGCTCGAGCATAAAAGAAGAAAAGAGCCTATTAAAGTGCTGAGCACCCCCATTCTGCGGAGAATGGAAAGCAGCACATCATTAGAATTGTGCATAGCATCAGCCAGCTGAATGTGTTGGCTGAACCACCAATGTCAGATGCTTTAAGCTGAGAACAAGTGGTCCCGTCTGATGGTGCATGTTCAAACATAAAAGAAGAAAAGAGCCTATTAAAGTGCTGAGCACCCCCATTCTGCGGAGAATGTAAACTAGCACTTCATTAGAACTGTGCATAGCATCAGCCAGCTGAATGTGTTGGCTGAACCACCAATGTCAGAGGCTTTAAGCTGAGAACAAGTGGTCCCGTCTGATGGTGCACGTTCAAACATAAAAGAAGAAACGAGCCTATTAAAGTGCTGAGCACCCCCATTCTGCGGAGAATGTAAACTAGCACTTCATTAGAACTGTGCATAGCATCAGCCAGCTGAATGTCTTGGCTGAACCACCAATGTCAGAGGCTTTAAGCTGAGAACAAGTGGTCCCGTCTGATGGTGCACGTTCAAACATAAAAGAAGAAAAGAGCCTATTAAAGTGCTGAGCACCCCCATTCTGCGGAGAATGGAAAGCAGCACATCATTAGAATTGTGCATAGCATCAGCCAGCTGAATGTGTTGGCTGAAACACCAATGTCAGAGGCTTTAAGCTGAGAACAAGTGGTCCCGTCTGATGGTGCACGCTCGAGCATAAAAGAAGAAAAGAGCCTATTAAAGTGCTGAGCACCCCCATTCTGCGGAGAATGTAAACTAGCACTTCATTAGAACTGTGCATAGCATCAGCCAGCTGAATGTCTTGGCTGAAACACCAATGTCAGAGGCTTTAAGCTGAGAACAAGTGGTCCCGTCTGATGGTGCACGCTCCATCATAAAAGAAGAAAAGAGCCTATTAAAGTGCTGAGCACCCCCATTCTGCGGAGAATGGAAAGCAGCACATCATTAGAATTGTGCATAGCATCAGCCAGCTGAATGTGTTGGCTGAACCACCAATGTCAGATGCTTTAAGCTGAGAACAAGTGGTCCCGTCTGATGGTGCATGTTCAAACATAAAAGAAGAAAAGAGCCTATTAAAGTGCTGAGCACCCCCATTCTGCGGAGAATGTCAACTAGCACTTCATTAGAACTGTGCATAGCATCAGCCAGCTGAATGTGTTGGCTGAAACACCAATGTCAGAGGCTTTAAGCTGAGAACAAGTGGTCCCGTCTGATGGTGCACGCTCCATCATGAAAGAAGAAAAGAGCCTATTAAAGTGCTGAGCACCCCCATTCTGCGGAGAATGGAAAGCAGCACATCATTAGAATTGTGCATAGCATCAGCCAGCTGAATGTGTTGGCTGAACCACCAATGTCAGAGGCTTTAAGCTGAGAACAAGTGGTCCCGTCTGATGGTGCACGTTCAAACATAAAAGAAGAAAAGAGCCTATTAAAGTGCTGAGCACCCCCATTCTGCGGAGAATGGAAAGCAGCACATCATTAGAATTGTGCATAGCATCAGCCAGCTGAATGTGTTGGCTGAACCTCCAATGTCAGAGGCTTTAAGCTGAGAACAAGTGGTCCCGTCTGATGGTGCACGTTCAAACATAAAAGAAGAAAAGAGCATATTAAAGTGCTGAGCACCCCCATTCTGCGGAGAATGTCAACTAGCACATCATTAGAATTGTGCATAGCATCAGCCAGCTGAATGTGTTGGCTGAAACACCAATGTCAGAGGCTTTAAGCTGAGAACAAGTGGTCCCGTCTGATGGTGCACGTTCAAACATAAAAGAAGAAAAGAGCCTATTAAAGTGCTGAGCACCCCCATTCTGCGGAGAATGTCAACTAGCACATCATTAGAATTGTGCATAGCATCAGCCAGCTGAATGTGTTGGCTGAAACACCAATGTCAGAGGCTTTAAGCTGAGAACAAGTGGTCCCGTCTGATGGTGCACGCTCGAGCATAAAAGAAGAAAAGAGCCTATTAAAGTGCTGAGCACCCCCATTCTGCGGAGAATGTAAACTAGCACTTCATTAGAACTGTGCATAGCATCAGCCAGCTGAATGTCTTGGCGGAACCACGAATGTCAGAGGCTTTAAGCTGAGAACAAGTGGTCCCGTCTGATGGTGCACGTTCAAACATAAAAGAAGAAAAGAGCCTATTAAAGTGCTGAGCACCCCCATTCTGCGGAGAATGGAAAGCAGCACATCATTAGAATTGTGCATAGCATCAGCCAGCTGAATGTGTTGGCTGAACCACCTTTCAGATGCTTTAAGCTGAGAACAAGTGGTCCCGTCTGATGGTGCATGTTCAAACATAAAAGAAGAAAAGAGCCTATTAAAGTGCTGAGCACCCCCATTCTGCGGAGAATGTAAACTAGCACTTCATTAGAACTGTGCATAGCATCAGCCAGCTGAATGTCTTGGCTGAACCACCAATGTCAGAGGCTTTAAGCTGAGAACAAGTGGTACCGTCTGATGGTGCACGCTCCATCATAAAAGAAGAAAAGAGCCTATTAAAGTGCTGAGCACCCCCATTCTGCGGAGAATGGAAAGCAGCACATCATTAGAATTGTGCATAGCATCAGCCAGCTGAATGTGTTGGCTGAACCACCAATGTCAGAGGCTTTAAGCTGAGAACAAGTGGTCCCGTCTGATGGTGCACGTTCAAACATAAAAGAAGAAAAGAGCCTATTAAAGTGCTGAGCACCCCCATTCTGCGGAGAATGTAAACTAGCACTTCATTAGAACTGTGCATAGCATCAGCCAGCTGAATGTCTTGGCTGAACCACCAATGTCAGAGGCTTTAAGCTGAGAACAAGTGGTCCCGTCTGATGGTGCACGCTCCATCATAAAAGAAGAAAAGAGCCTATTAAAGTGCTGAGCACCCCCATTCTGCGGAGAATGGAAAGCAGCACATCATTAGAATTGTGCATAGCATCAGCCAGCTGAATGTGTTGGCTGAACCACCAATGTCAGAGGCTTTAAGCTGAGAACAAGTGGTCCCGTCTGATGGTGCACGTTCAAACATAAAAGAAGAAAAGAGCCTATTAAAGTGCTGAGCACCCCCATTCTGCGGAGAATGGAAAGCAGCACATCATTAGAATTGTGCATAGCATCAGCCAGCTGAATGTGTTGGCTGAACCACCAATGTCAGAGGCTTTAAGCTGAGAACAAGTGGTCCCGTCTGATGGTGCACGCTACATCATAAAAGAAGAAAAGAGCCTATTAAAGTGCTGAGCACCCCCATTCTGCGGAGAATGTAAACTAGCACTTCATTAGAACTGTGCATAGCATCAGCCAGCTGAATGTCTTGGCTGAACCACCAATGTCAGAGGCTTTAAGCTGAGAACAAGTGGTCCCGTCTGATGGTGCATGTTCAAACATAAAAGAAGAAAAGAGCCTATTAAAGTGCTGAGCACCCCCATTCTGCGGAGAATGTCAACTAGCACTTCATTAGAACTGTGCATAGCATCAGCCAGCTGAATGTGTTGGCTGAAACACCAATGTCAGAGGCTTTAAGCTGAGAACAAGTGGTCCCGTCTGATGGTGCACGTTCAAACATAAAAGAAGAAAAGAGCCTATTAAAGTGCTGAGCACCCCCATTCTGCGGAGAATGGAAAGCAGCACATCATTAGAATTGTGCATAGCATCAGCCAGCTGAATGTGTTGGCTGAACCACCAATGTCAGATGCTTTAAGCTGAGAACAAGTGGTCCCGTCTGATGGTGCACGCTCCATCATAAAAGAAGAAAAGAGCCTATTAAAGTGCTGAGCACCCCCATTCTGCGGAGAATGTCAACTAGCACTTCATTAGAACTGTGCATAGCATCAGCCAGCTGAATGTGTTGGCTGAACCACCAATGTCAGAGGCTTTAAGCTGAGAACAAGTGGTCCCGTCTGATGGTGCACGTTCAAACATAAAAGAAGAAAAGAGCCTATTAAAGTGCTGAGCACCCCCATTCTGCGGAGAATGGAAAGCAGCACATCATTAGAATTGTGCATAGCATCAGCCAGCTGAATGTCTTGGCTGAACCACCAATGTCAGAGGCTTTAAGCTGAGAACAAGTGGTCCCGTCTGATGGTGCACGTTCAAACATAAAAGAAGAAAAGAGCCTATTAAAGTGCTGAGCACCCCCATTCTGCGGAGAATGGAAAGCAGCACATCATTAGAATTGTGCATAGCATCAGCCAGCTGAATGTGTTGGCTGAACCACCAATGTCAGAGGCTTTAAGCTGAGAACAAGTGGTCCCGTCTGATGGTGCACGTTCAAACATAAAAGAAGAAAAGAGCCTATTAAAGTGCTGAGCACCCCCATTCTGCGGAGAATGGAAAGCAGCACATCATTAGAATTGTGCATAGCATCAGCCAGCTTAATGTGTTGACTGAACCACCAATGTCAGATGCTTTAAGCTGAGAACAAGTGGTCCCGTCTGATGGTGCACGCTCGAGCATAAAAGAAGAAAAGAGCCTATTAAAGTGCTGAGCACCCCCATTCTGCGGAGAATGGAAAGCAGCACATCATTAGAATTGTGCATAGCATCAGCCAGCTGAATGTGTTGGCTGAACCACGAATGTCAGAGGCTTTAAGCTGAGAACAAGTGGTCCCGTCTGATGGTGCACGTTCAAACATAAAAGAAGAAAAGAGCCTATTAAAGTGCTGAGCACCCCCATTCTGCGGAGAATGGAAAGCAGCACATCATTAGAATTGTGCATAGCATCAGCCAGCTGAATGTGTTGGCTGAACCACCAATGTCAGATGCTTTAAGCTGAGAACAAGTGGTCCCATCTGATGGTGCACGTTCAAACATAAAAGAAGAAAAGAGCCTATTAAAGTGCTGAGCACCCCCATTCTGCGATGAATGTCAACTAGCACTTCATTAGAACTGTGCATAGCATCAGCCAGCTGAATGTGTTGGCTGAAACACCAATGTCAGATGCTTTAAGCTGAGAACAAGTGGTCCCGTCTGATGGTGCATGTTCAAACATAAAAGAAGAAAAGAGCCTATTAAAGTGCTGAGCACCCCCATTCTGCGGAGAATGGAAAGCAGCACATCATTAGAATTGTGCATAGCATCAGCCAGCTGAATGTGTTGGCTGAACCACCAATGTCAGAGGCTTTAAGCTGAGAACAAGTGGTCCCGTCTGATGGTGCATGTTCAAACATAAAAGAAGAAAAGAGCCTATTAAAGTGCTGAGCACCCCCATTCTGCGGAGAATGTAAACTAGCACTTCATTAGAACTGTGCATAGCATCAGCCAGCTGAATGTCTTGGCTGAACCACCAATGTCAGAGGCTTTAAGCTGAGAACAAGTGGTCCCGTCTGATGGTGCATGTTCAAACATAAAAGAAGAAAAGAGCCTATTAAAGTGCTGAGCACCCCCATTCTGCGGAGAATGGAAAGCAGCACATCATTAGAATTGTGCATAGCATCAGCCAGCTGAATGTGTTGGCTGAACCACCAATGTCAGAGGCTTTAAGCTGAGAACAAGTGGTCCCGTCTGATGGTGCACGTTCAAACATAAAAGAAGAAAAGAGCCTATTAAAGTGCTGAGCACCCCCATTCTGCGGAGAATGGAAAGCAGCACATCATTAGAATTGTGCATAGCATCAGCCAGCTGAATGTGTTGGCTGAACCACCAATGTCAGAGGCTTTAAGCTG
This sequence comes from Aquarana catesbeiana, assembly GCF_042186555.1. Taxonomy (NCBI): domain Eukaryota; kingdom Metazoa; phylum Chordata; class Amphibia; order Anura; family Ranidae; genus Aquarana; species Aquarana catesbeiana. Next base: position 271,017,999 of record NC_133331.1, read on the forward strand.
AGAACAAGTGGTCCCGTCTGATGGTGCACGTTCAAACATAAAAGAAGAAAAGAGCCTATTAAAGTGCTGAGCACCCCCATTCTGCGGAGAATGTCAACTAGCACTTCATTAGAACTGTGCATAGCATCAGCCAGCTGAATGTGTTGGCTGAAACACCAATGTCAGAGGCTTTAAGCTGAGAACAAGTGGTCCCGTCTGATGGTGCACGCTCGAGCATAAAAGAAGAAAAGAGCCTATTAAAGTGCTGAGCACCCCCATTCTGCGGAGAATGTAAACTAGCACTTCATTAGAACTGTGCATAGCATCAGCCAGCTGAATGTCTTGGCTGAACCACCAATGTCAGATGCTTTAAGCTGAGAACAAGTGGTTCCGTCTGATGGTGCATGTTCAAACATAAAAGAAGAAAAGAGCCTATTAAAGTGCTGAGCACCCCCATTCTGCGGAGAATGTCAACTAGCACTTCATTAGAACTGTGCATAGCATCAGCCAGCTGAATGTGTTGGCTGAAACACCAATGTCAGAGGCTTTAAGCTGAGAACAAGTGGTCCCGTCTGATGGTGCACGTTCAAACATAAAAGAAGAAAAGAGCCTATTAAAGTGCTGAGCACCCCCATTCTGCGGAGAATGGAAAGCAGCACATCATTAGAATTGTGCATAGCATCAGCCAGCTGAATGTGTTGGCTGAACCACCAATGTCAGAGGCTTTAAGCTGAGAACAAGTGGTCCCGTCTGATGGTGCACGCTCCATCATAAAAGAAGAAAAGAGCCTATTAAAGTGCTGAGCACCCCCATTCTGCGGAGAATGTAAACTAGCACTTCATTAGAACTGTGCATAGCATCAGCCAGCTGAATGTCTTGGCTGAACCACCAATGTCAGAGGCTTTAAGCTGAGAACAAGTGGTCCCGTCTGATGGTGCACGTTCAAACATAAAAGAAGAAAAGAGCCTATTAAAGTGCTGAGCACCCCCATTCTGCGGAGAATGGAAAGCAGCACATCATTAGAATTGTGCATAGCATCAGCCAGCTGAATGTGTTGGCTGAACCACCAATGTCAGAGGCTTTAAGCTGAGAACAAGTGGTCCCGTCTGATGGTGCACGTTCAAACATAAAAGAAGAAAAGAGCCTATTAAAGTGCTGAGCACCCCCATTCTGCGGAGAATGTCAACTAGCACTTCATTAGAACTGTGCATAGCATCAGCCAGCTGAATGTGTTGGCTGAAACACCAATGTCAGAGGCTTTAAGCTGAGAACAAGTGGTCCCGTCTGATGGTGCACGCTCCATCATAAAAGAAGAAAAGAGCCTATTAAAGTGCTGAGCACCCCCATTCTGCGGAGAATGTCAACTAGCACATCATTAGAATTGTGCATAGCATCAGCCAGCTGAATGTGTTGGCTGAACCACCAATGTCAGAGGCTTTAAGCTGAGAACAAGTGGTCCCGTCTGATGGTGCACGCTCGAGCATAAAAGAAGAAAATAGCCTATTAAAGTGCTGAGCACCCCCATTCTGCGGAGAATGGAAAGCAGCACATCATTAGAATTGTGCATAGCATCAGCCAGCTGAATGTGTTGGCTGAACCACCAATGTCAGAGGCTTTAAGCTGAGAACAAGTGGTCCCGTCTGATGGTGCACGCTCGAGCATAAAAGAAGAAAAGAGCCTATTAAAGTGCTGAGCACCCCCATTCTGCGGAGAATGTAAACTAGCACTTCATTAGAACTGTGCATAGCATCAGCCAGCTGAATGTCTTGGCTGAACCACCAATGTCAGAGGCTTTAAGCTGAGAACAAGTGGTCCCGTCTGATGGTGCACGTTCAAACATAAAAGAAGAAAAGAGCCTATTAAAGTGCTGAGCACCCCCATTCTGCGGAGAATGGAAAGCAGCACGTTATTAGAATTGTGCATAGCATCAGCCAGCTGAATGTGTTGGCTGAACCACCAATGTCAGAGGCTTTAAGCTGAGAACAAGTGGTCCCGTCTGATGGTGCATGTTCAAACATAAAAGAAGAAAAGAGCCTATTAAAGTGCTGAGCACCCCCATTCTGCGGAGAATGGAAAGCAGCACATCATTAGAATTGTGCATAGCATCAGCCAGCTGAATGTGTTGGCTGAACCACCAATGTCAGAGGCTTTAAGCTGAGAACAAGTGGTCCCGTCTGATGGTGCACGCTACATCATAAAAGAAGAAAAGAGCCTATTAAAGTGCTGAGCACCCCCATTCTGCGGAGAATGTAAACTAGCACTTCATTAGAACTGTGCATAGCATCAGCCAGCTGAATGTCTTGGCTGAACCACCAATGTCAGAGGCTTTAAGCTGAGAACAAGTGGTCCCGTCTGATGGTGCATGTTCAAACATAAAAGAAGAAAAGAGCCTATTAAAGTGCTGAGCACCCCCATTCTGCGGAGAATGTCAACTAGCACTTCATTAGAACTGTGCATAGCATCAGCCAGCTGAATGTGTTGGCTGAAACACCAATGTCAGAGGCTTTAAGCTGAGAACAAGTGGTCCCGTCTGATGGTGCACGTTCAAACATAAAAGAAGAAAAGAGCCTATTAAAGTGCTGAGCACCCCCATTCTGCGGAGAATGGAAAGCAGCACATTATTAGAATTGTGCATAGCATCAGCCAGCTGAATGTGTTGGCTGAACCACCAATGTCAGAGGCTTTAAGCTGAGAACAAGTGGTCCCGTCTGATGGTACACGTTCAAACATAAAAGAAGAAAAGAGCCTATTAAAGTGCTGAGCACCCCCATTCTGCGGAGAATGTAAACTAGCACTTCATTAGAACTGTGCATAGCATCAGCCAGCTGAATGTCTTGGCTGAACCACCAATGTCAGAGGCTTTAAGCTGAGAACAAGTGGTCCCGTCTGATGGTGCACGTTCAAACATAAAAGAAGAAAAGAGCCTATTAAAGTGCTGAGCACCCCCATTCTGCGGAGAATGGAAAGCAGCACATCATTAGAATTGTGCATAGCATCAGCCAGCTGAATGTGTTGGCTGAACCACCAATGTCAGAGGCTTTAAGCTGAGAACAAGTGGTCCCGTCTGATGGTGCACGCTCGAGCATAAAAGAAGAAAAGAGCCTATTAAAGTGCTGAGCACCCCCATTCTGCGGAGAATGGAAAGCAGCACATCATTAGAATTGTGCATAGCATCAGCCAGCTGAATGTGTTGGCTGAACCACCAATGTCAGAGGCTTTAAGCTGAGAACAAGTGGTCCCGTCTGATGGTGCACGCTCGAGCATAAAAGAAGAAAAGAGCCTATTAAAGTGCTGAGCACCCCCATTCTGCGGAGAATGTAAACTAGCACTTCATTAGAACTGTGCATAGCATCAGCCAGCTGAATGTCTTGGCTGAACCACCAATGTCAGATGCTTTAAGCTGAGAACAAGTGGTCCCGTCTGATGGTGCACGTTCAAACATAAAAGAAGAAAAGAGCCTATTAAAGTGCTGAGCACCCCCATTCTGCGGAGAATGTCAACTAGCACTTCATTAGAACTGTGCATAGCATCAGCCAGCTGAATGTGTTGGCTGAAACACCAATGTCAGAGGCTTTAAGCTGAGAACAAGTGGTCCCGTCTGATGGTGCACGTTCAAACATAAAAGAAGAAAAGAGCCTATTAAAGTGCTGAGCACCCCCATTCTGCGGAGAATGGAAAGCAGCACGTTATTAGAATTGTGCATAGCATCAGCCAGCTGAATGTGTTGGCTGAACCACCAATGTCAGAGGCTTTAAGCTGAGAACAAGTGGTCCCGTCTGATGGTGCATGTTCAAACATAAAAGAAGAAAAGAGCCTATTAAAGTGCTGAGCACCCCCATTCTGCGGAGAATGGAAAGCAGCACATCATTAGAATTGTGCATAGCATCAGCCAGCTGAATGTGTTGGCTGAACCACCAATGTCAGAGGCTTTAAGCTGAGAACAAGTGGTCCCGTCTGATGGTGCACGCTACATCATAAAAGAAGAAAAGAGCCTATTAAAGTGCTGAGCACCCCCATTCTGCGGAGAATGTAAACTAGCACTTCATTAGAACTGTGCATAGCATCAGCCAGCTGAATGTCTTGGCTGAACCACCAATGTCAGAGGCTTTAAGCTGAGAACAAGTGGTCCCGTCTGATGGTGCATGTTCAAACATAAAAGAAGAAAAGAGCCTATTAAAGTGCTGAGCACCCCCATTCTGCGGAGAATGTCAACTAGCACTTCATTAGAACTGTGCATAGCATCAGCCAGCTGAATGTGTTGGCTGAAACACCAATGTCAGAGGCTTTAAGCTGAGAACAAGTGGTCCCGTCTGATGGTGCACGTTCAAACATAAAAGAAGAAAAGAGCCTATTAAAGTGCTGAGCACCCCCATTCTGCGGAGAATGGAAAGCAGCACATTATTAGAATTGTGCATAGCATCAGCCAGCTGAATGTGTTGGCTGAACCACCAATGTCAGAGGCTTTAAGCTGAGAACAAGTGGTCCCGTCTGATGGTGCACGTTCAAACATAAAAGAAGAAAAGAGCCTATTAAAGTGCTGAGCACCCCCATTCTGCGGAGAATGTAAACTAGCACTTCATTAGAACTGTGCATAGCATCAGCCAGCTGAATGTCTTGGCTGAACCACCAATGTCAGAGGCTTTAAGCTGAGAACAAGTGGTCCCGTCTGATGGTGCACGTTCAAACATAAAAGAAGAAAAGAGCCTATTAAAGTGCTGAGCACCCCCATTCTGCGGAGAATGGAAAGCAGCACATCATTAGAATTGTGCATAGCATCAGCCAGCTGAATGTGTTGGCTGAACCACCAATGTCAGATGCTTTAAGCTGAGAACAAGTGGTCCCGTCTGATGGTGCACGCTCGAGCATAAAAGAAGAAAAGAGCCTATTAAAGTGCTGAGCACCCCCATTCTGCGGAGAATGGAAAGCAGCACATCATTAGAATTGTGCATAGCATCAGCCAGCTGAATGTGTTGGCTGAACCACCAATGTCAGAGGCTTTAAGCTGAGAACAAGTGGTCCCGTCTGATGGTGCACGCTCGAGCATAAAAGAAGAAAAGAGCCTATTAAAGTGCTGAGCACCCCCATTCTGCGGAGAATGTAAACTAGCACTTCATTAGAACTGTGCATAGCATCAGCCAGCTGAATGTCTTGGCTGAACCACCAATGTCAGATGCTTTAAGCTGAGAACAAGTGGTCCCGTCTGATGGTGCACGTTCAAACATAAAAGAAGAAAAGAGCCTATTAAAGTGCTGAGCACCCCCATTCTGCGGAGAATGTCAACTAGCACTTCATTAGAACTGTGCATAGCATCAGCCAGCTGAATGTGTTGGCTGAAACACCAATGTCAGAGGCTTTAAGCTGAGAACAAGTGGTCCCGTCTGATGGTGCACGTTCAAACATAAAAGAAGAAAAGAGCCTATTAAAGTGCTGAGCACCCCCATTCTGCGGAGAATGGAAAGCAGCACGTTATTAGAATTGTGCATAGCATCAGCCAGCTGAATGTGTTGGCTGAACCACCAATGTCAGAGGCTTTAAGCTGAGAACAAGTGGTCCCGTCTGATGGTGCATGTTCAAACATAAAAGAAGAAAAGAGCCTATTAAAGTGCTGAGCACCCCCATTCTGCGGAGAATGGAAAGCAGCACATCATTAGAATTGTGCATAGCATCAGCCAGCTGAATGTGTTGGCTGAACCACCAATGTCAGAGGCTTTAAGCTGAGAACAAGTGGTCCCGTCTGATGGTGCACGCTACATCATAAAAGAAGAAAAGAGCCTATTAAAGTGCTGAGCACCCCCATTCTGCGGAGAATGTAAACTAGCACTTCATTAGAACTGTGCATAGCATCAGCCAGCTGAATGTCTTGGCTGAACCACCAATGTCAGAGGCTTTAAGCTGAGAACAAGTGGTCCCGTCTGATGGTGCATGTTCAAACATAAAAGAAGAAAAGAGCCTATTAAAGTGCTGAGCACCCCCATTCTGCGGAGAATGTCAACTAGCACTTCATTAGAACTGTGCATAGCATCAGCCAGCTGAATGTGTTGGCTGAAACACCAATGTCAGAGGCTTTAAGCTGAGAACAAGTGGTCCCGTCTGATGGTGCACGTTCAAACATAAAAGAAGAAAAGAGCCTATTAAAGTGCTGAGCACCCCCATTCTGCGGAGAATGGAAAGCAGCACATTATTAGAATTGTGCATAGCATCAGCCAGCTGAATGTGTTGGCTGAACCACCAATGTCAGAGGCTTTAAGCTGAGAACAAGTGGTCCCGTCTGATGGTGCACGTTCAAACATAAAAGAAGAAAAGAGCCTATTAAAGTGCTGAGCACCCCCATTCTGCGGAGAATGTAAACTAGCACTTCATTAGAACTGTGCATAGCATCAGCCAGCTGAATGTGTTGGCTGAACCACCAATGTCAGAGGCTTTAAGCTGAGAACAAGTGGTCCCGTCTGATGGTGCACGTTCAAACATAAAAGAAGAAAAGAGCCTATTAAAGTGCTGAGCACCCCCATTCTGCGGAGAATGGAAAGCAGCACATCATTAGAATTGTGCATAGCATCAGCCAGCTGAATGTGTTGGCTGAACCACCAATGTCAGATGCTTTAAGCTGAGAACAAGTGGTCCCGTCTGATGGTGCACGCTCGAGCATAAAAGAAGAAAAGAGCCTATTAAAGTGCTGAGCACCCCCATTCTGCGGAGAATGGAAAGCAGCACATCATTAGAATTGTGCATAGCATCAGCCAGCTGAATGTGTTGGCTGAACCACCAATGTCAGAGGCTTTAAGCTGAGAACAAGTGGTCCCGTCTGATGGTGCACGTTCAAACATAAAAGAAGAAAAGAGCCTATTAAAGTGCTGAGCACCCCCATTCTGCGGAGAATGGAAAGCAGCACATCATTAGAATTGTGCATAGCATCAGCCAGCTGAATGTGTTGGCTGAACCACCAATGTCAGATGCTTTAAGCTGAGAACAAGTGGTCCCGTCTGATGGTGCACGCTCGAGCATAAAAGAAGAAAAGAGCCTATTAAAGTGCTGAGCACCCCCATTCTGCGGAGAATGGAAAGCAGCACATCATTAGAATTGTGCATAGCATCAGCCAGCTGAATGTGTTGGCTGAACCACCAATGTCAGAGACTTTAAGCTGAGAACAAGTGGTCCCGTCTGATGGTGCACGCTCGAGCATAAAAGAAGAAAAGAGCCTATTAAAGTGCTGAGCACCAACATTCTGCGGAGAATGTAAACTAGCACTTCATTAGAACTGTGCATAGCATCAGCCAGCTTAATGTCTTGGCGGAACCACGAATGTCAGAGGCTTTAAGCTGAGAACAAGTGGTCCCGTCTGATGGTGCACGTTCAAACATAAAAGAAGAAAAGAGCCTATTAAAGTGCTGAGCACCCCCATTCTGCGGAGAATGGAAAGCAGCACATCATTAGAATTGTGCATAGCATCAGCCAGCTGAATGTGTTGGCTGAACCACGAATGTCAGAGGCTTTAAGCTGAGAACAAGTGGTCCCGTCTGATGGTGCACGTTCAAACATAAAAGAAGAAAAGAGCCTATTAAAGTGCTGAGCACCCCCATTCTGCGGAGAATGTCAACTAGCACATCATTAGAATTGTGCATAGCATCAGCCAGCTGAATGTGTTGGCTGAAACACCAATGTCAGAGGCTTTAAGCTGAGAACAAGTGGTCCCGTCTGATGGTGCACGCTCGAGCATAAAAGAAGAAAAGAGCCTATTAAAGTGCTGAGCACCCCCATTCTGCGGAGAATGTAAACTAGCACTTCATTAGAACTGTGCATAGCATCAGCCAGCTGAATGTCTTGGCTGAAACACCAATGTCAGAGGCTTTAAGCTGAGAACAAGTGGTCCCGTCTGATGGTGCACGCTCCATCATAAAAGAAGAAAAGAGCCTATTAAAGTGCTGAGCACCCCCATTCTGCAGAGAATGGAAAGCAGCACATCATTAGAATTGTGCATAGCATCAGCCAGCTGAATGTGTTGGCTGAACCACCAATGTCAGATGCTTTAACCTGAGAACAAGTGGTCCCGTCTGATGGTGCATGTTCAAACATAAAAGAAGAAAAGAGCCTATTAAAGTGCTGAGCACCCCCATTCTGCGGAGAATGTCAACTAGCACTTCATTAGAACTGTGCATAGCATCAGCCAGCTGAATGTGTTGGCTGAAACACCAATGTCAGAGGCTTTAAGCTGAGAACAAGTGGTCCCGTCTGATGGTGCACGCTCCATCATAAAAGAAGAAAAGAGCCTATTAAAGTGCTGAGCACCCCCATTCTGCGGAGAATGGAAAGCAGCACATCATTAGAACTGTGCATAGCATCAGCCAGCTGAATGTCTTGGCGGAACCACGAATGTCAGAGGCTTTAAGCTGAGAACAAGTGGTCCCGTCTGATGGTGCACGTTCAAACATAAAAGAAGAAAAGAGCCTATTAAAGTGCTGAGCACCCCCATTCTGCGGAGAATGGAAAGCAGCACATCATTAGAATTGTGCATAGCATCAGCCAGCTGAATGTGTTGGCTGAACCACCTTTCAGATGCTTTAAGCTGAGAACAAGTGGTCCCGTCTGATGGTGCATGTTCAAACATAAAAGAAGAAAAGAGCCTATTAAAGTGCTGAGCACCCCCATTCTGCGGAGAATGGAAAGCAGCACATCATTAGAATTGTGCATAGCATCAGCCAGCTGAATGTGTTGGCTGAACCACCAATGTCAGATGCTTTAAGCTGAGAACAAGTGGTCCCGTCTGATGGTGCACGCTCCATCATAAAAGAAGAAAAGAGCCTATTAAAGTGCTGAGCACCCCCATTCTGCGGAGAATGTAAACTAGCACTTCATTAGAACTGTGCATAGCATCAGCCAGCTGAATGTCTTGGCTGAACCACCAATGTCAGAGGCTTTAAGCTGAGAACAAGTGGTACCGTCTGATGGTGCACGCTCCATCATAAAAGAAGAAAAGAGCCTATTAAAGTGCTGAGCACCCCCATTCTGCGGAGAATGGAAAGCAGCACATCATTAGAATTGTGCATAGCATCAGCCAGCTGAATGTGTTGGCTGAACCACCAATGTCAGAGGCTTTAAGCTGAGAACAAGTGGTCCCGTCTGATGGTGCACGTTCAAACATAAAAGAAGAAAAGAGCCTATTAAAGTGCTGAGCACCCCCATTCTGCGGAGAATGTAAACTAGCACTTCATTAGAACTGTGCATAGCATCAGCCAGCTGAATGTCTTGGCTGAACCACCAATGTCAGAGGCTTTAAGCTGAGAACAAGTGGTCCCGTCTGATGGTGCACGCTCCATCATAAAAGAAGAAAAGAGCCTATTAAAGTGCTGAGCACCCCCATTCTGCGGAGAATGGAAAGCAGCACATCATTAGAATTGTGCATAGCATCAGCCAGCTGAATGTGTTGGCTGAACCACCAATGTCAGAGGCTTTAAGCTGAGAACAAGTGGTCCCGTCTGATGGTGCACGTTCAAACATAAAAGAAGAAAAGAGCCTATTAAAGTGCTGAGCACCCCCATTCTGCGGAGAATGGAAAGCAGCACATCATTAGAATTGTGCATAGCATCAGCCAGCTGAATGTGTTGGCTGAACCACCAATGTCAGAGGCTTTAAGCTGAGAACAAGTGGTCCCGTCTGATGGTGCACGCTACATCATAAAAGAAGAAAAGAGCCTATTAAAGTGCTGAGCACCCCCATTCTGCGGAGAATGTAAACTAGCACTTCATTAGAACTGTGCATAGCATCAGCCAGCTGAATGTCTTGGCTGAACCACCAATGTCAGAGGCTTTAAGCTGAGAACAAGTGGTCCCGTCTGATGGTGCATGTTCAAACATAAAAGAAGAAAAGAGCCTATTAAAGTGCTGAGCACCCCCATTCTGCGGAGAATGTAAACTAGCACTTCATTAGAACTGTGCATAGCATCAGCCAGCTGAATGTGTTGGCTGAAACACCAAAGTCAGAGGCTTTAAGCTGAGAACAAGTGGTCCCGTCTGATGGTGCACGTTCAAACATAAAAGAAGAAAAGAGCCTATTAAAGTGCTGAGCACCCCCATTCTGCGGAGAATGGAAAGCAGCACATTATTAGAATTGTGCATAGCATCAGCCAGCTGAATGTGTTGGCTGAACCACCAATGTCAGAGGCTTTAAGCTGAGAACAAGTGGTCCCGTCTGATGGTGCACGTTCAAACATAAAAGAAGAAAAGAGCCTATTAAAGTGCTGAGCACCCCCATTCTGCGGAGAATGTCAACTAGCACTTCATTAGAACTGTGCATAGCATCAGCCAGCTGAATGTGTTGGCTGAACCACCAATGTCAGAGGCTTTAAGCTGAGAACAAGTGGTCCCGTCTGATGGTGCACGTTCAAACATAAAAGAAGAAAAGAGCCTATTAAAGTGCTGAGCACCCCCATTCTGCGGAGAATGGAAAGCAGCACATCATTAGAATTGTGCATAGCATCAGCCAGCTGAATGTGTTGGCTGAACCACCAATGTCAGATGCTTTAAGCTGAGAACAAGTGGTCCCGTCTGATGGTGCACGCTCCATCATAAAAGAAGAAAAGAGCCTATTAAAGTGCTGAGCACCCCCATTCTGCGGAGAATGTAAACTAGCACTTCATTAGAACTGTGCATAGCATCAGCCAGCTGAATGTCTTGGCTGAACCACCAATGTCAGAGGCTTTAAGCTGAGAACAAGTGGTCCCGTCTGATGGTGCACGTTCAAACATAAAAGAAGAAAAGAGCCTATTAAAGTGCTGAGCACCCCCATTCTGCGGAGAATGGAAAGCAGCACATCATTAGAATTGTGCATAGCATCAGCCAGCTGAATGTGTTGGCTGAACCACCAATGTCAGAGGCTTTAAGCTGAGAACAAGTGGTCCCGTCTGATGGTGCACGTTCAAACATAAAAGAAGAAAAGAGCCTATTAAAGTGCTGAGCACCCCCATTCTGCGGAGAATGGAAAGCAGCACATCATTAGAATTGTGCATAGCATCAGCCAGCTTAATGTGTTGACTGAACCACCAATGTCAGATGCTTTAAGCTGAGAACAAGTGGTCCCGTCTGATGGTGCACGCTCGAGCATAAAAGAAGAAAAGAGCCTATTAAAGTGCTGAGCACCCCCATTCTGCGGAGAATGGAAAGCAGCACATCATTAGAATTGTGCATAGCATCAGCCAGCTGAATGTGTTGGCTGAACCACGAATGTCAGAGGCTTTAAGCTGAGAACAAGTGGTCCCGTCTGATGGTGCACGTTCAAACATAAAAGAAGAAAAGAGCCTATTAAAGTGCTGAGCACCCCCATTCTGCGGAGAATGTCAACTAGCACTTCATTAGAACTGTGCATAGCATCAGCCAGCTGAATGTGTTGGCTGAAACACCAATGTCAGATGCTTTAAGCTGAGAACAAGTGGTCCCGTCTGATGGTGCACGTTCAAACATAAAAGAAGAAAAGAGCCTATTAAAGTGCTGAGCACCCCCATTCTGCGGAGAATGTCAACTAGCACATCATTAGAATTGTGCATAGCATCAGCCAGCTGAATGTGTTGGCTGAAACACCAATGTCAGAGGCTTTAAGCTGAGAACAAGTGGTCCCGTCTGATGGTGCACGCTCGAGCATAAAAGAAGAAAAGAGCCTATTAAAGTGCTGAGCACCCCCATTCTGCGGAGAATGTAAACTAGCACTTCATTAGAACTGTGCATAGCATCAGCCAGCTGAATGTCTTGGCTGAAACACCAATGTCAGAGGCTTTAAGCTGAGAACAAGTGGTCCCGTCTGATGGTGCACGCTCCATCATAAAAGAAGAAAAGAGCCTATTAAAGTGCTGAGCACCCCCATTCTGCAGAGAATGGAAAGCAGCACATCATTAGAATTGTGCATAGCATCAGCCAGCTGAATGTGTTGGCTGAACCACCAATGTCAGATGCTTTAAGCTGAGAACAAGTGGTCCCGTCTGATGGTGCATGTTCAAACATAAAAGAAGAAAAGAGCCTATTAAAGTGCTGAGCACCCCCATTCTGCGGAGAATGTCAACTAGCACTTCATTAGAACTGTGCATAGCATCAGCCAGCTGAATGTGTTGGCTGAAACACCAATGTCAGAGGCTTTAAGCTGAGAACAAGTGGTCCCGTCTGATGGTGCACGCTCCATCATAAAAGAAGAAAAGAGCCTATTAAAGTGCTGAGCACCCCCATTCTGCGGAGAATGGAAAGCAGCACATCATTAGAACTGTGCATAGCATCAGCCAGCTGAATGTCTTGGCGGAACCACGAATGTCAGAGGCTTTAAGCTGAGAACAAGTGGTCCCGTCTGATGGTGCACGTTCAAACATAAAAGAAGAAAAGAGCCTATTAAAGTGCTGAGCACCCCCATTCTGCGGAGAATGGAAAGCAGCACATCATTAGAATTGTGCATAGCATCAGCCAGCTGAATGTGTTGGCTGAACCACCTTTCAGATGCTTTAAGCTGAGAACAAGTGGTCCCGTCTGATGGTGCATGTTCAAACATAAAAGAAGAAAAGAGCCTATTAAAGTGCTGAGCACCCCCATTCTGCGGAGAATGGAAAGCAGCACATCATTAGAATTGTGCATAGCATCAGCCAGCTGAATGTGTTGGCTGAACCACCAATGTCAGATGCTTTAAGCTGAGAACAAGTGGTCCCGTCTGATGGTGCACGCTCCATCATAAAAGAAGAAAAGAGCCTATTAAAGTGCTGAGCACCCCCATTCTGCGGAGAATGTAAACTAGCACTTCATTAGAACTGTGCATAGCATCAGCCAGCTGAATGTCTTGGCTGAACCACCAATGTCAGAGGCTTTAAGCTGAGAACAAGTGGTACCGTCTGATGGTGCACGCTCCATCATAAAAGAAGAAAAGAGCCTATTAAAGTGCTGAGCACCCCCATTCTGCGGAGAATGGAAAGCAGCACATCATTAGAATTGTGCATAGCATCAGCCAGCTGAATGTGTTGGCTGAACCACCAATGTCAGAGGCTTTAAGCTGAGAACAAGTGGTCCCGTCTGATGGTGCACGTTCAAACATAAAAGAAGAAAAGAGCCTATTAAAGTGCTGAGCACCCCCATTCTGCGGAGAATGTAAACTAGCACTTCATTAGAACTGTGCATAGCATCAGCCAGCTGAATGTCTTGGCTGAACCACCAATGTCAGAGGCTTTAAGCTGAGAACAAGTGGTCCCGTCTGATGGTGCACGCTCCATCATAAAAGAAGAAAAGAGCCTATTAAAGTGCTGAGCACCCCCATTCTGCGGAGAATGGAAAGCAGCACATCATTAGAATTGTGCATAGCATCAGCCAGCTGAATGTGTTGGCTGAACCACCAATGTCAGAGGCTTTAAGCTGAGAACAAGTGGTCCCGTCTGATGGTGCACGTTCAAACATAAAAGAAGAAAAGAGCCTATTAAAGTGCTGAGCACCCCCATTCTGCGGAGAATGGAAAGCAGCACATCATTAGAATTGTGCATAGCATCAGCCAGCTGAATGTGTTGGCTGAACCACCAATGTCAGAGGCTTTAAGCTGAGAACAAGTGGTCCCGTCTGATGGTGCACGCTACATCATAAAAGAAGAAAAGAGCCTATTAAAGTGCTGAGCACCCCCATTCTGCGGAGAATGTAAACTAGCACTTCATTAGAACTGTGCATAGCATCAGCCAGCTGAATGTCTTGGCTGAACCACCAATGTCAGAGGCTTTAAGCTGAGAACAAGTGGTCCCGTCTGATGGTGCATGTTCAAACATAAAAGAAGAAAAGAGCCTATTAAAGTGCTGAGCACCCCCATTCTGCGGAGAATGTAAACTAGCACTTCATTAGAACTGTGCATAGCATCAGCCAGCTGAATGTGTTGGCTGAAACACCAATGTCAGAGGCTTTAAGCTGAGAACAAGTGGTCCCGTCTGATGGTGCACGTTCAAACATAAAAGAAGAAAAGAGCCTATTAAAGTGCTGAGCACCCCCATTCTGCGGAGAATGGAAAGCAGCACATTATTAGAATTGTGCATAGCATCAGCCAGCTGAATGTGTTGGCTGAACCACCAATGTCAGAGGCTTTAAGCTGAGAACAAGTGGTCCCGTCTGATGGTGCACGTTCAAACATAAAAGAAGAAAAGAGCCTATTAAAGTGCTGAGCACCCCCATTCTGCGGAGAATGTCAACTAGCACTTCATTAGAACTGTGCATAGCATCAGCCAGCTGAATGTGTTGGCTGAACCACCAATGTCAGAGGCTTTAAGCTGAGAACAAGTGGTCCCGTCTGATGGTGCACGTTCAAACATAAAAGAAGAAAAGAGCCTATTAAAGTGCTGAGCACCCCCATTCTGCGGAGAATGGAAAGCAGCACATCATTAGAATTGTGCATAGCATCAGCCAGCTGAATGTGTTGGCTGAACCACCAATGTCAGATGCTTTAAGCTGAGAACAAGTGGTCCCGTCTGATGGTGCACGCTCCATCATAAAAGAAGAAAAGAGCCTATTAAAGTGCTGAGCACCCCCATTCTGCGGAGAATGTAAACTAGCACTTCATTAGAACTGTGCATAGCATCAGCCAGCTGAATGTCTTGGCTGAACCACCAATGTCAGAGGCTTTAAGCTGAGAACAAGTGGTCCCGTCTGATGGTGCACGTTCAAACATAAAAGAAGAAAAGAGCCTATTAAAGTGCTGAGCACCCCCATTCTGCGGAGAATGGAAAGCAGCACATCATTAGAATTGTGCATAGCATCAGCCAGCTGAATGTGTTGGCTGAACCACCAATGTCAGAGGCTTTAAGCTGAGAACAAGTGGTCCCGTCTGATGGTGCACGTTCAAACATAAAAGAAGAAAAGAGCCTATTAAAGTGCTGAGCACCCCCATTCTGCGGAGAATGGAAAGCAGCACATCATTAGAATTGTGCATAGCATCAGCCAGCTTAATGTGTTGACTGAACCACCAATGTCAGATGCTTTAAGCTGAGAACAAGTGGTCCCGTCTGATGGTGCACGCTCGAGCATAAAAGAAGAAAAGAGCCTATTAAAGTGCTGAGCACCCCCATTCTGCGGAGAATGGAAAGCAGCACATCATTAGAATTGTGCATAGCATCAGCCAGCTGAATGTGTTGGCTGAACCACGAATGTCAGAGGCTTTAAGCTGAGAACAAGTGGTCCCGTCTGATGGTGCACGTTCAAACATAAAAGAAGAAAAGAGCCTATTAAAGTGCTGAGCACCCCCATTCTGCGGAGAATGTCAACTAGCACTTCATTAGAACTGTGCATAGCATCAGCCAGCTGAATGTGTTGGCTGAAACACCAATGTCAGATGCTTTAAGCTGAGAACAAGTGGTCCCGTCTGATGGTGCATGTTCAAACATAAAAGAAGAAAAGAGCCTATTAAAGTGCTGAGCACCCCCATTCTGCGGAGAATGGAAAGCAGCACATCATTAGAATTGTGCATAGCATCAGCCAGCTGAATGTGTTGGCTGAACCACCAATGTCAGAGGCTTTAAGCTGAGAACAAGTGGTCCCGTCTGATGGTGCATGTTCAAACATAAAAGAAGAAAAGAGCCTATTAAAGTGCTGAGCACCCCCATTCTGCGGAGAATGGAAAGCAGCACATCATTAGAATTGTGCATAGCATCAGCCAGCTGAATGTGTTGGCTGAACCACCAATGTCAGATGCTTTAAGCTGAGAACAAGTGGTCCCGTCTGATGGTGCACGCTCCATCATAAAAGAAGAAAAGAGCCTATTAAAGTGCTGAGCACCCCCATTCTGCGGAGAATGTAAACTAGCACTTCATTAGAACTGTGCATAGCATCAGCCAGCTGAATGTCTTGGCTGAACCACCAATGTCAGAGGCTTTAAGCTGAGAACAAGTGGTCCCGTCTGATGGTGCATGTTCAAACATAAAAGAAGAAAAGAGCCTATTAAAGTGCTGAGCACCCCCATTCTGCGGAGAATGGAAAGCAGCACATCATTAGAATTGTGCATAGCATCAGCCAGCTGAATGTGTTGGCTGAACCACCAATGTCAGAGGCTTTAAGCTGAGAACAAGTGGTCCCGTCTGATGGTGCACGTTCAAACATAAAAGAAGAAAAGAGCCTATTAAAGTGCTGAGCACCCCCATTCTGCGGAGAATGGAAAGCAGCACATCATTAGAATTGTGCATAGCATCAGCCAGCTGAATGTGTTGGCTGAACCACCAATGTCAGAGGCTTTAAGCTGAGAACAAGTGGTCCCGTCTGATGGTGCACGTTCAAACATAAAAGAAGAAAAGAGCCTATTAAAGTGCTGAGCACCCCCATTCTGCGGAGAATGTCAACTAGCACTTCATTAGAACTGTGCATAGCATCAGCCAGCTGAATGTGTTGGCTGAAACACCAATGTCAGAGGCTTTAAGCTGAGAACAAGTGGTCCCGTCTGATGGTGCACGTTCAAACATAAAAGAAGAAAAGAGCCTATTAAAGTGCTGAGCACCCCCATTCTGCGGAGAATGGAAAGCAGCACATCATTAGAATTGTGCATAGCATCAGCCAGCTGAATGTGTTGGCTGAACCACCAATGTCAGAGGCTTTAAGCTGAGAACAAGTGGTCCCGTCTGATGGTGCACGCTCCATCATAAAAGAAGAAAAGAGCCTATTAAAGTGCTGAGCACCCCCATTCTGCGGAGAATGTAAACTAGCACTTCATTAGAACTGTGCATAGCATCAGCCAGCTGAATGTCTTGGCTGAACCACCAATGTCAGAGGCTTTAAGCTGAGAACAAGTGGTCCCGTCTGATGGTGCACGTTCAAACATAAAAGAAGAAAAGAGCCTATTAAAGTGCTGAGCACCCCCATTCTGCGGAGAATGGAAAGCAGCACATCATTAGAATTGTGCATAGCATCAGCCAGCTGAATGTGTTGGCTGAACCACCAATGTCAGAGGCTTTAAGCTGAGAACAAGTGGTCCCGTCTGATGGTGCACGTTCAAACATAAAAGAAGAAAAGAGCCTATTAAAGTGCTGAGCACCCCCATTCTGCGGAGAATGTCAACTAGCACTTCATTAGAACTGTGCATAGCATCAGCCAGCTGAATGTGTTGGCTGAAACACCAATGTCAGAGGCTTTAAGCTGAGAACAAGTGGTCCCGTCTGATGGTGCACGTTCAAACATAAAAGAAGAAAAGAGCCTATTAAAGTGCTGAGCACCCCCATTCTGCGGAGAATGGAAAGCAGCACATCATTAGAATTGTGCATAGCATCAGCCAGCTGAATGTGTTGGCTGAACCACCAATGTCAGATGCTTTAAGCTGAGAACAAGTGGTCCCGTCTGATGGTGCACGCTCCATCATAAAAGAAGAAAAGAGCCTATTAAAGTGCTGAGCACCCCTATTCTGTGGAGAATGTAAACTAGCACTTCATTAGAACTGTGCATAGCATCAGCCAGCTGAATGTCTTGGCTGAACCACCAATGTCAGAGGCTTTAAGCTGAGAACAAGTGGTCCCGTCTGATGGTGCACGTTCAAACATAAAAGAAGAAAAGAGCCTATTAAAGTGCTGAGCACCCCCATTCTGCGGAGAATGTAAACTAGCACTTCATTAGAACTGTGCATAGCATCAGCCAGCTGAATGTCTTGGCTGAACCACCAATGTCAGAGGCTTTAAGCTGAGAACAAGTGGTCCCGTCTGATGGTGCATGTTCAAACATAAAAGAAGAAAAGAGCCTATTAAAGTGCTGAGCACCCCCATTCTGCGGAGAATGGAAAGCAGCACATCATTAGAATTGTGCATAGCATCAGCCAGCTGAATGTGTTGGCTGAACCACCAATGTCAGAGGCTTTAAGCTGAGAACAAGTGGTCCCGTCTGATGGTGCACGTTCAAACATAAAAGAAGAAAAGAGCCTATTAAAGTGCTGAGCACCCCCATTCTGCGGAGAATGGAAAGCAGCACATCATTAGAATTGTGCATAGCATCAGCCAGCTGAATGTGTTGGCTGAACCACCAATGTCAGAGGCTTTAAGCTGAGAACAAGTGGTCCCGTCTGATGGTGCACGTTCAAACATAAAAGAAGAAAAGAGCCTATTAAAGTGCTGAGCACCCCCATTCTGCGGAGAATGTCAACTAGCACTTCATTAGAACTGTGCATAGCATCAGCCAGCTGAATGTGTTGGCTGAAACACCAATGTCAGAGGCTTTAAGCTGAGAACAAGTGGTCCCGTCTGATGGTGCACGCTCGAGCATAAAAGAAGAAAAGAGCCTATTAAAGTGCTGAGCACCCCCATTCTGCGGAGAATGGAAAGCAGCACATCATTAAAATTGTGCATAGCATCAGCCAGCTGAATGTGTTGGCTGAACCACCAATGTCAGATGCTTTAAGCTGAGAACAAGTGGTCCCGTCTGATGGTGCACGCTCCATCATAAAAGAAGAAAAGAGCCTATTAAAGTGCTGAGCACCCCCATTCTGCGGAGAATGTAAACTAGCACTTCATTAGAACTGTGCATAGCATCAGCCAGCTGAATGTCTTGGCTGAACCACCAATGTCAGAGGCTTTAAGCTGAGAACAAGTGGTCCCGTCTGATGGTGCACGTTCAAACATAAAAGAAGAAAAGAGCCTATTAAAGTGCTGAGCACCCCCATTCTGCGGAGAATGGAAAGCAGCACATCATTAGAATTGTGCATAGCATCAGCCAGCTGAATGTGTTGGCTGAACCACCAATGTCAGATGCTTTAAGCTGAGAACAAGTGGTCCCGTCTGATGGTGCACGTTCAAACATAAAAGAAGAAAAGAGCCTATTAAAGTGCTGAGCACCCCCATTCTGCGGAGAATGTCAACTAGCACTTCATTAGAACTGTGCATAGCATCAGCCAGCTGAATGTGTTGGCTGAAACACCAATGTCAGAGGCTTTAAGCTGAGAACAAGTGGTCCCGTCTGATGGTGCACGTTCAAACATAAAAGAAGAAAAGAGCCTATTAAAGTGCTGAGCACCCCCATTCTGCGGAGAATGGAAAGCAGCACATCATTAGAATTGTGGATAGCATCAGCCAGCTTAATGTGTTGACTGAACCACCAATGTCAGATGCTTTAAGCTGAGAACAAGTGGTCCCGTCTGATGGTGCACGCTCCATCATAAAAGAAGAAAAGAGCCTATTAAAGTGCTGAGCACCCCCATTCTGCGGAGAATGGAAAGCAGCACATCATTAGAACTGTGCATAGCATCAGCCAGCTGAATGTCTTGGCTGAACCACCAATGTCAGATGCTTTAAGCTGAGAACAAGGGGTCCCGTCTGATGGTGCACGTTAAACATAAAAGAAGAAAAGAGCCTATTAAAGTGCTGAGCACCCCCATTCTGCGGAGAATGTCAACTAGCACTTCATTAGAACTGTGCATAGCATCAGCCAGCTGAATGTCTTGGCTGAACCACCAATGTCAGATGCTTTAAGCTGAGAACAAGTGGTCCCGTCTGATGGTGCACGTTCAAACATAAAAGAAGAAAAGAGCCTATTAAAGTGCTGAGCACCCCCATTCTGCGGAGAATGGAAAGCAGCACATTATTAGAATTGTGCATAGCATCAGCCAGCTGAATGTGTTGGCTGAACCACCAATGTCAGAGGCTTTAAGCTGAGAACAAGTGGTCCCGTCTGATGGTGCACGCTCGAGCATAAAAGAAGAAAAGAGCCTATTAAAGTGCTGAGCACCCCCATTCTGCGGAGAATGGAAAGCAGCACATCATTAGAATTGTGCATAGCATCAGCCAGCTGAATGTGTTGGCTGAACCACCAATGTCAGATGCTTTAAGCTGAGAACAAGTGGTCCCGTCTGATGGTGCACGCTCCATCATAAAAGAAGAAAAGAGCCTATTAAAGTGCTGAGCACCCCCATTCTGCGGAGAATGTAAACTAGCACTTCATTAGAACTGTGCATAGCATCAGCCAGCTGAATGTCTTGGCTGAACCACCAATGTCAGAGGCTTTAAGCTGAGAACAAGTGGTCCCGTCTGATGGTGCACGTTCAAACATAAAAGAAGAAAAGAGCCTATTAAAGTGCTGAGCACCCCCATTCTGCGGAGAATGGAAAGCAGCACATCATTAGAATTGTGCATAGCATCAGCCAGCTGAATGTGTTAGCTGAACCACCAATGTCAGAGGCTTTAAGCTGAGAACAAGTGGTCCCGTCTGATGGTGCACGTTCAAACATAAAAGAAGAAAAGAGCCTATTAAAGTGCTGAGCACCCCCATTCTGCGGAGAATGGAAAGCAGCACATCATTAGAATTGTGCATAGCATCAGCCAGCTGAATGTGTTAGCTGAACCACCAATGTCAGAGGCTTTAAGCTGAGAACAAGTGGTCCCGTCTGATGGTGCACGCTCGAGCATAAAAGAAGAAAAGAGCCTATTAAAGTGCTGAGCACCCCCATTCTGCGGAGAATGTAAACTAGCACTTCATTAGAACTGTGCATAGCATCAGCCAGCTGAATGTCTTGGCTGAACCACCAATGTCAGATGCTTTAAGCTGAGAACAAGTGGTCCCGTCTGATGGTGCACGTTCAAACATAAAAGAAGAAAAGAGCCTATTAAAGTGCTGAGCACCCCCATTCTGCGGAGAATGTCAACTAGCACTTCATTAGAACTGTGCATAGCATCAGCCAGCTGAATGTCTTGGCTGAAACACCAATGTCAGAGGCTTTAAGCTGAGAACAAGTGGTCCCGTCTGATGGTGCACGTTCAAACATAAAAGAAGAAAAGAGCCTATTAAAGTGCTGAGCACCCCCATTCTGCGGAGAATGGAAAGCAGCACATTATTAGAATTGTGCATAGCATCAGCCAGCTGAATGTGTTGGCTGAACCACCAATGTCAGAGGCTTTAAGCTGAGAACAAGTGGTCCCGTCTGATGGTGCACGTTCAAACATAAAAGAAGAAAAGAGCCTATTAAAGTGCTGAGCACCCCCATTCTGCGGAGAATGTCAACTAGCACTTCATTAGAACTGTGCATAGCATCAGCCAGCTGAATGTGTTGGCTGAAACACCAATGTCAGAGGCTTTAAGCTGAGAACAAGTGGTCCCGTCTGATGGTGCATGTTCAAATATAAAAGAAGAAAAGAGCCTATTAAAGTGCTGAGCACCCCCATTCTGCGGAGAATGGAAAGCAGCACATCATTAGAATTGTGCATAGCATCAGCCAGCTGAATGTGTTGGCTGAACCACCAATGTCAGAGGCTTTAAGCTGAGAACAAGTGGTCCCGTCTGATGGTGCATGTTCAAACATAAAAGAAGAAAAGAGCCTATTAAAGTGCTGAGCACCCCCATTCTGCGGAGAATGGAAAGCAGCACATCATTAGAATTGTGCATAGCATCAGCCAGCTGAATGTGTTGGCTGAACCACCAATGTCAGATGCTTTAAGCTGAGAACAAGTGGTCCCGTCTGATGGTGCACGCTCCATCATAAAAGAAGAAAAGAGCCTATTAAAGTGCTGAGCACCCCCATTCTGCGGAGAATGTAAACTAGCACTTCATTAGAACTGTGCATAGCATCAGCCAGCTGAATGTCTTGGCTGAACCACCAATGTCAGAGGCTTTAAGCTGAGAACAAGTGGTCCCGTCTGATGGTGCATGTTCAAACATAAAAGAAGAAAAGAGCCTATTAAAGTGCTGAGCACCCCCATTCTGCGGAGAATGGAAAGCAGCACATTATTAGAATTGTGCATAGCATCAGCCAGCTGAATGTGTTGGCTGAACCACCAATGTCAGAGGCTTTAAGCTGAGAACAAGTGGTCCCGTCTGATGGTGCACGCTCGAGCATAAAAGAAGAAAAGAGCCTATTAAAGTGCTGAGCACCCCCATTCTGCGGAGAATGTCAACTAGCACTTCATTAGAACTGTGCATAGCATCAGCCAGCTGAATGTGTTGGCTGAAACACCAATGTCAGAGGCTTTAAGCTGAGAACAAGTGGTCCCGTCTGATGGTGCACGCTCGAGCATAAAAGAAGAAAAGAGCCTATTAAAGTGCTGAGCACCCCCATTCTGCGGAGAATGTAAACTAGCACTTCATTAGAACTGTGCATAGCATCAGCCAGCTGAATGTCTTGGCTGAACCACCAATGTCAGATGCTTTAAGCTGAGAACAAGTGGTCCCGTCTGATGGTGCACGTTCAAACATAAAAGAAGAAAAGAGCCTATTAAAGTGCTGAGCACCCCCATTCTGCAGAGAATGTCAACTAGCACTTCATTAGAACTGTGCATAGCATCAGCCAGCTGAATGTGTTGGCTGAAACACCAATGTCAGAGGCTTTAAGCTGAGAACAAGTGGTCCCGTCTGATGGTGCACGTTCAAACATAAAAGAAGAAAAGAGCCTATTAAAGTGCTGAGCACCCCCATTCTGCGGAGAATGGAAAGCAGCACATTATTAGAATTGTGCATAGCATCAGCCAGCTGAATGTGTTGGCTGAACCACCAATGTCAGAGGCTTTAAGCTGAGAACAAGTGGTCCCGTCTGATGGTGCACGCTCGAGCATAAAAGAAGAAAAGAGCCTATTAAAGTGCTGAGCACCCCCATTCTGCGGAGAATGGAAAGCAGCACATCATTAGAATGGTGCATAGCATCAGCCAGCTGAATGTGTTGGCTGAACCACCAATGTCAGAGGCTTTAAGCTGAGAACAAGTGGTCCCGTCTGATGGTGCACGTTCAAACATAAAAGAAGAAAAGAGCCTATTAAAGTGCTGAGCACCCCCATTCTGCGGAGAATGTCAACTAGCACTTCATTAGAACTGTGCATAGCATCAGCCAGCTGAATGTGTTGGCTGAACCACCAATGTCAGAGGCTTTAAGCTGAGAACAAGTGGTCCCGTCTGATGGTGCACGTTCAAACATAAAAGAAGAAAAGAGCCTATTAAAGTGCTGAGCACCCCCATTCTGCGGAGAATGTCAACTAGCACTTCATTAGAACTGTGCATAGCATCAGCCAGCTGAATGTGTTGGCTGAAACACCAATGTCAGAGGCTTTAAGCTGAGAACAAGTGGTCCCGTCTGATGGTGCACGTTCAAACATAAAAGAAGAAAAGAGCCTATTAAAGTGCTGAGCACCCCCATTCTGCGGAGAATGGAAAGCAGCACATTATTAGAATTGTGCATAGCATCAGCCAGCTGAATGTGTTGGCTGAACCACCAATGTCAGAGGCTTTAAGCTGAGAACAAGTGGTCCCGTCTGATGGTGCACGCTCGAGCATAAAAGAAGAAAAGAGCCTATTAAAGTGCTGAGCACCCCCATTCTGCGGAGAATGGAAAGCAGCACATCATTAGAATTGTGCATAGCATCAGCCAGCTGAATGTGTTGGCTGAACCACCAATGTCAGAGGCTTTAAGCTGAGAACAAGTGGTCCCGTCTGATGGTGCACGCTCCATCATAAAAGAAGAAAAGAGCCTATTAAAGTGCTGAGCACCCCCATTCTGCGGAGAATGTCAACTAGCACTTCATTAGAACTGTGCATAGCATCAGCCAGCTGAATGTGTTGGCTGAAACACCAATGTCAGAGGCTTTAAGCTGAGAACAAGTGGTCCCGTCTGATGGTGCACGCTCGAGCATAAAAGAAGAAAAGAGCCTATTAAAGTGCTGAGCACCCCCATTCTGCGGAGAATGTCAACTAGCACTTCATTAGAACTGTGCATAGCATCAGCCAGCTGAATGTGTTGGCTGAACCACCAATGTCAGAGGCTTTAAGCTGAGAACAAGTGGTCCCGTCTGATGGTGCACGTTCAAACATAAAAGAAGAAAAGAGCCTATTAAAGTGCTGAGCACCCCCATTCTGCGGAGAATGGAAAGCAGCACATCATTAGAATTGTGCATAGCATCAGCCAGCTGAATGTGTTGGCTGAACCACCAATGTCAGAGGCTTTAAGCTGAGAACAAGTGGTCCCGTCTGATGGTGCATGTTCAAACATAAAAGAAGAAAAGAGCCTATTAAAGTGCTGAGCACCCCCATTCTGCGGAGAATGGAAAGCAGCACATCATTAGAATTGTGCATAGCATCAGCCAGCTGAATGTCTTGGCTGAACCACCAATGTCAGAGGCTTTAAGCTGAGAACAAGTGGTCCCGTCTGATGGTGCACGCTCCATCATAAAAGAAGAAAAGAGCCTATTAAAGTGCTGAGCACCCCCATTCTGCGGAGAATGTCAACTAGCACATCATTAGAATTGTGCATAGCATCAGCCAGCTGAATGTGTTGGCTGAACCACCAATGTCAGAGGCTTTAAGCTGAGAACAAGTGGTCCCGTCTGATGGTGCACGTTCAAATATAAAAGAAGAAAAGAGCCTATTAAAGTGCTGAGCACCCCCATTCTGCGGAGAATGGAAAGCAGCACATCATTAGAATTGTGCATAGCATCAGCCAGCTGAATGTGTTGGCTGAACCACCAATGTCAGAGGCTTTAAGCTGAGAACAAGTGGTCCCGTCTGATGGTGCACGCTCGAGCATAAAAGAAGAAAAGAGCCTATTAAAGTGCTGAGCACCCCCATTCTGCGGAGAATGTAAACTAGCACTTCATTAGAACTGTGCATAGCATCAGCCAGCTGAATGTCTTGGCTGAACCACCAATGTCAGATGCTTTAAGCTGAGAACAAGTGGTCCCGTCTGATGGTGCACGCTACATCATAAAAGAAGAAAAGAGCCTATTAAAGTGCTGAGCACCCCCATTCTGCGGAGAATGGAAAGCAGCACGTTATTAGAATTGTGCATAGCATCAGCCAGCTGAATGTGTTGGCTGAACCACCAATGTCAGAGGCTTTAAGCTGAGAACAAGTGGTCCCGTCTGATGGTGCATGTTCAAACATAAAAGAAGAAAAGAGCCTATTAAAGTGCTGAGCACCCCCATTCTGCGGAGAATGGAAAGCAGCACATCATTAGAATTGTGCATAGCATCAGCCAGCTGAATGTGTTGGCTGAACCACCAATGTCAGAGGCTTTAAGCTGAGAACAAGTGGTCCCGTCTGATGGTGCACGCTACATCATAAAAGAAGAAAAGAGCCTATTAAAGTGCTGAGCACCCCCATTCTGCGGAGAATGTAAACTAGCACTTCATTAGAACTGTGCATAGCATCAGCCAGCTGAATGTCTTGGCTGAACCACCAATGTCAGAGGCTTTAAGCTGAGAACAAGTGGTCCCGTCTGATGGTGCATGTTCAAACATAAAAGAAGAAAAGAGCCTATTAAAGTGCTGAGCACCCCCATTCTGCGGAGAATGTCAACTAGCACTTCATTAGAACTGTGCATAGCATCAGCCAGCTGAATGTGTTGGCTGAAACACCAATGTCAGAGGCTTTAAGCTGAGAACAAGTGGTCCCGTCTGATGGTGCACGTTCAAACATAAAAGAAGAAAAGAGCCTATTAAAGTGCTGAGCACCCCCATTCTGCGGAGAATGGAAAGCAGCACATTATTAGAATTGTGCATAGCATCAGCCAGCTGAATGTGTTGGCTGAACCACCAATGTCAGAGGCTTTAAGCTGAGAACAAGTGGTCCCGTCTGATGGTGCACGTTCAAACATAAAAGAAGAAAAGAGCCTATTAAAGTGCTGAGCACCCCCATTCTGCGGAGAATGTAAACTAGCACTTCATTAGAACTGTGCATAGCATCAGCCAGCTGAATGTCTTGGCTGAACCACCAATGTCAGAGGCTTTAAGCTGAGAACAAGTGGTCCCGTCTGATGGTGCACGCTCGAGCATAAAAGAAGAAAAGAGCCTATTAAAGTGCTGAGCACCCCCATTCTGCGGAGAATGGAAAGCAGCACATCATTAGAATTGTGCATAGCATCAGCCAGCTGAATGTGTTGGCTGAACCACCAATGTCAGATGCTTTAAGCTGAGAACAAGTGGTCCCGTCTGATGGTGCATGTTCAAACATAAAAGAAGAAAAGAGCCTATTAAAGTGCTGAGCACCCCCATTCTGCGGAGAATGTAAACTAGCACTTCATTAGAACTGTGCATAGCATCAGCCAGCTGAATGTGTTGGCTGAACCACCAATGTCAGAGGCTTTAAGCTGAGAACAAGTGGTCCCGTCTGATGGTGCACGTTCAAACATAAAAGAAGAAACGAGCCTATTAAAGTGCTGAGCACCCCCATTCTGCGGAGAATGTAAACTAGCACTTCATTAGAACTGTGCATAGCATCAGCCAGCTGAATGTCTTGGCTGAACCACCAATGTCAGAGGCTTTAAGCTGAGAACAAGTGGTCCCGTCTGATGGTGCACGTTCAAACATAAAAGAAGAAAAGAGCCTATTAAAGTGCTGAGCACCCCCATTCTGCGGAGAATGGAAAGCAGCACATCATTAGAATTGTGCATAGCATCAGCCAGCTGAATGTGTTGGCTGAACCACGAATGTCAGAGGCTTTAAGCTGAGAACAAGTGGTCCCGTCTGATGGTGCACGTTCAAACATAAAAGAAGAAAAGAGCCTATTAAAGTGCTGAGCACCCCCATTCTGCGGAGAATGTCAACTAGCACATCATTAGAATTGTGCATAGCATCAGCCAGCTGAATGTGTTGGCTGAAACACCAATGTCAGAGGCTTTAAGCTGAGAACAAGTGGTCCCGTCTGATGGTGCACGCTCGAGCATAAAAGAAGAAAAGAGCCTATTAAAGTGCTGAGCACCCCCATTCTGCGGAGAATGTAAACTAGCACTTCATTAGAACTGTGCATAGCATCAGCCAGCTGAATGTCTTGGCTGAAACACCAATGTCAGAGGCTTTAAGCTGAGAACAAGTGGTCCCGTCTGATGGTGCACGCTCCATCATAAAAGAAGAAAAGAGCCTATTAAAGTGCTGAGCACCCCCATTCTGCGGAGAATGGAAAGCAGCACATCATTAGAATTGTGCATAGCATCAGCCAGCTGAATGTGTTGGCTGAACCACCAATGTCAGATGCTTTAAGCTGAGAACAAGTGGTCCCGTCTGATGGTGCATGTTCAAACATAAAAGAAGAAAAGAGCCTATTAAAGTGCTGAGCACCCCCATTCTGCGGAGAATGTCAACTAGCACTTCATTAGAACTGTGCATAGCATCAGCCAGCTGAATGTGTTGGCTGAAACACCAATGTCAGAGGCTTTAAGCTGAGAACAAGTGGTCCCGTCTGATGGTGCACGCTCCATCATAAAAGAAGAAAAGAGCCTATTAAAGTGCTGAGCACCCCCATTCTGCGGAGAATGGAAAGCAGCACATCATTAGAATTGTGCATAGCATCAGCCAGCTGAATGTGTTGGCTGAACCACCAATGTCAGAGGCTTTAAGCTGAGAACAAGTGGTCCCGTCTGATGGTGCACGTTCAAACATAAAAGAAGAAAAGAGCCTATTAAAGTGCTGAGCACCCCCATTCTGCGGAGAATGGAAAGCAGCACATCATTAGAATTGTGCATAGCATCAGCCAGCTGAATGTGTTGGCTGAACCTCCAATGTCAGAGGCTTTAAGCTGAGAACAAGTGGTCCCGTCTGATGGTGCACGTTCAAACATAAAAGAAGAAAAGAGCCTATTAAAGTGCTGAGCACCCCCATTCTGCGGAGAATGTCAACTAGCACATCATTAGAATTGTGCATAGCATCAGCCAGCTGAATGTGTTGGCTGAAACACCAATGTCAGAGGCTTTAAGCTGAGAACAAGTGGTCCCGTCTGATGGTGCACGCTCGAGCATAAAAGAAGAAAAGAGCCTATTAAAGTGCTGAGCACCCCCATTCTGCGGAGAATGTAAACTAGCACTTCATTAGAACTGTGCATAGCATCAGCCAGCTGAATGTCTTGGCGGAACCACGAATGTCAGAGGCTTTAAGCTGAGAACAAGTGGTCCCGTCTGATGGTGCACGTTCAAACATAAAAGAAGAAAAGAGCCTATTAAAGTGCTGAGCACCCCCATTCTGCGGAGAATGGAAAGCAGCACATCATTAGAATTGTGCATAGCATCAGCCAGCTGAATGTGTTGGCTGAACCACCTTTCAGATGCTTTAAGCTGAGAACAAGTGGTCCCGTCTGATGGTGCATGTTCAAACATAAAAGAAGAAAAGAGCCTATTAAAGTGCTGAGCACCCCCATTCTGCGGAGAATGTAAACTAGCACTTCATTAGAACTGTGCATAGCATCAGCCAGCTGAATGTCTTGGCTGAACCACCAATGTCAGAGGCTTTAAGCTGAGAACAAGTGGTACCGTCTGATGGTGCACGCTCCATCATAAAAGAAGAAAAGAGCCTATTAAAGTGCTGAGCACCCCCATTCTGCGGAGAATGGAAAGCAGCACATCATTAGAATTGTGCATAGCATCAGCCAGCTGAATGTGTTGGCTGAACCACCAATGTCAGAGGCTTTAAGCTGAGAACAAGTGGTCCCGTCTGATGGTGCACGTTCAAACATAAAAGAAGAAAAGAGCCTATTAAAGTGCTGAGCACCCCCATTCTGCGGAGAATGTAAACTAGCACTTCATTAGAACTGTGCATAGCATCAGCCAGCTGAATGTCTTGGCTGAACCACCAATGTCAGAGGCTTTAAGCTGAGAACAAGTGGTCCCGTCTGATGGTGCACGCTCCATCATAAAAGAAGAAAAGAGCCTATTAAAGTGCTGAGCACCCCCATTCTGCGGAGAATGGAAAGCAGCACATCATTAGAATTGTGCATAGCATCAGCCAGCTGAATGTGTTGGCTGAACCACCAATGTCAGAGGCTTTAAGCTGAGAACAAGTGGTCCCGTCTGATGGTGCACGTTCAAACATAAAAGAAGAAAAGAGCCTATTAAAGTGCTGAGCACCCCCATTCTGCGGAGAATGGAAAGCAGCACATCATTAGAATTGTGCATAGCATCAGCCAGCTGAATGTGTTGGCTGAACCACCAATGTCAGAGGCTTTAAGCTGAGAACAAGTGGTCCCGTCTGATGGTGCACGCTACATCATAAAAGAAGAAAAGAGCCTATTAAAGTGCTGAGCACCCCCATTCTGCGGAGAATGTAAACTAGCACTTCATTAGAACTGTGCATAGCATCAGCCAGCTGAATGTCTTGGCTGAACCACCAATGTCAGAGGCTTTAAGCTGAGAACAAGTGGTCCCGTCTGATGGTGCATGTTCAAACATAAAAGAAGAAAAGAGCCTATTAAAGTGCTGAGCACCCCCATTCTGCGGAGAATGTCAACTAGCACTTCATTAGAACTGTGCATAGCATCAGCCAGCTGAATGTGTTGGCTGAAACACCAATGTCAGAGGCTTTAAGCTGAGAACAAGTGGTCCCGTCTGATGGTGCACGTTCAAACATAAAAGAAGAAAAGAGCCTATTAAAGTGCTGAGCACCCCCATTCTGCGGAGAATGGAAAGCAGCACATTATTAGAATTGTGCATAGCATCAGCCAGCTGAATGTGTTGGCTGAACCACCAATGTCAGAGGCTTTAAGCTGAGAACAAGTGGTCCCGTCTGATGATGCACGTTCAAACATAAAAGAAGAAAAGAGCCTATTAAAGTGCTGAGCACCCCCATTCTGCGGAGAATGTCAACTAGCACTTCATTAGAACTGTGCATAGCATCAGCCAGCTGAATGTGTTGGCTGAACCACCAATGTCAGAGGCTTTAAGCTGAGAACAAGTGGTCCCGTCTGATGGTGCACGTTCAAACATAAAAGAAGAAAAGAGCCTATTAAAGTGCTGAGCACCCCCATTCTGCGGAGAATGGAAAGCAGCACATCATTAGAATTGTGCATAGCATCAGCCAGCTGAATGTGTTGGCTGAACCACCAATGTCAGATGCTTTAAGCTGAGAACAAGTGGTCCCGTCTGATGGTGCACGCTCCATCATAAAAGAAGAAAAGAGCCTATTAAAGTGCTGAGCACCCCCATTCTGCGGAGAATGTAAACTAGCACTTCATTAGAACTGTGCATAGCATCAGCCAGCTGAATGTCTTGGCTGAACCACCAATGTCAGAGGCTTTAAGCTGAGAACAAGTGGTCCCGTCTGATGGTGCACGTTCAAACATAAAAGAAGAAAAGAGCCTATTAAAGTGCTGAGCACCCCCATTCTGCGGAGAATGGAAAGCAGCACATCATTAGAATTGTGCATAGCATCAGCCAGCTGAATGTGTTGGCTGAACCACCAATGTCAGAGGCTTTAAGCTGAGAACAAGTGGTCCCGTCTGATGGTGCACGTTCAAACATAAAAGAAGAAAAGAGCCTATTAAAGTGCTGAGCACCCCCATTCTGCGGAGAATGGAAAGCAGCACATCATTAGAATTGTGCATAGCATCAGCCAGCTTAATGTGTTGACTGAACCACCAATGTCAGATGCTTTAAGCTGAGAACAAGTGGTCCCGTCTGATGGTGCACGCTCGAGCATAAAAGAAGAAAAGAGCCTATTAAAGTGCTGAGCACCCCCATTCTGCGGAGAATGGAAAGCAGCACATCATTAGAATTGTGCATAGCATCAGCCAGCTGAATGTGTTGGCTGAACCACGAATGTCAGAGGCTTTAAGCTGAGAACAAGTGGTCCCGTCTGATGGTGCACGTTCAAACATAAAAGAAGAAAAGAGCCTATTAAAGTGCTGAGCACCCCCATTCTGCGGAGAATGGAAAGCAGCACATCATTAGAATTGTGCATAGCATCAGCCAGCTGAATGTGTTGGCTGAACCACCAATGTCAGATGCTTTAAGCTGAGAACAAGTGGTCCCGTCTGATGGTGCACGTTCAAACATAAAAGAAGAAAAGAGCCTATTAAAGTGCTGAGCACCCCCATTCTGCGATGAATGTCAACTAGCACTTCATTAGAACTGTGCATAGCATCAGCCAGCTGAATGTCTTGGCTGAACCACCAATGTCAGAGGCTTTAAGCTGAGAACAAGTGGTCCCGTCTGATGGTGCACGCTCCATCATAAAAGAAGAAAAGAGCCTATTAAAGTGCTGAGCACCCCCATTCTGCGGAGAATGTAAACTAGCACTTCATTAGAACTGTGCATAGCATCAGCCAGCTGAATGTCTTGGCTGAACCACCAATGTCAGAGGCTTTAAGCTGAGAACAAGTGGTCCCGTCTGATGGTGCATGTTCAAACATAAAAGAAGAAAAGAGCCTATTAAAGTGCTGAGCACCCCCATTCTGCGGAGAATGGAAAGCAGCACATCATTAGAATTGTGCATAGCATCAGCCAGCTGAATGTGTTGGCTGAACCACCAATGTCAGAGGCTTTAAGCTGAGAACAAGTGGTCCCGTCTGATGGTGCACGTTCAAACATAAAAGAAGAAAAGAGCCTATTAAAGTGCTGAGCACCCCCATTCTGCGGAGAATGGAAAGCAGCACATCATTAGAATTGTGCATAGCATCAGCCAGCTGAATGTGTTGGCTGAACCACCAATGTCAGAGGCTTTAAGCTGAGAACAAGTGGTCCCGTCTGATGGTGCACGTTCAAACATAAAAGAAGAAAAGAGCCTATTAAAGTGCTGAGCACCCCCATTCTGCGGAGAATGTCAACTAGCACTTCATTAGAACTGTGCATAGCATCAGCCAGCTGAATGTGTTGGCTGAAACACCAATGTCAGAGGCTTTAAGCTGAGAACAAGTGGTCCCGTCTGATGGTGCACGCTCGAGCATAAAAGAAGAAAAGAGCCTATTAAAGTGCTGAGCACCCCCATTCTGCGGAGAATGTAAACTAGCACTTCATTAGAACTGTGCATAGCATCAGCCAGCTGAATGTGTTGGCTGAAACACCAATGTCAGAGGCTTTAAGCTGAGAACAAGTGGTCCCGTCTGATGGTGCACGTTCAAACATAAAAGAAGAAAAGAGCCTATTAAAGTGCTGAGCACCCCCATTCTGCGGAGAATGGAAAGCAGCACATCATTAGAATTGTGCATAGCATCAGCCAGCTGAATGTGTTGGCTGAACCACCAATGTCAGAGGCTTTAAGCTGAGAACAAGTGGTCCCGTCTGATGGTGCACGCTCCATCATAAAAGAAGAAAAGAGCCTATTAAAGTGCTGAGCACCCCCATTCTGCGGAGAATGTAAACTAGCACTTCATTAGAACTGTGCATAGCATCAGCCAGCTGAATGTCTTGGCTGAACCACCAATGTCAGAGGCTTTAAGCTGAGAACAAGTGGTCCCGTCTGATGGTGCACGTTCAAACATAAAAGAAGAAAAGAGCCTATTAAAGTGCTGAGCACCCCCATTCTGCGGAGAATGGAAAGCAGCACATCATTAGAATTGTGCATAGCATCAGCCAGCTGAATGTGTTGGCTGAACCACCAATGTCAGAGGCTTTAAGCTGAGAACAAGTGGTCCCGTCTGATGGTGCACGTTCAAACATAAAAGAAGAAAAGAGCCTATTAAAGTGCTGAGCACCCCCATTCTGCGGAGAATGTCAACTAGCACATCATTAGAATTGTGCATAGCATCAGCCAGCTGAATGTGTTGGCTGAACCACCAATGTCAGAGGCTTTAAGCTGAGAACAAGTGGTCCCGTCTGATGGTGCACGCTCGAGCATAAAAGAAGAAAAGAGCCTATTAAAGTGCTGAGCACCCCCATTCTGCGGAGAATGGAAAGCAGCACATCATTAGAATTGTGCATAGCATCAGCCAGCTGAATGTGTTGGCTGAACCACCAATGTCAGAGGCTTTAAGCTGAGAACAAGTGGTCCCGTCTGATGGTGCACGCTCGAGCATAAAAGAAGAAAAGAGCCTATTAAAGTGCTGAGCACCCCCATTCTGCGGAGAATGTAAACTAGCACTTCATTAGAACTGTGCATAGCATCAGCCAGCTGAATGTGTTGGCTGAACCACCAATGTCAGAGGCTTTAAGCTGAGAACAAGTGGTCCCGTCTGATGGTGCATGTTCAAACATAAAAGAAGAAAAGAGCCTATTAAAGTGCTGAGCACCCCCATTCTGCGGAGAATGGAAAGCAGCACATCATTAGAATTGTGCATAGCATCAGCCAGCTGAATGTGTTGGCTGAACCACCAATGTCAGAGGCTTTAAGCTGAGAACAAGTGGTCCCGTCTGATGGTGCACGCTACATCATAAAAGAAGAAAAGAGCCTATTAAAGTGCTGAGCACCCCCATTCTGCGGAGAATGTAAACTAGCACTTCATTAGAACTGTGCATAGCATCAGCCAGCTGAATGTCTTGGCTGAACCACCAATGTCAGAGGCTTTAAGCTGAGAACAAGTGGTCCCGTCTGATGGTGCATGTTCAAACATAAAAGAAGAAAAGAGCCTATTAAAGTGCTGAGCACCCCCATTCTGCGGAGAATGTCAACTAGCACTTCATTAGAACTGTGCATAGCATCAGCCAGCTGAATGTGTTGGCTGAAACACCAATGTCAGAGGCTTTAAGCTGAGAACAAGTGGTCCCGTCTGATGGTGCACGTTCAAACATAAAAGAAGAAAAGAGCCTATTAAAGTGCTGAGCACCCCCATTCTGCGGAGAATGGAAAGCAGCACATTATTAGAATTGTGCATAGCATCAGCCAGCTGAATGTGTTGGCTGAACCACCAATGTCAGAGGCTTTAAGCTGAGAACAAGTGGTCCCGTCTGATGGTGCACGTTCAAACATAAAAGAAGAAAAGAGCCTATTAAAGTGCTGAGCACCCCCATTCTGCGGAGAATGTAAACTAGCACTTCATTAGAACTGTGCATAGCATCAGCCAGCTGAATGTCTTGGCTGAACCACCAATGTCAGAGGCTTTAAGCTGAGAACAAGTGGTCCCGTCTGATGGTGCACGTTCAAACATAAAAGAAGAAAAGAGCCTATTAAAGTGCTGAGCACCCCCATTCTGCGGAGAATGGAAAGCAGCACATCATTAGAATTGTGCATAGCATCAGCCAGCTGAATGTGTTGGCTGAACCACCAATGTCAGAGGCTTTAAGCTGAGAACAAGTGGTCCCGTCTGATGGTGCACGCTCGAGCATAAAAGAAGAAAAGAGCCTATTAAAGTGCTGAGCACCCCCATTCTGCGGAGAATGGAAAGCAGCACATCATTAGAATTGTGCATAGCATCAGCCAGCTGAATGTGTTGGCTGAACCACCAATGTCAGAGGCTTTAAGCTGAGAACAAGTGGTCCCGTCTGATGGTGCACGCTCGAGCATAAAAGAAGAAAAGAGCCTATTAAAGTGCTGAGCACCCCCATTCTGCGGAGAATGTAAACTAGCACTTCATTAGAACTGTGCATAGCATCAGCCAGCTGAATGTCTTGGCTGAACCACCAATGTCAGATGCTTTAAGCTGAGAACAAGTGGTCCCGTCTGATGGTGCACGTTCAAACATAAAAGAAGAAAAGAGCCTATTAAAGTGCTGAGCACCCCCATTCTGCGGAGAATGTCAACTAGCACTTCATTAGAACTGTGCATAGCATCAGCCAGCTGAATGTGTTGGCTGAAACACCAATGTCAGAGGCTTTAAGCTGAGAACAAGTGGTCCCGTCTGATGGTGCACGTTCAAACATAAAAGAAGAAAAGAGCCTATTAAAGTGCTGAGCACCCCCATTCTGCGGAGAATGGAAAGCAGCACGTTATTAGAATTGTGCATAGCATCAGCCAGCTGAATGTGTTGGCTGAACCACCAATGTCAGAGGCTTTAAGCTGAGAACAAGTGGTCCCGTCTGATGGTGCATGTTCAAACATAAAAGAAGAAAAGAGCCTATTAAAGTGCTGAGCACCCCCATTCTGCGGAGAATGGAAAGCAGCACATCATTAGAATTGTGCATAGCATCAGCCAGCTGAATGTGTTGGCTGAACCACCAATGTCAGAGGCTTTAAGCTGAGAACAAGTGGTCCCGTCTGATGGTGCACGCTACATCATAAAAGAAGAAAAGAGCCTATTAAAGTGCTGAGCACCCCCATTCTGCGGAGAATGTAAACTAGCACTTCATTAGAACTGTGCATAGCATCAGCC
Source organism: Aquarana catesbeiana (assembly GCF_042186555.1). Lineage (NCBI taxonomy): Eukaryota > Metazoa > Chordata > Amphibia > Anura > Ranidae > Aquarana > Aquarana catesbeiana. The sequence continues at coordinate 271,052,834 of NC_133331.1, forward strand.
AGCTGAATGTCTTGGCTGAACCACCAATGTCAGAGGCTTTAAGCTGAGAACAAGTGGTCCCGTCTGATGGTGCATGTTCAAACATAAAAGAAGAAAAGAGCCTATTAAAGTGCTGAGCACCCCCATTCTGCGGAGAATGTCAACTAGCACTTCATTAGAACTGTGCATAGCATCAGCCAGCTGAATGTGTTGGCTGAAACACCAATGTCAGAGGCTTTAAGCTGAGAACAAGTGGTCCCGTCTGATGGTGCACGTTCAAACATAAAAGAAGAAAAGAGCCTATTAAAGTGCTGAGCACCCCCATTCTGCGGAGAATGGAAAGCAGCACATCATTAGAACTGTGCATAGCATCAGCCAGCTGAATGTGTTGGCTGAACCACCAATGTCAGAGGCTTTAAGCTGAGAACAAGTGGTCCCGTCTGATGGTGCACGTTCAAACATAAAAGAAGAAAAGAGCCTATTAAAGTGCTGAGCACCCCCATTCTGCGGAGAATGTAAACTAGCACTTCATTAGAACTGTGCATAGCATCAGCCAGCTGAATGTCTTGGCTGAACCACCAATGTCAGAGGCTTTAAGCTGAGAACAAGTGGTCCCGTCTGATGGTGCACGTTCAAACATAAAAGAAGAAAAGAGCCTATTAAAGTGCTGAGCACCCCCATTCTGCGGAGAATGGAAAGCAGCACATCATTAGAATTGTGCATAGCATCAGCCAGCTGAATGTGTTGGCTGAACCACCAATGTCAGATGCTTTAAGCTGAGAACAAGTGGTCCCGTCTGATGGTGCACGCTCGAGCATAAAAGAAGAAAAGAGCCTATTAAAGTGCTGAGCACCCCCATTCTGCGGAGAATGGAAAGCAGCACATCATTAGAATTGTGCATAGCATCAGCCAGCTGAATGTGTTGGCTGAACCACCAATGTCAGATGCTTTAAGCTGAGAACAAGTGGTCCCGTCTGATGGTGCATGTTCAAACATAAAAGAAGAAAAGAGCCTATTAAAGTGCTGAGCACCCCCATTCTGCGGAGAATGTAAACTAGCACTTCATTAGAACTGTGCATAGCATCAGCCAGCTGAATGTGTTGGCTGAACCACCAATGTCAGAGGCTTTAAGCTGAGAACAAGTGGTCCCGTCTGATGGTGCACGTTCAAACATAAAAGAAGAAACGAGCCTATTAAAGTGCTGAGCACCCCCATTCTGCGGAGAATGTAAACTAGCACTTCATTAGAACTGTGCATAGCATCAGCCAGCTGAATGTCTTGGCTGAACCACCAATGTCAGAGGCTTTAAGCTGAGAACAAGTGGTCCCGTCTGATGGTGCACGTTCAAACATAAAAGAAGAAAAGAGCCTATTAAAGTGCTGAGCACCCCCATTCTGCGGAGAATGGAAAGCAGCACATCATTAGAATTGTGCATAGCATCAGCCAGCTGAATGTGTTGGCTGAACCACCAATGTCAGAGACTTTAAGCTGAGAACAAGTGGTCCCGTCTGATGGTGCACGCTCGAGCATAAAAGAAGAAAAGAGCCTATTAAAGTGCTGAGCACCAACATTCTGCGGAGAATGTAAACTAGCACTTCATTAGAACTGTGCATAGCATCAGCCAGCTTAATGTCTTGGCGGAACCACGAATGTCAGAGGCTTTAAGCTGAGAACAAGTGGTCCCGTCTGATGGTGCACGTTCAAACATAAAAGAAGAAAAGAGCCTATTAAAGTGCTGAGCACCCCCATTCTGCGGAGAATGGAAAGCAGCACATCATTAGAATTGTGCATAGCATCAGCCAGCTGAATGTGTTGGCTGAACCACGAATGTCAGAGGCTTTAAGCTGAGAACAAGTGGTCCCGTCTGATGGTGCACGTTCAAACATAAAAGAAGAAAAGAGCCTATTAAAGTGCTGAGCACCCCCATTCTGCGGAGAATGTCAACTAGCACATCATTAGAATTGTGCATAGCATCAGCCAGCTGAATGTGTTGGCTGAAACACCAATGTCAGAGGCTTTAAGCTGAGAACAAGTGGTCCCGTCTGATGGTGCACGCTCGAGCATAAAAGAAGAAAAGAGCCTATTAAAGTGCTGAGCACCCCCATTCTGCGGAGAATGTAAACTAGCACTTCATTAGAACTGTGCATAGCATCAGCCAGCTGAATGTCTTGGCGGAACCACGAATGTCAGAGGCTTTAAGCTGAGAACAAGTGGTCCCGTCTGATGGTGCACGTTCAAACATAAAAGAAGAAAAGAGCCTATTAAAGTGCTGAGCACCCCCATTCTGCGGAGAATGGAAAGCAGCACATCATTAGAATTGTGCATAGCATCAGCCAGCTGAATGTGTTGGCTGAACCACCTTTCAGATGCTTTAAGCTGAGAACAAGTGGTCCCGTCTGATGGTGCATGTTCAAACATAAAAGAAGAAAAGAGCCTATTAAAGTGCTGAGCACCCCCATTCTGCGGAGAATGTAAACTAGCACTTCATTAGAACTGTGCATAGCATCAGCCAGCTGAATGTCTTGGCTGAACCACCAATGTCAGAGGCTTTAAGCTGAGAACAAGTGGTACCGTCTGATGGTGCACGCTCCATCATAAAAGAAGAAAAGAGCCTATTAAAGTGCTGAGCACCCCCATTCTGCGGAGAATGGAAAGCAGCACATCATTAGAATTGTGCATAGCATCAGCCAGCTGAATGTGTTGGCTGAACCACCAATGTCAGAGGCTTTAAGCTGAGAACAAGTGGTCCCGTCTGATGGTGCACGTTCAAACATAAAAGAAGAAAAGAGCCTATTAAAGTGCTGAGCACCCCCATTCTGCGGAGAATGGAAAGCAGCACATCATTAGAATTGTGCATAGCATCAGCCAGCTGAATGTGTTGGCTGAACCACCAATGTCAGAGGCTTTAAGCTGAGAACAAGTGGTCCCGTCTGATGGTGCACGCTACATCATAAAAGAAGAAAAGAGCCTATTAAAGTGCTGAGCACCCCCATTCTGCGGAGAATGTAAACTAGCACTTCATTAGAACTGTGCATAGCATCAGCCAGCTGAATGTCTTGGCTGAACCACCAATGTCAGAGGCTTTAAGCTGAGAACAAGTGGTCCCGTCTGATGGTGCATGTTCAAACATAAAAGAAGAAAAGAGCCTATTAAAGTGCTGAGCACCCCCATTCTGCGGAGAATGTCAACTAGCACTTCATTAGAACTGTGCATAGCATCAGCCAGCTGAATGTGTTGGCTGAAACACCAATGTCAGAGGCTTTAAGCTGAGAACAAGTGGTCCCGTCTGATGGTGCACGTTCAAACATAAAAGAAGAAAAGAGCCTATTAAAGTGCTGAGCACCCCCATTCTGCGGAGAATGGAAAGCAGCACATTATTAGAATTGTGCATAGCATCAGCCAGCTGAATGTGTTGGCTGAACCACCAATGTCAGAGGCTTTAAGCTGAGAACAAGTGGTCCCGTCTGATGGTGCACGTTCAAACATAAAAGAAGAAAAGAGCCTATTAAAGTGCTGAGCACCCCCATTCTGCGGAGAATGTCAACTAGCACTTCATTAGAACTGTGCATAGCATCAGCCAGCTGAATGTGTTGGCTGAACCACCAATGTCAGAGGCTTTAAGCTGAGAACAAGTGGTCCCGTCTGATGGTGCACGTTCAAACATAAAAGAAGAAAAGAGCCTATTAAAGTGCTGAGCACCCCCATTCTGCGGAGAATGGAAAGCAGCACATCATTAGAATTGTGCATAGCATCAGCCAGCTGAATGTGTTGGCTGAACCACCAATGTCAGATGCTTTAAGCTGAGAACAAGTGGTCCCGTCTGATGGTGCACGCTCCATCATAAAAGAAGAAAAGAGCCTATTAAAGTGCTGAGCACCCCCATTCTGCGGAGAATGTAAACTAGCACTTCATTAGAACTGTGCATAGCATCAGCCAGCTGAATGTCTTGGCTGAACCACCAATGTCAGAGGCTTTAAGCTGAGAACAAGTGGTCCCGTCTGATGGTGCACGTTCAAACATAAAAGAAGAAAAGAGCCTATTAAAGTGCTGAGCACCCCCATTCTGCGGAGAATGGAAAGCAGCACATCATTAGAATTGTGCATAGCATCAGCCAGCTGAATGTGTTGGCTGAACCACCAATGTCAGAGGCTTTAAGCTGAGAACAAGTGGTCCCGTCTGATGGTGCACGTTCAAACATAAAAGAAGAAAAGAGCCTATTAAAGTGCTGAGCACCCCCATTCTGCGGAGAATGGAAAGCAGCACATCATTAGAATTGTGCATAGCATCAGCCAGCTTAATGTGTTGACTGAACCACCAATGTCAGATGCTTTAAGCTGAGAACAAGTGGTCCCGTCTGATGGTGCACGCTCGAGCATAAAAGAAGAAAAGAGCCTATTAAAGTGCTGAGCACCCCCATTCTGCGGAGAATGGAAAGCAGCACATCATTAGAATTGTGCATAGCATCAGCCAGCTGAATGTGTTGGCTGAACCACGAATGTCAGAGGCTTTAAGCTGAGAACAAGTGGTCCCGTCTGATGGTGCACGTTCAAACATAAAAGAAGAAAAGAGCCTATTAAAGTGCTGAGCACCCCCATTCTGCGGAGAATGGAAAGCAGCACATCATTAGAATTGTGCATAGCATCAGCCAGCTGAATGTGTTGGCTGAACCACCAATGTCAGATGCTTTAAGCTGAGAACAAGTGGTCCCGTCTGATGGTGCACGTTCAAACATAAAAGAAGAAAAGAGCCTATTAAAGTGCTGAGCACCCCCATTCTGCGGAGAATGTCAACTAGCACTTCATTAGAACTGTGCATAGCATCAGCCAGCTGAATGTGTTGGCTGAAACACCAATGTCAGATGCTTTAAGCTGAGAACAAGTGGTCCCGTCTGATGGTGCATGTTCAAACATAAAAGAAGAAAAGAGCCTATTAAAGTGCTGAGCACCCCCATTCTGCGGAGAATGGAAAGCAGCACATCATTAGAATTGTGCATAGCATCAGCCAGCTGAATGTGTTGGCTGAACCACCAATGTCAGAGGCTTTAAGCTGAGAACAAGTGGTCCCGTCTGATGGTGCATGTTCAAACATAAAAGAAGAAAAGAGCCTATTAAAGTGCTGAGCACCCCCATTCTGCGGAGAATGGAAAGCAGCACATCATTAGAATTGTGCATAGCATCAGCCAGCTGAATGTGTTGGCTGAACCACCAATGTCAGATGCTTTAAGCTGAGAACAAGTGGTCCCGTCTGATGGTGCACGCTCCATCATAAAAGAAGAAAAGAGCCTATTAAAGTGCTGAGCACCCCCATTCTGCGGAGAATGTAAACTAGCACTTCATTAGAACTGTGCATAGCATCAGCCAGCTGAATGTCTTGGCTGAACCACCAATGTCAGAGGCTTTAAGCTGAGAACAAGTGGTCCCGTCTGATGGTGCATGTTCAAACATAAAAGAAGAAAAGAGCCTATTAAAGTGCTGAGCACCCCCATTCTGCGGAGAATGGAAAGCAGCACATCATTAGAATTGTGCATAGCATCAGCCAGCTGAATGTGTTGGCTGAACCACCAATGTCAGAGGCTTTAAGCTGAGAACAAGTGGTCCCGTCTGATGGTGCACGTTCAAACATAAAAGAAGAAAAGAGCCTATTAAAGTGCTGAGCACCCCCATTCTGCGGAGAATGGAAAGCAGCACATCATTAGAATTGTGCATAGCATCAGCCAGCTGAATGTGTTGGCTGAACCACCAATGTCAGAGGCTTTAAGCTGAGAACAAGTGGTCCCGTCTGATGGTGCACGTTCAAACATAAAAGAAGAAAAGAGCCTATTAAAGTGCTGAGCACCCCCATTCTGCGGAGAATGTCAACTAGCACTTCATTAGAACTGTGCATAGCATCAGCCAGCTGAATGTCTTGGCTGAACCACCAATGTCAGAGGCTTTAAGCTGAGAACAAGTGGTCCCGTCTGATGGTGCACGTTCAAACATAAAAGAAGAAAAGAGCCTATTAAAGTGCTGAGCACCCCCATTCTGCGGAGAATGTAAACTAGCACTTCATTAGAACTGTGCATAGCATCAGCCAGCTGAATGTCTTGGCTGAACCACCAATGTCAGAGGCTTTAAGCTGAGAACAAGTGGTCCCGTCTGATGGTGCATGTTCAAACATAAAAGAAGAAAAGAGCCTATTAAAGTGCTGAGCACCCCCATTCTGCGGAGAATGGAAAGCAGCACATCATTAGAATTGTGCATAGCATCAGCCAGCTGAATGTGTTGGCTGAACCACCAATGTCAGAGGCTTTAAGCTGAGAACAAGTGGTCCCGTCTGATGGTGCACGTTCAAACATAAAAGAAGAAAAGAGCCTATTAAAGTGCTGAGCACCCCCATTCTGCGGAGAATGGAAAGCAGCACATTATTAGAATTGTGCATAGCATCAGCCAGCTGAATGTGTTGGCTGAACCACCAATGTCAGAGGCTTTAAGCTGAGAACAAGTGGTCCCGTCTGATGGTGCACGTTCAAACATAAAAGAAGAAAAGAGCCTATTAAAGTGCTGAGCACCCCCATTCTGCGGAGAATGTAAACTAGCACTTCATTAGAACTGTGCATAGCATCAGCCAGCTGAATGTCTTGGCTGAACCACCAATGTCAGAGGCTTTAAGCTGAGAACAAGTGGTCCCGTCTGATGGTGCATGTTCAAACATAAAAGAAGAAAAGAGCCTATTAAAGTGCTGAGCACCCCCATTCTGCGGAGAATGGAAAGCAGCACATCATTAGAATTGTGCATAGCATCAGCCAGCTGAATGTGTTGGCTGAACCACCAATGTCAGAGGCTTTAAGCTGAGAACAAGTGGTCCCGTCTGATGGTGCACGTTCAAACATAAAAGAAGAAAAGAGCCTATTAAAGTGCTGAGCACCCCCATTCTGCGGAGAATGTCAACTAGCACTTCATTAGAACTGTGCATAGCATCAGCCAGCTGAATGTGTTGGCTGAAACACCAATGTCAGAGGCTTTAAGCTGAGAACAAGTGGTCCCGTCTGATGGTGCACGTTCAAACATAAAAGAAGAAAAGAGCCTATTAAAGTGCTGAGCACCCCCATTCTGCGGAGAATGGAAAGCAGCACATCATTAGAATTGTGCATAGCATCAGCCAGCTGAATGTGTTGGCTGAACCACCAATGTCAGAGGCTTTAAGCTGAGAACAAGTGGTCCCGTCTGATGGTGCACGTTCAAACATAAAAGAAGAAAAGAGCCTATTAAAGTGCTGAGCACCCCCATTCTGCGGAGAATGGAAAGCAGCACATCATTAGAATTGTGCATAGCATCAGCCAGCTGAATGTGTTGGCTGAACCACCAATGTCAGAGGCTTTAAGCTGAGAACAAGTGGTCCCGTCTGATGGTGCACGTTCAAACATAAAAGAAGAAAAGAGCCTATTAAAGTGCTGAGCACCCCCATTCTGCGGAGAATGTCAACTAGCACTTCATTAGAACTGTGCATAGCATCAGCCAGCTGAATGTGTTGGCTGAAACACCAATGTCAGAGGCTTTAAGCTGAGAACAAGTGGTCCCGTCTGATGGTGCACGCTCGAGCATAAAAGAAGAAAAGAGCCTATTAAAGTGCTGAGCACCCCCATTCTGCGGAGAATGGAAAGCAGCACATCATTAGAATTGTGCATAGCATCAGCCAGCTGAATGTGTTGGCTGAACCACCAATGTCAGATGCTTTAAGCTGAGAACAAGTGGTCCCGTCTGATGGTGCACGCTCCATCATAAAAGAAGAAAAGAGCCTATTAAAGTGCTGAGCACCCCCATTCTGCGGAGAATGTAAACTAGCACTTCATTAGAACTGTGCATAGCATCAGCCAGCTGAATGTCTTGGCTGAACCACCAATGTCAGAGGCTTTAAGCTGAGAACAAGTGGTCCCGTCTGATGGTGCACGTTCAAACATAAAAGAAGAAAAGAGCCTATTAAAGTGCTGAGCACCCCCATTCTGCGGAGAATGGAAAGCAGCACATCATTAGAATTGTGCATAGCATCAGCCAGCTGAATGTGTTGGCTGAACCACCAATGTCAGATGCTTTAAGCTGAGAACAAGTGGTCCCGTCTGATGGTGCACGTTCAAACATAAAAGAAGAAAAGAGCCTATTAAAGTGCTGAGCACCCCCATTCTGCGGAGAATGTCAACTAGCACTTCATTAGAACTGTGCATAGCATCAGCCAGCTGAATGTGTTGGCTGAAACACCAATGTCAGAGGCTTTAAGCTGAGAACAAGTGGTCCCGTCTGATGGTGCACGTTCAAACATAAAAGAAGAAAAGAGCCTATTAAAGTGCTGAGCACCCCCATTCTGCGGAGAATGGAAAGCAGCACATCATTAGAATTGTGCATAGCATCAGCCAGCTTAATGTGTTGACTGAACCACCAATGTCAGATGCTTTAAGCTGAGAACAAGTGGCCCCGTCTGATGGTGCACGCTCCATCATAAAAGAAGAAAAGAGCCTATTAAAGTGCTGAGCACCCCCATTCTGCGGAGAATGGAAAGCAGCACATCATTAGAACTGTGCATAGCATCAGCCAGCTGAATGTCTTGGCTGAACCACCAATGTCAGATGCTTTAAGCTGAGAACAAGGGGTCCCGTCTGATGGTGCACGTTAAACATAAAAGAAGAAAAGAGCCTATTAAAGTGCTGAGCACCCCCATTCTGCGGAGAATGTCAACTAGCACTTCATTAGAACTGTGCATAGCATCAGCCAGCTGAATGTCTTGGCTGAACCACCAATGTCAGATGCTTTAAGCTGAGAACAAGTGGTCCCGTCTGATGGTGCACGTTCAAACATAAAAGAAGAAAAGAGCCTATTAAAGTGCTGAGCACCCCCATTCTGCGGAGAATGGAAAGCAGCACATTATTAGAATTGTGCATAGCATCAGCCAGCTGAATGTGTTGGCTGAACCACCAATGTCAGAGGCTTTAAGCTGAGAACAAGTGGTCCCGTCTGATGGTGCACGCTCGAGCATAAAAGAAGAAAAGAGCCTATTAAAGTGCTGAGCACCCCCATTCTGCGGAGAATGGAAAGCAGCACATCATTAGAATTGTGCATAGCATCAGCCAGCTGAATGTGTTGGCTGAACCACCAATGTCAGATGCTTTAAGCTGAGAACAAGTGGTCCCGTCTGATGGTGCACGCTCCATCATAAAAGAAGAAAAGAGCCTATTAAAGTGCTGAGCACCCCCATTCTGCGGAGAATGTAAACTAGCACTTCATTAGAACTGTGCATAGCATCAGCCAGCTGAATGTCTTGGCTGAACCACCAATGTCAGAGGCTTTAAGCTGAGAACAAGTGGTCCCGTCTGATGGTGCACGTTCAAACATAAAAGAAGAAAAGAGCCTATTAAAGTGCTGAGCACCCCCATTCTGCGGAGAATGGAAAGCAGCACATCATTAGAATTGTGCATAGCATCAGCCAGCTGAATGTGTTAGCTGAACCACCAATGTCAGAGGCTTTAAGCTGAGAACAAGTGGTCCCGTCTGATGGTGCACGTTCAAACATAAAAGAAGAAAAGAGCCTATTAAAGTGCTGAGCACCCCCATTCTGCGGAGAATGGAAAGCAGCACATCATTAGAATTGTGCATAGCATCAGCCAGCTGAATGTGTTAGCTGAACCACCAATGTCAGAGGCTTTAAGCTGAGAACAAGTGGTCCCGTCTGATGGTGCACGCTCGAGCATAAAAGAAGAAAAGAGCCTATTAAAGTGCTGAGCACCCCCATTCTGCGGAGAATGTAAACTAGCACTTCATTAGAACTGTGCATAGCATCAGCCAGCTGAATGTCTTGGCTGAACCACCAATGTCAGATGCTTTAAGCTGAGAACAAGTGGTCCCGTCTGATGGTGCACGCTCCATCATAAAAGAAGAAAAGAGCCTATTAAAGTGCTGAGCACCCCCATTCTGCGGAGAATGTCAACTAGCACTTCATTAGAACTGTGCATAGCATCAGCCAGCTGAATGTCTTGGCTGAAACACCAATGTCAGAGGCTTTAAGCTGAGAACAAGTGGTCCCGTCTGATGGTGCACGTTCAAACATAAAAGAAGAAAAGAGCCTATTAAAGTGCTGAGCACCCCCATTCTGCGGAGAATGGAAAGCAGCACATTATTAGAATTGTGCATAGCATCAGCCAGCTGAATGTGTTGGCTGAACCACCAATGTCAGAGGCTTTAAGCTGAGAACAAGTGGTCCCGTCTGATGGTGCACGTTCAAACATAAAAGAAGAAAAGAGCCTATTAAAGTGCTGAGCACCCCCATTCTGCGGAGAATGTCAACTAGCACTTCATTAGAACTGTGCATAGCATCAGCCAGCTGAATGTGTTGGCTGAAACACCAATGTCAGAGGCTTTAAGCTGAGAACAAGTGGTCCCGTCTGATGGTGCATGTTCAAATATAAAAGAAGAAATGAGCCTATTAAAGTGCTGAGCACCCCCATTCTGCGGAGAATGGAAAGCAGCACATCATTAGAATTGTGCATAGCATCAGCCAGCTGAATGTGTTGGCTGAACCACCAATGTCAGAGGCTTTAAGCTGAGAACAAGTGGTCCCGTCTGATGGTGCATGTTCAAACATAAAAGAAGAAAAGAGCCTATTAAAGTGCTGAGCACCCCCATTCTGCGGAGAATGGAAAGCAGCACATCATTAGAATTGTGCATAGCATCAGCCAGCTGAATGTGTTGGCTGAACCACCAATGTCAGATGCTTTAAGCTGAGAACAAGTGGTCCCGTCTGATGGTGCACGCTCCATCATAAAAGAAGAAAAGAGCCTATTAAAGTGCTGAGCACCCCCATTCTGCGGAGAATGTAAACTAGCACTTCATTAGAACTGTGCATAGCATCAGCCAGCTGAATGTCTTGGCTGAACCACCAATGTCAGAGGCTTTAAGCTGAGAACAAGTGGTCCCGTCTGATGGTGCATGTTCAAACATAAAAGAAGAAAAGAGCCTATTAAAGTGCTGAGCACCCCCATTCTGCGGAGAATGGAAAGCAGCACATTATTAGAATTGTGCATAGCATCAGCCAGCTGAATGTGTTGGCTGAACCAAAAATGTCAGAGGCTTTAAGCTGAGAACAAGTGGTCCCGTCTGATGGTGCACGTTCAAACATAAAAGAAGAAAAGAGCCTATTAAAGTGCTGAGCACCCCCATTCTGCGGAGAATGTCAACTAGCACTTCATTAGAACTGTGCATAGCATCAGCCAGCTGAATGTGTTGGCTGAAACACCAATGTCAGAGGCTTTAAGCTGAGAACAAGTGGTCCCGTCTGATGGTGCACGCTCGAGCATAAAAGAAGAAAAGAGCCTATTAAAGTGCTGAGCACCCCCATTCTGCGGAGAATGTAAACTAGCACTTCATTAGAACTGTGCATAGCATCAGCCAGCTGAATGTCTTGGCTGAACCACCAATGTCAGATGCTTTAAGCTGAGAACAAGTGGTCCCGTCTGATGGTGCACGTTCAAACATAAAAGAAGAAAAGAGCCTATTAAAGTGCTGAGCACCCCCATTCTGCGGAGAATGGAAAGCAGCACATTATTAGAATTGTGCATAGCATCAGCCAGCTGAATGTGTTGGCTGAACCACCAATGTCAGAGGCTTTAAGCTGAGAACAAGTGGTCCCGTCTGATGGTGCACGCTCGAGCATAAAAGAAGAAAAGAGCCTATTAAAGTGCTGAGCACCCCCATTCTGCGGAGAATGGAAAGCAGCACATCATTAGAATGGTGCATAGCATCAGCCAGCTGAATGTGTTGGCTGAACCACCAATGTCAGAGGCTTTAAGCTGAGAACAAGTGGTCCCGTCTGATGGTGCACGTTCAAACATAAAAGAAGAAAAGAGCCTATTAAAGTGCTGAGCACCCCCATTCTGCGGAGAATGTCAACTAGCACTTCATTAGAACTGTGCATAGCATCAGCCAGCTGAATGTGTTGGCTGAACCACCAATGTCAGAGGCTTTAAGCTGAGAACAAGTGGTCCCGTCTGATGGTGCACGTTCAAACATAAAAGAAGAAAAGAGCCTATTAAAGTGCTGAGCACCCCCATTCTGCGGAGAATGTCAACTAGCACTTCATTAGAACTGTGCATAGCATCAGCCAGCTGAATGTGTTGGCTGAAACACCAATGTCAGAGGCTTTAAGCTGAGAACAAGTGGTCCCGTCTGATGGTGCACGTTCAAACATAAAAGAAGAAAAGAGCCTATTAAAGTGCTGAGCACCCCCATTCTGCGGAGAATGGAAAGCAGCACATTATTAGAATTGTGCATAGCATCAGCCAGCTGAATGTGTTGGCTGAACCACCAATGTCAGAGGCTTTAAGCTGAGAACAAGTGGTCCCGTCTGATGGTGCACGCTCGAGCATAAAAGAAGAAAAGAGCCTATTAAAGTGCTGAGCACCCCCATTCTGCGGAGAATGGAAAGCAGCACATCATTAGAATTGTGCATAGCATCAGCCAGCTGAATGTGTTGGCTGAACCACCAATGTCAGAGGCTTTAAGCTGAGAACAAGTGGTCCCGTCTGATGGTGCACGCTCCATCATAAAAGAAGAAAAGAGCCTATTAAAGTGCTGAGCACCCCCATTCTGCGGAGAATGTCAACTAGCACTTCATTAGAACTGTGCATAGCATCAGCCAGCTGAATGTGTTGGCTGAAACACCAATGTCAGAGGCTTTAAGCTGAGAACAAGTGGTCCCGTCTGATGGTGCACGCTCGAGCATAAAAGAAGAAAAGAGCCTATTAAAGTGCTGAGCACCCCCATTCTGCGGAGAATGTCAACTAGCACTTCATTAGAACTGTGCATAGCATCAGCCAGCTGAATGTGTTGGCTGAACCACCAATGTCAGAGGCTTTAAGCTGAGAACAAGTGGTCCCGTCTGATGGTGCACGTTCAAACATAAAAGAAGAAAAGAGCCTATTAAAGTGCTGAGCACCCCCATTCTGCGGAGAATGGAAAGCAGCACATCATTAGAATTGTGCATAGCATCAGCCAGCTGAATGTGTTGGCTGAACCACCAATGTCAGAGGCTTTAAGCTGAGAACAAGTGGTCCCGTCTGATGGTGCATGTTCAAACATAAAAGAAGAAAAGAGCCTATTAAAGTGCTGAGCACCCCCATTCTGCGGAGAATGGAAAGCAGCACATCATTAGAATTGTGCATAGCATCAGCCAGCTGAATGTGTTGGCTGAACCACCAATGTCAGAGGCTTTAAGCTGAGAACAAGTGGTCCCGTCTGATGGTGCACGTTCAAACATAAAAGAAGAAAAGAGCCTATTAAAGTGCTGAGCACCCCCATTCTGCGGAGAATGTCAACTAGCACTTCATTAGAACTGTGCATAGCATCAGCCAGCTGAATGTGTTGGCTGAACCACCAATGTCAGAGGCTTTAAGCTGAGAACAAGTGGTCCCGTCTGATGGTGCACGTTCAAACATAAAAGAAGAAAAGAGCCTATTAAAGTGCTGAGCACCCCCATTCTGCGGAGAATGGAAAGCAGCACATTATTAGAATTGTGCATAGCATCAGCCAGCTGAATGTGTTGGCTGAACCACCAATGTCAGAGGCTTTAAGCTGAGAACAAGTGGTCCCGTCTGATGGTGCACGCTCGAGCATAAAAGAAGAAAAGAGCCTATTAAAGTGCTGAGCACCCCCATTCTGCGGAGAATGGAAAGCAGCACATCATTAGAATTGTGCATAGCATCAGCCAGCTGAATGTGTTGGCTGAACCACCAATGTCAGATGCTTTAAGCTGAGAACAAGTGGTCCCGTCTGATGGTGCACGCTCCATCATAAAAGAAGAAAAGAGCCTATTAAAGTGCTGAGCACCCCCATTCTGCGGAGAATGTCAACTAGCACTTCATTAGAACTGTGCATAGCATCAGCCAGCTGAATGTGTTGGCTGAAACACCAATGTCAGAGGCTTTAAGCTGAGAACAAGTGGTCCCGTCTGATGGTGCACGCTCGAGCATAAAAGAAGAAAAGAGCCTATTAAAGTGCTGAGCACCCCCATTCTGCGGAGAATGTAAACTAGCACTTCATTAGAACTGTGCATAGCATCAGCCAGCTGAATGTCTTGGCTGAAACACCAATGTCAGAGGCTTTAAGCTGAGAACAAGTGGTCCCGTCTGATGGTGCATGTTCAAACATAAAAGAAGAAAAGAGCCTATTAAAGTGCTGAGCACCCCCATTCTGCGGAGAATGGAAAGCAGCACATCATTAGAATTGTGCATAGCATCAGCCAGCTGAATGTGTTGGCTGAACCACCAATGTCAGAGGCTTTAAGCTGAGAACAAGTGGTCCCGTCTGATGGTGCACGCTCGAGCATAAAAGAAGAAAAGAGCCTATTAAAGTGCTGAGCACCCCCATTCTGCGGAGAATGTCAACTAGCACTTCATTAGAACTGTGCATAGCATCAGCCAGCTGAATGTGTTGGCTGAAACACCAATGTCAGAGGCTTTAAGCTGAGAACAAGTGGTCCCGTCTGATGGTGCACGCTCGAGCATAAAAGAAGAAAAGAGCCTATTAAAGTGCTGAGCACCCCCATTCTGCGGAGAATGTAAACTAGCACTTCATTAGAACTGTGCATAGCATCAGCCAGCTGAATGTCTTGACTGAACCACCAATGTCAGATGCTTTAAGCTGAGAACAAGTGGTCCCGTCTGATGGTGCACGTTCAAACATAAAAGAAGAAAAGAGCCTATTAAAGTGCTGAGCACCCACATTCTGCGGAGAATGTCAACTAGCACTTCATTAGAACTGTGCATAGCATCAGCCAGCTGAATGTGTTGGCTGAAACACCAATGTCAGAGGCTTTAAGCTGAGAACAAGTGGTCCCGTCTGATGGTGCACGTTCAAACATAAAAGAAGAAAAGAGCCTATTAAAGTGCTGAGCACCCCCATTCTGCGGAGAATGGAAAGCAGCACGTTATTAGAATTGTGCATAGCATCAGCCAGCTGATGGTGCACGCTCTGATGGTGCACGCTCGAGCATAAAAGAAGAAAAGAGCCTATTAAAGTGCTGAGCACCCCCATTCTGCGGAGAATGTAAACTAGCACTTCATTAGAACTGTGCATAGCATCAGCCAGCTGAATGTCTTGGCTGAACCACCAATGTCAGATGCTTTAAGCTGAGAACAAGTGGTCCCGTCTGATGGTGCACGTTCAAACATAAAAGAAGAAAAGAGCCTATTAAAGTGCTGAGCACCCCCATTCTGCGGAGAATGTCAACTAGCACTTCATTAGAACTGTGCATAGCATCAGCCAGCTGAATGTGTTGGCTGAAACACCAATGTCAGAGGCTTTAAGCTGAGAACAAGTGGTCCCGTCTGATGGTGCATGTTCAAACATAAAAGAAGAAAAGAGCCTATTAAAGTGCTGAGCACCCCCATTCTGCGGAGAATGGAAAGCAGCACATCATTAGAATTGTGCATAGCATCAGCCAGCTGAATGTGTTGGCTGAACCACCAATGTCAGAGGCTTTAAGCTGAGAACAAGTGGTCCCGTCTGATGGTGCATGTTCAAACATAAAAGAAGAAAAGAGCCTATTAAAGTGCTGAGCACCCCCATTCTGCGGAGAATGGAAAGCAGCACATCATTAGAATTGTGCATAGCATCAGCCAGCTGAATGTGTTGGCTGAACCACCAATGTCAGATGCTTTAAGCTGAGAACAAGTGGTCCCGTCTGATGGTGCACGCTTCATCATAAAAGAAGAAAAGAGCCTATTAAAGTGCTGAGCACCCCCATTCTGCGGAGAATGTAAACTAGCACTTCATTAGAACTGTGCATAGCATCAGCCAGCTGAATGTCTTGGCTGAACCACCAATGTCAGATGCTTTAAGCTGAGAACAAGGGGTCCCGTCTGATGGTGCACGTTAAACATAAAAGAAGAAAAGAGCCTATTAAAGTGCTGAGCACCCCCATTCTGCGGAGAATGTCAACTAGCACTTCATTAGAACTGTGCATAGCATCAGCCAGCTGAATGTCTTGGCTGAACCACCAATGTCAGATGCTTTAAGCTGAGAACAAGTGGTCCCGTCTGATGGTGCACGTTCAAACATAAAAGAAGAAAAGAGCCTATTAAAGTGCTGAGCACCCCCATTCTGCGGAGAATGGAAAGCAGCACATTATTAGAATTGTGCATAGCATCAGCCAGCTGAATGTGTTGGCTGAACCACCAATGTCAGAGGCTTTAAGCTGAGAACAAGTGGTCCCGTCTGATGGTGCACGCTCGAGCATAAAAGAAGAAAAGAGCCTATTAAAGTGCTGAGCACCCCCATTCTGCGGAGAATGGAAAGCAGCACATCATTAGAATTGTGCATAGCATCAGCCAGCTGAATGTGTTGGCTGAACCACCAATGTCAGATGCTTTAAGCTGAGAACAAGTGGTCCCGTCTGATGGTGCACGCTCCATCATAAAAAAGAAGAAAAGAGCCTATTAAAGTGCTGAGCACCCCCATTCTGCGGAGAATGTAAACTAGCACTTCATTAGAACTGTGCATAGCATCAGCCAGCTGAATGTCTTGGCTGAACCACCAATGTCAGAGGCTTTAAGCTGAGAACAAGTGGTCCCGTCTGATGGTGCACGTTCAAACATAAAAGAAGAAAAGAGCCTATTAAAGTGCTGAGCACCCCCATTCTGCAGAGAATGGAAAGCAGCACATCATTAGAATTGTGCATAGCATCAGCCAGCTGAATGTGTTAGCTGAACCACCAATGTCAGAGGCTTTAAGCTGAGAACAAGTGGTCCCGTCTGATGGTGCACGTTCAAACATAAAAGAAGAAAAGAGCCTATTAAAGTGCTGAGCACCCCCATTCTGCGGAGAATGGAAAGCAGCACATCATTAGAATTGTGCATAGCATCAGCCAGCTGAATGTGTTAGCTGAACCACCAATGTCAGAGGCTTTAAGCTGAGAACAAGTGGTCCCGTCTGATGGTGCACGCTCGAGCATAAAAGAAGAAAAGAGCCTATTAAAGTGCTGAGCACCCCCATTCTGCGGAGAATGTAAACTAGCACTTCATTAGAACTGTGCATAGCATCAGCCAGCTGAATGTCTTGGCTGAACCACCAATGTCAGATGCTTTAAGCTGAGAACAAGTGGTCCCGTCTGATGGTGCACGTTCAAACATAAAAGAAGAAAAGAGCCTATTAAAGTGCTGAGCACCCCCATTCTGCGGAGAATGTCAACTAGCACTTCATTAGAACTGTGCATAGCATCAGCCAGCTGAATGTCTTGGCTGAAACACCAATGTCAGAGGCTTTAAGCTGAGAACAAGTGGTCCCGTCTGATGGTGCACGTTCAAACATAAAAGAAGAAAAGAGCCTATTAAAGTGCTGAGCACCCCCATTCTGCGGAGAATGGAAAGCAGCACATTATTAGAATTGTGCATAGCATCAGCCAGCTGAATGTGTTGGCTGAACCACCAATGTCAGAGGCTTTAAGCTGAGAACAAGTGGTCCCGTCTGATGGTGCACGTTCAAACATAAAAGAAGAAAAGAGCCTATTAAAGTGCTGAGCACCCCCATTCTGCGGAGAATGTCAACTAGCACTTCATTAGAACTGTGCATAGCATCAGCCAGCTGAATGTGTTGGCTGAAACACCAATGTCAGAGGCTTTAAGCTGAGAACAAGTGGTCCCGTCTGATGGTGCATGTTCAAATATAAAAGAAGAAAAGAGCCTATTAAAGTGCTGAGCACCCCCATTCTGCGGAGAATGGAAAGCAGCACATCATTAGAATTGTGCATAGCATCAGCCAGCTGAATGTGTTGGCTGAACCACCAATGTCAGAGGCTTTAAGCTGAGAACAAGTGGTCCCGTCTGATGGTGCATGTTCAAACATAAAAGAAGAAAAGAGCCTATTAAAGTGCTGAGCACCCCCATTCTGCGGAGAATGGAAAGCAGCACATCATTAGAATTGTGCATAGCATCAGCCAGCTGAATGTGTTGGCTGAACCACCAATGTCAGATGCTTTAAGCTGAGAACAAGTGGTCCCGTCTGATGGTGCACGCTCCATCATAAAAGAAGAAAAGAGCCTATTAAAGTGCTGAGCACCCCCATTCTGCGGAGAATGTAAACTAGCACTTCATTAGAACTGTGCATAGCATCAGCCAGCTGAATGTCTTGGCTGAACCACCAATGTCAGAGGCTTTAAGCTGAGAACAAGTGGTCCCGTCTGATGGTGCATGTTCAAACATAAAAGAAGAAAAGAGCCTATTAAAGTGCTGAGCACCCCCATTCTGCGGAGAATGGAAAGCAGCACATTATTAGAATTGTGCATAGCATCAGCCAGCTGAATGTGTTGGCTGAACCACCAATGTCAGAGGCTTTAAGCTGAGAACAAGTGGTCCCGTCTGATGGTGCACGCTCGAGCATAAAAGAAGAAAAGAGCCTATTAAAGTGCTGAGCACCCCCATTCTGCGGAGAATGGAAAGCAGCACATTATTAGAATTGTGCATAGCATCAGCCAGCTGAATGTGTTGGCTGAACCAAAAATGTCAGAGGCTTTAAGCTGAGAACAAGTGGTCCCGTCTGATGGTGCACGTTCAAACATAAAAGAAGAAAAGAGCCTATTAAAGTGCTGAGCACCCCCATTCTGCGGAGAATGTCAACTAGCACTTCATTAGAACTGTGCATAGCATCAGCCAGCTGAATGTGTTGGCTGAAACACCAATGTCAGAGGCTTTAAGCTGAGAACAAGTGGTCCCGTCTGATGGTGCACGCTCGAGCATAAAAGAAGAAAAGAGCCTATTAAAGTGCTGAGCACCCCCATTCTGCGGAGAATGTAAACTAGCACTTCATTAGAACTGTGCATAGCATCAGCCAGCTGAATGTCTTGGCTGAACCACCAATGTCAGATGCTTTAAGCTGAGAACAAGTGGTCCCGTCTGATGGTGCACGTTCAAACATAAAAGAAGAAAAGAGCCTATTAAAGTGCTGAGCACCCCCATTCTGCGGAGAATGGAAAGCAGCACATTATTAGAATTGTGCATAGCATCAGCCAGCTGAATGTGTTGGCTGAACCACCAATGTCAGAGGCTTTAAGCTGAGAACAAGTGGTCCCGTCTGATGGTGCACGCTCGAGCATAAAAGAAGAAAAGAGCCTATTAAAGTGCTGAGCACCCCCATTCTGCGGAGAATGGAAAGCAGCACATCATTAGAATGGTGCATAGCATCAGCCAGCTGAATGTGTTGGCTGAACCACCAATGTCAGAGGCTTTAAGCTGAGAACAAGTGGTCCCGTCTGATGGTGCACGTTCAAACATAAAAGAAGAAAAGAGCCTATTAAAGTGCTGAGCACCCCCATTCTGCGGAGAATGTCAACTAGCACTTCATTAGAACTGTGCATAGCATCAGCCAGCTGAATGTGTTGGCTGAACCACCAATGTCAGAGGCTTTAAGCTGAGAACAAGTGGTCCCGTCTGATGGTGCACGTTCAAACATAAAAGAAGAAAAGAGCCTATTAAAGTGCTGAGCACCCCCATTCTGCGGAGAATGTCAACTAGCACTTCATTAGAACTGTGCATAGCATCAGCCAGCTGAATGTGTTGGCTGAAACACCAATGTCAGAGGCTTTAAGCTGAGAACAAGTGGTCCCGTCTGATGGTGCACGTTCAAACATAAAAGAAGAAAAGAGCCTATTAAAGTGCTGAGCACCCCCATTCTGCGGAGAATGGAAAGCAGCACATTATTAGAATTGTGCATAGCATCAGCCAGCTGAATGTGTTGGCTGAACCACCAATGTCAGAGGCTTTAAGCTGAGAACAAGTGGTCCCGTCTGATGGTGCACGCTCGAGCATAAAAGAAGAAAAGAGCCTATTAAAGTGCTGAGCACCCCCATTCTGCGGAGAATGGAAAGCAGCACATCATTAGAATTGTGCATAGCATCAGCCAGCTGAATGTGTTGGCTGAACCACCAATGTCAGAGGCTTTAAGCTGAGAACAAGTGGTCCCGTCTGATGGTGCACGCTCCATCATAAAAGAAGAAAAGAGCCTATTAAAGTGCTGAGCACCCCCATTCTGCGGAGAATGTCAACTAGCACTTCATTAGAACTGTGCATAGCATCAGCCAGCTGAATGTGTTGGCTGAAACACCAATGTCAGAGGCTTTAAGCTGAGAACAAGTGGTCCCGTCTGATGGTGCACGCTCGAGCATAAAAGAAGAAAAGAGCCTATTAAAGTGCTGAGCACCCCCATTCTGCGGAGAATGTCAACTAGCACTTCATTAGAACTGTGCATAGCATCAGCCAGCTGAATGTGTTGGCTGAACCACCAATGTCAGAGGCTTTAAGCTGAGAACAAGTGGTCCCGTCTGATGGTGCACGTTCAAACATAAAAGAAGAAAAGAGCCTATTAAAGTGCTGAGCACCCCCATTCTGCGGAGAATGGAAAGCAGCACATCATTAGAATTGTGCATAGCATCAGCCAGCTGAATGTGTTGGCTGAACCACCAATGTCAGAGGCTTTAAGCTGAGAACAAGTGGTCCCGTCTGATGGTGCATGTTCAAACATAAAAGAAGAAAAGAGCCTATTAAAGTGCTGAGCACCCCCATTCTGCGGAGAATGGAAAGCAGCACATCATTAGAATTGTGCATAGCATCAGCCAGCTGAATGTGTTGGCTGAACCACCAATGTCAGATGCTTTAAGCTGAGAACAAGTGGTCCCGTCTGATGGTGCACGCTCCATCATAAAAGAAGAAAAGAGCCTATTAAATTGCTGAGCACCCCCATTCTGCGGAGAATGTAAACTAGCACTTCATTAGAACTGTGCATAGCATCAGCCAGCTGAATGTCTTGGCTGAACCACCAATGTCAGAGGCTTTAAGCTGAGAACAAGTGGTCCCGTCTGATGGTGCACGCTCCATCATAAAAGAAGAAAAGAGCCTATTAAAGTGCTGAGCACCCCCATTCTGCGGAGAATGGAAAGCAGCACATCATTAGAATTGTGCATAGCATCAGCCAGCTGAATGTGTTGGCTGAACCACCAATGTCAGAGGCTTTAAGCTGAGAACAAGTGGTCCCGTCTGATGGTGCACGTTCAAACATAAAAGAAGAAAAGAGCCTATTAAAGTGCTGAGCACCCCCATTCTGCGGAGAATGTCAACTAGCACTTCATTAGAACTGTGCATAGCATCAGCCAGCTGAATGTGTTGGCTGAACCACCAATGTCAGAGGCTTTAAGCTGAGAACAAGTGGTCCCGTCTGATGGTGCACGTTCAAACATAAAAGAAGAAAAGAGCCTATTAAAGTGCTGAGCACCCCCATTCTGCGGAGAATGGAAAGCAGCACATTATTAGAATTGTGCATAGCATCAGCCAGCTGAATGTGTTGGCTGAACCACCAATGTCAGAGGCTTTAAGCTGAGAACAAGTGGTCCCGTCTGATGGTGCACGCTCGAGCATAAAAGAAGAAAAGAGCCTATTAAAGTGCTGAGCACCCCCATTCTGCGGAGAATGGAAAGCAGCACATCATTAGAATTGTGCATAGCATCAGCCAGCTGAATGTGTTGGCTGAACCACCAATGTCAGATGCTTTAAGCTGAGAACAAGTGGTCCCGTCTGATGGTGCACGCTCCATCATAAAAGAAGAAAAGAGCCTATTAAAGTGCTGAGCACCCCCATTCTGCGGAGAATGTCAACTAGCACTTCATTAGAACTGTGCATAGCATCAGCCAGCTGAATGTGTTGGCTGAAACACCAATGTCAGAGGCTTTAAGCTGAGAACAAGTGGTCCCGTCTGATGGTGCACGCTCGAGCATAAAAGAAGAAAAGAGCCTATTAAAGTGCTGAGCACCCCCATTCTGCGGAGAATGTAAACTAGCACTTCATTAGAACTGTGCATAGCATCAGCCAGCTGAATGTCTTGGCTGAAACACCAATGTCAGAGGCTTTAAGCTGAGAACAAGTGGTCCCGTCTGATGGTGCATGTTCAAACATAAAAGAAAAAAAGAGCCTATTAAAGTGCCGAGCACCCCCATTCTGCGGAGAATGGAAAGCAGCACATCATTAGAATTGTGCATAGCATCAGCCAGCTGAATGTGTTGGCTGAACCACCAATGTCAGAGGCTTTAAGCTGAGAACAAGTGGTCCCGTCTGATGGTGCACGCTCGAGCATAAAAGAAGAAAAGAGCCTATTAAAGTGCTGAGCACCCCCATTCTGCGGAGAATGGAAAGCAGCACATCATTAGAATTGTGCATAGCATCAGCCAGCTGAATGTGTTGGCTGAACCACCAATGTCAGATGCTTTAAGCTGAGAACAAGTGGTCCCGTCTGATGGTGCACGCTCCATCATAAAAGAAGAAAAGAGCCTATTAAAGTGCTGAGCACCCCCATTCTGCGGAGAATGTCAACTAGCACTTCATTAGAACTGTGCATAGCATCAGCCAGCTGAATGTGTTGGCTGAAACACCAATGTCAGAGGCTTTAAGCTGAGAACAAGTGGTCCCGTCTGATGGTGCACGCTCGAGCATAAAAGAAGAAAAGAGCCTATTAAAGTGCTGAGCACCCCCATTCTGCGGAGAATGTAAACTAGCACTTCATTAGAACTGTGCATAGCATCAGCCAGCTGAATGTCTTGACTGAACCACCAATGTCAGATGCTTTAAGCTGAGAACAAGTGGTCCCGTCTGATGGTGCACGTTCAAACATAAAAGAAGAAAAGAGCCTATTAAAGTGCTGAGCACCCACATTCTGCGGAGAATGTCAACTAGCACTTCATTAGAACTGTGCATAGCATCAGCCAGCTGAATGTGTTGGCTGAAACACCAATGTCAGAGGCTTTAAGCTGAGAACAAGTGGTCCCGTCTGATGGTGCACGTTCAAACATAAAAGAAGAAAAGAGCCTATTAAAGTGCTGAGCACCCCCATTCTGCGGAGAATGGAAAGCAGCACGTTATTAGAATTGTGCATAGCATCAGCCAGCTGAATGTGTTGGCTGAACCACCAATGTCAGAGGCTTTAAGCTGAGAACAAGTGGTCCCGTCTGATGGTGCACGCTCGAGCATAAAAGAAGAAAAGAGCCTATTAAAGTGCTGAGCACCCCCATTCTGCGGAGAATGTAAACTAGCACTTCATTAGAACTGTGCATAGCATCAGCCAGCTGAATGTCTTGGCTGAACCACCAATGTCAGATGCTTTAAGCTGAGAACAAGTGGTCCCGTCTGATGGTGCACGTTCAAACATAAAAGAAGAAAAGAGCCTATTAAAGTGCTGAGCACCCCCATTCTGCGGAGAATGTCAACTAGCACTTCATTAGAACTGTGCATAGCATCAGCCAGCTGAATGTGTTGGCTGAAACACCAATGTCAGAGGCTTTAAGCTGAGAACAAGTGGTCCCGTCTGATGGTGCATGTTCAAACATAAAAGAAGAAAAGAGCCTATTAAAGTGCTGAGCACCCCCATTCTGCGGAGAATGGAAAGCAGCACATCATTAGAATTGTGCATAGCATCAGCCAGCTGAATGTGTTGGCTGAACCACCAATGTCAGAGGCTTTAAGCTGAGAACAAGTGGTCCCGTCTGATGGTGCATGTTCAAACATAAAAGAAGAAAAGAGCCTATTAAAGTGCTGAGCACCCCCATTCTGCGGAGAATGGAAAGCAGCACATCATTAGAATTGTGCATAGCATCAGCCAGCTGAATGTGTTGGCTGAACCACCAATGTCAGATGCTTTAAGCTGAGAACAAGTGGTCCCGTCTGATGGTGCACGCTTCATCATAAAAGAAGAAAAGAGCCTATTAAAGTGCTGAGCACCCCCATTCTGCGGAGAATGTCAACTAGCACTTCATTAGAACTGTGCATAGCATCAGCCAGCTGAATGTCTTGGCTGAACCACCAATGTCAGAGGCTTTAAGCTGAGAACAAGTGGTCCCGTCTGATGGTGCACGCTCCATCATAAAAGAAGAAAAGAGCCTATTAAAGTGCTGAGCACCCCCATTCTGCGGAGAATGGAAAGCAGCACATCATTAGAATTGTGCATAGCATCAGCCAGCTGAATGTGTTGGCTGAACCACCAATGTCAGATGCTTTAAGCTGAGAACAAGTGGTCCCGTCTGATGGTGCACGCTCCATCATAAAAGAAGAAAAGAGCCTATTAAAGTGCTGAGCACCCCCATTCTGCGGAGAATGTAAACTAGCACTTCATTAGAACTGTGCATAGCATCAGCCAGCTGAATGTCTTGGCTGAACCACCAATGTCAGAGGCTTTAAGCTGAGAACAAGTGGTCCCGTCTGATGGTGCACGCTCCATCATAAAAGAAGAAAAGAGCCTATTAAAGTGCTGAGCACCCCCATTCTGCGGAGAATGGAAAGCAGCACATCATTAGAATTGTGCATAGCATCAGCCAGCTGAATGTGTTGGCTGAACCACCAATGTCAGAGGCTTTAAGCTGAGAACAAGTGGTCCCGTCTGATGGTGCACGTTCAAACATAAAAGAAGAAAAGAGCCTATTAAAGTGCTGAGCACCCCCATTCTGCGGAGAATGTAAACTAGCACTTCATTAGAACTGTGCATAGCATCAGCCAGCTGAATGTCTTGGCTGAACCACCAATGTCAGAGGCTTTAAGCTGAGAACAAGTGGTCCCGTCTGATGGTGCACATTCAAACATAAAAGAAGAAAAGAGCCTATTAAAGTGCTGAGCACCCCCATTCTGCGGAGAATGTCAACTAGCACTTCATTAGAACTGTGCATAGCATCAGCCAGCTGAATGTGTTGGCTGAAACACCAATGTCAGAGGCTTTAAGCTGAGAACAAGTGGTCCCGTCTGATGGTGCACGTTCAAACATAAAAGAAGAAAAGAGCCTATTAAAGTGCTGAGCACCCCCATTCTGCGGAGAATGTCAACTAGCACTTCATTAGAACTGTGCATAGCATCAGCCAGCTGAATGTGTTGGCTGAAACACCAATGTCAGAGGCTTTAAGCTGAGAACAAGTGGTCCCGTCTGACGGTGCATGTTCAAACATAAAAGAAGAAAAGAGCCTATTAAAGTGCTGAGCACCCCCATTCTGCGGAGAATGTCAACTAGCACTTCATTAGAACTGTGCATAGCATCAGCCAGCTGAATGTGTTGGCTGAACCACCAATGTCAGAGGCTTTAAGCTGAGAACAAGTGGTCCCGTCTGATGGTGCATGTTCAAACATAAAAGAAGAAAAGAGCCTATTAAAGTGCTGAGCACCCCCATTCTGCGGAGAATGGAAAGCAGCACATCATTAGAATTGTGCATAGCATCAGCCAGCTGAATGTGTTGGCTGAACCACCAATGTCAGATGCTTTAAGCTGAGAACAAGTGGTCCCGTCTGATGGTGCACGCTCCATCATAAAAGAAGAAAAGAGCCTATTAAAGTGCTGAGCACCCCCATTCTGCGGAGAATGTAAACTAGCACTTCATTAGAACTGTGCATAGCATCAGCCAGCTGAATGTCTTGGCTGAACCACCAATGTCAGAGGCTTTAAGCTGAGAACAAGTGGTCCCGTCTGATGGTGCACGCTCCATCATAAAAGAAGAAAAGAGCCTATTAAAGTGCTGAGCACCCCCATTCTGCGGAGAATGGAAAGCAGCACATCATTAGAATTGTGCATAGCATCAGCCAGCTGAATGTGTTGGCTGAACCACCAATGTCAGAGGCTTTAAGCTGAGAACAAGTGGTCCCGTCTGATGGTGCACGTTCAAACATAAAAGAAGAAAAGAGCCTATTAAAGTGCTGAGCACCCCCATTCTGCGGAGAATGTAAACTAGCACTTCATTAGAACTGTGCATAGCATCAGCCAGCTGAATGTCTTGGCTGAACCACCAATGTCAGAGGCTTTAAGCTGAGAACAAGTGGTCCCGTCTGATGGTGCATGTTCAAACATAAAAGAAGAAAAGAGCCTATTAAAGTGCTGAGCACCCCCATTCTGCGGAGAATGTCAACTAGCACTTCATTAGAACTGTGCATAGCATCAGCCAGCTGAATGTGTTGGCTGAACCACCAATGTCAGAGGCTTTAAGCTGAGAACAAGTGGTCCCGTCTGATGGTGCACGTTCAAACATAAAAGAAGAAAAGAGCCTATTAAAGTGCTGAGCACCCCCATTCTGCGGAGAATGGAAAGCAGCACATCATTAGAATTGTGCATAGCATCAGCCAGCTGAATGTGTTGGCTGAACCACCAATGTCAGAGGCTTTAAGCTGAGAACAAGTGGTCCCGTCTGATGGTGCATGTTCAAACATAAAAGAAGAAAAGAGCCTATTAAAGTGCTGAGCACCCCCATTCTGCGGAGAATGGAAAGCAGCACATCATTAGAATTGTGCATAGCATCAGCCAGCTGAATGTGTTGGCTGAACCACCAATGTCAGAGGCTTTAAGCTGAGAACAAGTGGTCCCGTCTGATGGTGCACGTTCAAACATAAAAGAAGAAAAGAGCCTATTAAAGTGCTGAGCACCCCCATTCTGCGGAGAATGTCAACTAGCACTTCATTAGAACTGTGCATAGCATCAGCCAGCTGAATGTGTTGGCTGAAACACCAATGTCAGAGGCTTTAAGCTGAGAACAAGTGGTCCCGTCTGATGGTGCACGTTCAAACATAAAAGAAGAAAAGAGCCTATTAAAGTGCTGAGCACCCCCATTCTGCGGAGAATGGAAAGCAGCACATTATTAGAATTGTGCATAGCATCAGCCAGCTGAATGTGTTGGCTGAACCACCAATGTCAGAGGCTTTAAGCTGAGAACAAGTGGTCCCGTCTGATGGTGCACGCTCGAGCATAAAAGAAGAAAAGAGCCTATTAAAGTGCTGAGCACCCCCATTCTGCGGAGAATGTCAACTAGCACTTCATTAGAACTGTGCATAGCATCAGCCAGCTGAATGTGTTGGCTGAAACACCAATGTCAGAGGCTTTAAGCTGAGAACAAGTGGTCCCGTCTGATGGTGCACGTTCAAACATAAAAGAAGAAAAGAGCCTATTAAAGTGCTGAGCACCCCCATTCTGCGGAGAATGGAAAGCAGCACATTATTAGAATTGTGCATAGCATCAGCCAGCTGAATGTGTTGGCTGAACCACCAATGTCAGAGGCTTTAAGCTGAGAACAAGTGGTCCCGTCTGATGGTGCACGTTCAAACATAAAAGAAGAAAAGAGCCTATTAAAGTGCTGAGCACCCCCATTCTGCGGAGAATGGAAAGCAGCACATCATTAGAATTGTGCATAGCATCAGCCAGCTGAATGTGTTGGCTGAACCACCAATGTCAGAGGCTTTAAGCTGAGAACAAGTGGTCCCGTCTGATGGTGCACGTTCAAACATAAAAGAAGAAAAGAGCCTATTAAAGTGCTGAGCACCCCCATTCTGCGGAGAATGTCAACTAGCACTTCATTAGAACTGTGCATAGCATCAGCCAGCTGAATGTGTTGGCTGAAACACCAATGTCAGAGGCTTTAAGCTGAGAACAAGTGGTCCCGTCTGATGGTGCACGTTCAAACATAAAAGAAGAAAAGAGCCTATTAAAGTGCTGAGCACCCCCATTCTGCGGAGAATGGAAAGCAGCACATTATTAGAATTGTGCATAGCATCAGCCAGCTGAATGTGTTGGCTGAACCACCAATGTCAGAGGCTTTAAGCTGAGAACAAGTGGTCCCGTCTGATGGTGCACGCTCGAGCATAAAAGAAGAAAAGAGCCTATTAAAGTGCTGAGCACCCCCATTCTGCGGAGAATGTCAACTAGCACTTCATTAGAACTGTGCATAGCATCAGCCAGCTGAATGTGTTGGCTGAAACACCAATGTCAGAGGCTTTAAGCTGAGAACAAGTGGTCCCGTCTGATGGTGCACGTTCAAACATAAAAGAAGAAAAGAGCCTATTAAAGTGCTGAGCACCCCCATTCTGCGGAGAATGGAAAGCAGCACATTATTAGAATTGTGCATAGCATCAGCCAGCTGAATGTGTTGGCTGAACCACCAATGTCAGAGGCTTTAAGCTGAGAACAAGTGGTCCCGTCTGATGGTGCACGTTCAAACATAAAAGAAGAAAAGAGCCTATTAAAGTGCTGAGCACCCCCATTCTGCGGAGAATGGAAAGCAGCACATCATTAGAATTGTGCATAGCATCAGCCAGCTGAATGTGTTGGCTGAACCACCAATGTCAGAGGCTTTAAGCTGAGAACAAGTGGTCCCGTCTGATGGTGCACGTTCAAACATAAAAGAAGAAAAGAGCCTATTAAAGTGCTGAGCACCCCCATTCTGCGGAGAATGTCAACTAGCACTTCATTAGAACTGTGCATAGCATCAGCCAGCTGAATGTGTTGGCTGAAACACCAATGTCAGAGGCTTTAAGCTGAGAACAAGTGGTCCCGTCTGATGGTGCACGCTCGAACATAAAAGAAGAAAAGAGCCTATTAAAGTGCTGAGCACCCCCATTCTGCGGAGAATGTAAACTAGCACTTCATTAGAACTGTGCATAGCATCAGCCAGCTGAATGTCTTGGCTGAACCACCAATGTCAGATGCTTTAAGCTGAGAACAAGTGGTCCCGTCTGATGGTGCACGTTCAAACATAAAAGAAGAAAAGAGCCTATTAAAGTGCTGAGCACCCCCATTCTGCGGAGAATGTCAACTAGCACTTCATTAGAACTGTGCATAGCATCAGCCAGCTGAATGTGTTGGCTGAAACACCAATGTCAGAGGCTTTAAGCTGAGA
Source organism: Aquarana catesbeiana (assembly GCF_042186555.1). Classification (NCBI taxonomy): domain Eukaryota; kingdom Metazoa; phylum Chordata; class Amphibia; order Anura; family Ranidae; genus Aquarana; species Aquarana catesbeiana. Next base: position 271,081,493 of record NC_133331.1, read on the forward strand.
ACAAGTGGTCCTGTCTGATGGTGCACGTTCAAACATAAAAGAAGAAAAGAGCCTATTAAAGTGCTGAGCACCCCCATTCTGCGGAGAATGGAAAGCAGCACATTATTAGAATTGTGCATAGCATCAGCCAGCTGAATGTGTTGGCTGAACCACCAATGTCAGAGGCTTTAAGCTGAGAACAATTGGTCCCGTCTGATGGTGCACGCTCGAGCATAAAAGAAGAAAAGAGCCTATTAAAGTGCTGAGCACCCCCATTCTGCGGAGAATGGAAAGCAGCACATCATTAGAATTGTGCATAGCATCAGCCAGCTGAATGTGTTGGCTGAACCACCAATGTCAGATGCTTTAAGCTGAGAACAAGTGGTCCCGTCTGATGGTGCACGCTCCATCATAAAAGAAGAAAAGAGCCTATTAAAGTGCTGAGCACCCCCATTCTGCGGAGAATGTAAACTAGCACTTCATTAGAACTGTGCATAGCATCAGCCAGCTGAATGTCTTGGCTGAACCACCAATGTCAGAGGCTTTAAGCTGAGAACAAGTGGTCCCGTCTGATGGTGCACGTTCAAACATAAAAGAAGAAAAGAGCCTATTAAAGTGCTGAGCACCCCCATTCTGCGGAGAATGGAAAGCAGCACATCATTAGAATTGTGCATAGCATCAGCCAGCTGAATGTGTTGGCTGAACCACCAATGTCAGAGGCTTTAAGCTGAGAACAAGTGGTCCCGTCTGATGGTGCACGTTCAAACATAAAAGAAGAAAAGAGCCTATTAAAGTGCTGAGCACCCCCATTCTGCGGAGAATGTCAACTAGCACTTGATTAGAACTGTGCATAGCATCAGCCAGCTGAATGTGTTGGCTGAAACACCAATGTCAGAGGCTTTAAGCTGAGAACAAGTGGTCCCGTCTGATGGTGCATGTTCAAACATAAAAGAAGAAAAGAGCCTATTAAAGTGCTGAGCACCCCCATTCTGCCGAGAATGGAAAGCAGCACATCATTAGAATTGTGCATAGCATCAGCCAGCTGAATGTGTTGGCTGAACCACCAATGTCAGATGCTTTAAGCTGAGAACAAGTGGTCCCGTCTGATGGTGCACGCTCCATCATAAAAGAAGAAAAGAGCCTATTAAAGTGCTGAGCACCCCCATTCTGCGGAGAATGGAAAGCAGCACATCATTAGAATTGTGCATAGCATCAGCCAGCTGAATGTGTTGGCTGAACCACCAATGTCAGAGGCTTTAAGCTGAGAACAAGTGGTCCCGTCTGATGGTGCACGTTCAAACATAAAAGAAGAAAAGAGCCTATTAAAGTGCTGAGCACCCCCATTCTGCGGAGAATGTCAACTAGCACTTCATTAGAACTGTGCATAGCATCAGCCAGCTGAATGTCTTGGCTGAACCACCAATGTCAGAAGCTTTAAGCTGAGAACAAGTGGTCCCGTCTGATGGTGCATGTTCAAACATAAAAGAAGAAAAGAGCCTATTAAAGTGCTGAGCACCCCCATTCTGCGGAGAATGGAAAGCAGCACATCATTAGAATTGTGCATAGCATCAGCCAGCTGAATGTGTTGGCTGAACCACCAATGTCAGAGGCTTTAAGCTGAGAACAAGTGGTCCCGTCTGATGGTGCACGTTCAAACATAAAAGAAGAAAAGAGCCTATTAAAGTGCTGAGCACCCCCATTCTGCGGAGAATGTCAACTAGCACTTCATTAGAACTGTGCATAGCATCAGCCAGCTGAATGTGTTGGCTGAAACACCAATGTCAGAGGCTTTAAGCTGAGAACAAGTGGTCCCGTCTGATGGTGCACGTTCAAACATAAAAGAAGAAAAGAGCCTATTAAAGTGCTGAGCACCCCCATTCTGCGGAGAATGGAAAGCAGCACATTATTAGAATTGTGCATAGCATCAGCCAGCTGAATGTGTTGGCTGAACCACCAATGTCAGAGGCTTTAAGCTGAGAACAAGTGGTCCCGTCTGATGGTGCACGCTCGAGCATAAAAGAAGAAAAGAGCCTATTAAAGTGCTGAGCACCCCCATTCTGCGGAGAATGTCAACTAGCACTTCATTAGAACTGTGCATAGCATCAGCCAGCTGAATGTGTTGGCTGAAACACCAATGTCAGAGGCTTTAAGCTGAGAACAAGTGGTCCCGTCTGATGGTGCACGTTCAAACATAAAAGAAGAAAAGAGCCTATTAAAGTGCTGAGCACCCCCATTCTGCGGAGAATGGAAAGCAGCACATTATTAGAATTGTGCATAGCATCAGCCAGCTAAATGTGTTGGCTGAACCACCAATGTCAGAGGCTTTAAGCTGAGAACAAGTGGTCCCTTCTGATGGTGCACGTTCAAACATAAAAGAAGAAAAGAGCCTATTAAAGTGCTGAGCACCCCCATTCTGCGGAGAATGGAAAGCAGCACATCATTAGAATTGTGCATAGCATCAGCCAGCTGAATGTGTTGGCTGAACCACCAATGTCAGAGGCTTTAAGCTGAGAACAAGTGGTCCCGTCTGATGGTGCACGTTCAAACATAAAAGAAGAAAAGAGCCTATTAAAGTGCTGAGCACCCCCATTCTGCGGAGAATGTCAACTAGCACTTCATTAGAACTGTGCATAGCATCAGCCAGCTGAATGTGTTGGCTGAAACACCAATGTCAGAGGCTTTAAGCTGAGAACAAGTGTTCCCGTCTGATGGTGCACGCTCGAGCATAAAAGAAGAAAAGAGCCTATTAAAGTGCTGAGCACCCCCATTCTGCGGAGAATGGAAAGCAGCACATCATTAGAATTGTGCATAGCATCAGCCAGCTGAATGTGTTGGCTGAACCACCAATGTCAGAGGCTTTAAGCTGAGAACAAGTGGTCCCGTCTGATGGTGCACGTTCAAACATAAAAGAAGAAAAGAGCCTATTAAAGTGCTGAGCACCCCCATTCTGCGGAGAATGGAAAGCAGCACATCATTAGAATTGTGCATAGCATCAGCCAGCTGAATGTGTTGGCTGAACCACCAATGTCAGATGCTTTAAGCTGAGAACAAGTGGTCCCGTCTGATGGTGCACGTTCAAACATAAAAGAAGAAAAGAGCCTATTAAAGTGCTGAGCACCCCCATTCTGCGGAGAATGTCAACTAGCACTTCATTAGAACTGTGCATAGCATCAGCCAGCTGAATGTGTTGGCTGAAACACCAATGTCAGAGGCTTTAAGCTGAGAACAAGTGGTCCCGTCTGATGGTGCACGTTCAAACATAAAAGAAGAAAAGAGCCTATTAAAGTGCTGAGCACCCCCATTCTGCGGAGAATGGAAAGCAGCACATCATTAGAATTGTGCATAGCATCAGCCAGCTTAATGTGTTGACTGAACCACCAATGTCAGATGCTTTAAGCTGAGAACAAGTGGTCCCGTCTGATGGTGCACGCTCCATCATAAAAGAAGAAAAGAGCCTATTAAAGTGCTGAGCACCCCCATTCTGCGGAGAATGGAAAGCAGCACATCATTAGAACTGTGCATAGCATCAGCCAGCTGAATGTCTTGGCTGAACCACCAATGTCAGATGCTTTAAGCTGAGAACAAGTGGTCCCGTCTGATGGTGCACGTTCAAACATAAAAGAAGAAAAGAGCCTATTAAAGTGCTGAGCACCCCCATTCTGCGGAGAATGTCAACTAGCACTTCATTAGAACTGTGCATAGCATCAGCCAGCTGAATGTGTTGGCTGAAACACCAATGTCAGAGGCTTTAAGCTGAGAACAAGTGGTCCCGTCTGATGGTGCATGTTCAAACATAAAAGAAGAAAAGAGCCTATTAAAGTGCTGAGCACCCCCATTCTGCGGAGAATGGAAAGCAGCACATTATTAGAATTGTGCATAGCATCAGCCAGCTGAATGTGTTGGCTGAACCACCAATGTCAGAGGCTTTAAGCTGAGAACAAGTGGTCCCGTCTGATGGTGCACGTTCAAACATAAAAGAAGAAAAGAGCCTATTAAAGTGCTGAGCACCCCCATTCTGCGGAGAATGTCAACTAGCACTTCATTAGAACTGTGCATAGCATCAGCCAGCTGAATGTGTTGGCTGAAACACCAATGTCAGAGGCTTTAAGCTGAGAACAAGTGGTCCCGTCTGATGGTGCACGTTCAAACATAAAAGAAGAAAAGAGCCTATTAAAGTGCTGAGCACCCCCATTCTGCGGAGAATGTGAACTAGCACTTCATTAGAACTGTGCATAGCATCAGCCAGCTGAATGTGTTGGCTGAAACACCAATGTCAGAGGCTTTAAGCTGAGAACAAGTGGTCCCGTCTGATGGTGCACGTTCAAACATAAAAGAAGAAAAGAGCCTATTAAAGTGCTGAGCACCCCCATTCTGCGGAGAATGGAAAGCAGCACATCATTAGAATTGTGCATAGCATCAGCCAGCTGAATGTGTTGGCTGAACCACCAATGTCAGATGCTTTAAGCTGAGAACAAGTGGTCCCGTCTGATGGTGCACGCTCCATCATAAAAGAAGAAAAGAGCCTATTAAAGTGCTGAGCACCCCCATTCTGCGGAGAATGTCAACTAGCACTTCATTAGAACTGTGCATAGCATCAGCCAGCTGAATGTGTTGGCTGAACCACCAATGTCAGAGGCTTTAAGCTGAGAACAAGTGGTCCCGTCTGATGGTGCACGTTCAAACATAAAAGAAGAAAAGAGCCTATTAAAGTGCTGAGCACCCCCATTCTGCGGAGAATGGAAAGCAGCACATCATTAGAATTGTGCATAGCATCAGCCAGCTGAATGTGTTGGCTGAACCACCAATGTCAGAGGCTTTAAGCTGAGAACAAGTGGTCCTGTCTGATGGTGCATGTTCAAACATAAAAGAAGAAAAGAGCCTATTAAAGTGCTGAGCACCCCCTTTCTGCGGAGAATGGAAAGCAGCACATCATTAGAATTGTGCATAGCATCAGCCAGCTGAATGTGTTGGCTGAACCACCAATGTCAGAGGCTTTAAGCTGAGAACAAGTGGTCCCGTCTGATGGTGCACGTTCAAACATAAAAGAAGAAAAGAGCCTATTAAAGTGCTGAGCACCCCCATTCTGCGGAGAATGTCAACTAGCACTTCATTAGAACTGTGCATAGCATCAGCCAGCTGAATGTGTTGGCTGAAACACCAATGTCAGAGGCTTTAAGCTGAGAACAAGTGTTCCCGTCTGATGGTGCACGCTCGAGCATAAAAGAAGAAAAGAGCCTATTAAAGTGCTGAGCACCCCCATTCTGCGGAGAATGGAAAGCAGCACATCATTAGAATTGTGCATAGCATCAGCCAGCTGAATGTGTTGGCTGAACCACCAATGTCAGAGGCTTTAAGCTGAGAACAAGTGGTCCCGTCTGATGGTGCACGTTCAAACATAAAAGAAGAAAAGAGCCTATTAAAGTGCTGAGCACCCCCATTCTGCGGAGAATGGAAAGCAGCACATCATTAGAATTGTGCATAGCATCAGCCAGCTGAATGTGTTGGCTGAACCACCAATGTCAGATGCTTTAAGCTGAGAACAAGTGGTCCCGTCTGATGGTGCACGTTCAAACATAAAAGAAGAAAAGAGCCTATTAAAGTGCTGAGCACCCCCATTCTGCGGAGAATGTCAACTAGCACTTCATTAGAACTGTGCATAGCATCAGCCAGCTGAATGTGTTGGCTGAAACACCAATGTCAGAGGCTTTAAGCTGAGAACAAGTGGTCCCGTCTGATGGTGCACGTTCAAACATAAAAGAAGAAAAGAGCCTATTAAAGTGCTGAGCACCCCCATTCTGCGGAGAATGGAAAGCAGCACATCATTAGAATTGTGCATAGCATCAGCCAGCTTAATGTGTTGACTGAACCACCAATGTCAGATGCTTTAAGCTGAGAACAAGTGGTCCCGTCTGATGGTGCACGCTCCATCATAAAAGAAGAAAAGAGCCTATTAAAGTGCTGAGCACCCCCATTCTGCGGAGAATGGAAAGCAGCACATCATTAGAACTGTGCATAGCATCAGCCAGCTGAATGTCTTGGCTGAACCACCAATGTCAGATGCTTTAAGCTGAGAACAAGTGGTCCCGTCTGATGGTGCACGTTCAAACATAAAAGAAGAAAAGAGCCTATTAAAGTGCTGAGCACCCCCATTCTGCGGAGAATGTCAACTAGCACTTCATTAGAACTGTGCATAGCATCAGCCAGCTGAATGTGTTGGCTGAAACACCAATGTCAGAGGCTTTAAGCTGAGAACAAGTGGTCCCGTCTGATGGTGCATGTTCAAACATAAAAGAAGAAAAGAGCCTATTAAAGTGCTGAGCACCCCCATTCTGCGGAGAATGGAAAGCAGCACATTATTAGAATTGTGCATAGCATCAGCCAGCTGAATGTGTTGGCTGAACCACCAATGTCAGAGGCTTTAAGCTGAGAACAAGTGGTCCCGTCTGATGGTGCACGTTCAAACATAAAAGAAGAAAAGAGCCTATTAAAGTGCTGAGCACCCCCATTCTGCGGAGAATGGAAAGCAGCACATTATTAGAATTGTGCATAGCATCAGCCAGCTGAATGTGTTGGCTGAACCACCAATGTCAGAGGCTTTAAGCTGAGAACAAGTGGTCCCGTCTGATGGTGCACGTTCAAACATAAAAGAAGAAAAGAGCCTATTAAAGTGCTGAGCACCCCCATTCTGCGGAGAATGTCAACTAGCACTTCATTAGAACTGTGCATAGCATCAGCCAGCTGAATGTGTTGGCTGAAACACCAATGTCAGAGGCTTTAAGCTGAGAACAAGTGGTCCCGTCTGATGGTGCACGTTCAAACATAAAAGAAGAAAAGAGCCTATTAAAGTGCTGAGCACCCCCATTCTGCGGAGAATGTGAACTAGCACTTCATTAGAACTGTGCATAGCATCAGCCAGCTGAATGTGTTGGCTGAAACACCAATGTCAGAGGCTTTAAGCTGAGAACAAGTGGTCCCGTCTGATGGTGCACGTTCAAACATAAAAGAAGAAAAGAGCCTATTAAAGTGCTGAGCACCCCCATTCTGCGGAGAATGGAAAGCAGCACATCATTAGAATTGTGCATAGCATCAGCCAGCTGAATGTGTTGGCTGAACCACCAATGTCAGATGCTTTAAGCTGAGAACAAGTGGTCCCGTCTGATGGTGCACGCTCCATCATAAAAGAAGAAAAGAGCCTATTAAAGTGCTGAGCACCCCCATTCTGCGGAGAATGTCAACTAGCACTTCATTAGAACTGTGCATAGCATCAGCCAGCTGAATGTGTTGGCTGAACCACCAATGTCAGAGGCTTTAAGCTGAGAACAAGTGGTCCCGTCTGATGGTGCACGTTCAAACATAAAAGAAGAAAAGAGCCTATTAAAGTGCTGAGCACCCCCATTCTGCGGAGAATGGAAAGCAGCACATCATTAGAATTGTGCATAGCATCAGCCAGCTGAATGTGTTGGCTGAACCACCAATGTCAGAGGCTTTAAGCTGAGAACAAGTGGTCCTGTCTGATGGTGCATGTTCAAACATAAAAGAAGAAAAGAGCCTATTAAAGTGCTGAGCACCCCCTTTCTGCGGAGAATGGAAAGCAGCACATCATTAGAATTGTGCATAGCATCAGCCAGCTGAATGTGTTGGCTGAACCACCAATGTCAGATGCTTTAAGCTGAGAACAAGTGGTCCCGTCTGATGGTGCACGCTCCATCATAAAAGAAGAAAAGAGCCTATTAAAGTGCTGAGCACCCCCATTCTGCGGAGAATGTAAACTAGCACTTCATTAGAACTGTGCATAGCATCAGCCAGCTGAATGTCTTGGCTGAACCACCAATGTCAGAGGCTTTAAGCTGAGAACAAGTGGTCCCGTCTGATGGTGCACGCTCCATCATAAAAGAAGAAAAGAGCCTATTAAAGTGCTGAGCACCCCCATTCTGCGGAGAATGGAAAGCAGCACATCATTAGAATTGTGCATAGCATCAGCCAGCTGAATGTGTTGGCTGAACCACCAATGTCAGAGGCTTTAAGCTGAGAACAAGTGGTCCCGTCTGATGGTGCACGTTCAAACATAAAAGAAGAAAAGAGCCTATTAAAGTGCTGAGCACCCCCATTCTGCGGAGAATGTCAACTAGCACTTCATTAGAACTGTGCATAGCATCAGCCAGCTGAATGTGTTGGCTGAACCACCAATGTCAGAGGCTTTAAGCTGAGAACAAGTGGTCCCGTCTGATGGTGCACGTTCAAACATAAAAGAAGAAAAGAGCCTATTAAAGTGCTGAGCACCCCCATTCTGCGGAGAATGGAAAGCAGCACATTATTAGAATTGTGCATAGCATCAGCCAGCTGAATGTGTTGGCTGAACCACCAATGTCAGAGGCTTTAAGCTGAGAACAAGTGGTCCCGTCTGATGGTGCACGCTCGAGCATAAAAGAAGAAAAGAGCCTATTAAAGTGCTGAGCACCCCCATTCTGCGGAGAATGGAAAGCAGCACATCATTAGAATTGTGCATAGCATCAGCCAGCTGAATGTGTTGGCTGAACCACCAATGTCAGATGCTTTAAGCTGAGAACAAGTGGTCCCGTCTGATGGTGCACGCTCCATCATAAAAGAAGAAAAGAGCCTATTAAAGTGCTGAGCACCCCCATTCTGCGGAGAATGTCAACTAGCACTTCATTAGAACTGTGCATAGCATCAGCCAGCTGAATGTGTTGGCTGAAACACCAATGTCAGAGGCTTTAAGCTGAGAACAAGTGGTCCCGTCTGATGGTGCACGCTCGAGCATAAAAGAAGAAAAGAGCCTATTAAAGTGCTGAGCACCCCCATTCTGCGGAGAATGTAAACTAGCACTTCATTAGAACTGTGCATAGCATCAGCCAGCTGAATGTCTTGACTGAACCACCAATGTCAGATGCTTTAAGCTGAGAACAAGTGGTCCCGTCTGATGGTGCACGTTCAAACATAAAAGAAGAAAAGAGCCTATTAAAGTGCTGAGCACCCCCATTCTGCGGAGAATGTCAACTAGCACTTCATTAGAACTGTGCATAGCATCAGCCAGCTGAATGTGTTGGCTGAAACACCAATGTCAGAGGCTTTAAGCTGAGAACAAGTGGTCCCGTCTGATGGTGCACGTTCAAACATAAAAGAAGAAAAGAGCCTATTAAAGTGCTGAGCACCCCCATTCTGCGGAGAATGGAAAGCAGCACGTTATTAGAATTGTGCATAGCATCAGCCAGCTGAATGTGTTGGCTGAACCACCAATGTCAGAGGCTTTAAGCTGAGAACAAGTGGTCCCGTCTGATGGTGCACGCTCGAGCATAAAAGAAGAAAAGAGCCTATTAAAGTGCTGAGCACCCCCATTCTGCGGAGAATGTAAACTAGCACTTCATTAGAACTGTGCATAGCATCAGCCAGCTGAATGTCTTGGCTGAACCACCAATGTCAGATGCTTTAAGCTGAGAACAAGTGGTCCCGTCTGATGGTGCACGTTCAAACATAAAAGAAGAAAAGAGCCTATTAAAGTGCTGAGCACCCCCATTCTGCGGATAATGTCAACTAGCACTTCATTAGAACTGTGCATAGCATCAGCCAGCTGAATGTGTTGGCTGAAACACCAATGTCAGAGGCTTTAAGCTGAGAACAAGTGGTCCCGTCTGATGGTGCATGTTCAAACATAAAAGAAGAAAAGAGCCTATTAAAGTGCTGAGCACCCCCATTCTGCGGAGAATGGAAAGCAGCACATCATTAGAATTGTGCATAGCATCAGCCAGCTGAATGTGTTGGCTGAACCACCAATGTCAGAGGCTTTAAGCTGAGAACAAGTGGTCCCGTCTGATGGTGCACGCTCGAGCATAAAAGAAGAAAAGAGCCTATTAAAGTGCTGAGCACCCCCATTCTGCGGAGAATGGAAAGCAGCACATCATTAGAATTGTGCATAGCATCAGCCAGCTGAATGTGTTGGCTGAACCACCAATGTCAGATGCTTTAAGCTGAGAACAAGTGGTCCCGTCTGATGGTGCACGCTCCATCATAAAAGAAGAAAAGAGCCTATTAAAGTGCTGAGCACCCCCATTCTGCGGAGAATGTCAACTAGCACTTCATTAGAACTGTGCATAGCATCAGCCAGCTGAATGTGTTGGCTGAAACACCAATGTCAGAGGCTTTAAGCTGAGAACAAGTGGTCCCGTCTGATGGTGCACGTTCAAACATAAAAGAAGAAAAGAGCCTATTAAAGTGCTGAGCACCCCCATTCTGCGGAGAATGGAAAGCAGCACGTTATTAGAATTGTGCATAGCATCAGCCAGCTGAATGTGTTGGCTGAACCACCAATGTCAGAGGCTTTAAGCTGAGAACAAGTGGTCCCGTCTGATGGTGCACGCTCGAGCATAAAAGAAGAAAAGAGCCTATTAAAGTGCTGAGCACCCCCATTCTGCGGAGAATGTAAACTAGCACTTCATTAGAACTGTGCATAGCATCAGCCAGCTGAATGTCTTGGCTGAACCACCAATGTCAGATGCTTTAAGCTGAGAACAAGTGGTCCCGTCTGATGGTGCACGTTCAAACATAAAAGAAGAAAAGAGCCTATTAAAGTGCTGAGCACCCCCATTCTGCGGAGAATGTCAACTAGCACTTCATTAGAACTGTGCATAGCATCAGCCAGCTGAATGTGTTGGCTGAAACACCAATGTCAGAGGCTTTAAGCTGAGAACAAGTGGTCCAGTCTGATGGTGCATGTTCAAACATAAAAGAAGAAAAGAGCCTATTAAAGTGCTGAGCACCCCCATTCTGCGGAGAATGGAAAGCAGCACATCATTAGAATTGTGCATAGCATCAGCCAGCTGAATGTGTTGGCTGAACCACCAATGTCAGAGGCTTTAAGCTGAGAACAAGTGGTCCCGTCTGATGGTGCACGCTCGAGCATAAAAGAAGAAAAGAGCCTATTAAAGTGCTGAGCACCCCCATTCTGCGGAGAATGTAAACTAGCACTTCATTAGAACTGTGCATAGCATCAGCCAGCTGAATGTCTTGGCTGAACCACCAATGTCAGATGCTTTAAGCTGAGAACAAGTGGTCCCGTCTGATGGTGCACGTTCAAACATAAAAGAAGAAAAGAGCCTATTAAAGTGCTGAGCACCCCCATTCTGCGGAGAATGTCAACTAGCACTTCATTAGAACTGTGCATAGCATCAGCCAGCTGAATGTGTTGGCTGAAACACCAATGTCAGAGGCTTTAAGCTGAGAACAAGTGGTCCCGTCTGATGGTGCATGTTCAAACATAAAAGAAGAAAAGAGCCTATTAAAGTGCTGAGCACCCCCATTCTGCGGAGAATGGAAAGCAGCACATCATTAGAATTGTGCATAGCATCAGCCAGCTGAATGTGTTGGCTGAACCACCAATGTCAGAGGCTTTAAGCTGAGAACAAGTGGTCCCGTCTGATGGTGCACGCTCGAGCATAAAAGAAGAAAAGAGCCTATTAAAGTGCTGAGCACCCCCATTCTGCGGAGAATGGAAAGCAGCACATCATTAGAATTGTGCATAGCATCAGCCAGCTGAATGTGTTGGCTGAACCACCAATGTCAGATGCTTTAAGCTGAGAACAAGTGGTCCCGTCTGATGGTGCACGCTCCATCATAAAAGAAGAAAAGAGCCTATTAAAGTGCTGAGCACCCCCATTCTGCGGAGAATGTCAACTAGCACTTCATTAGAACTGTGCATAGCATCAGCCAGCTGAATGTGTTGGCTGAAACACCAATGTCAGAGGCTTTAAGCTGAGAACAAGTGGTCCCGTCTGATGGTGCACGTTCAAACATAAAAGAAGAAAAGAGCCTATTAAAGTGCTGAGCACCCCCATTCTGCGGAGAATGTAAACTAGCACTTCATTAGAACTGTGCATAGCATCAGCCAGCTGAATGTCTTGGCTGAACCACCAATGTCAGAGGCTTTAAGCTGAGAACAAGTGGTCCCGTCTGATGGTGCACGCTCCATCATAAAAGAAGAAAAGAGCCTATTAAAGTGCTGAGCACCCCCATTCTGCGGAGAATGGAAAGCAGCACATCATTAGAATTGTGCATAGCATCAGCCAGCTGAATGTGTTGGCTGAACCACCAATGTCAGATGCTTTAAGATGAGAACAAGTGGTCCCGTCTGATGGTGCACGCTCCATCATAAAAGAAGAAAAGAGCCTATTAAAGTGCTGAGCACCCCCATTCTGCGGAGAATGTAAACTAGCACTTCATTAGAACTGTGCATAGCATGAGCCAGCTGAATGTCTTGGCTGAACCACCAATGTCAGAGGCTTTAAGCTGAGAACAAGTGGTCCCGTCTGATGGTGCACGCTCCATCATAAAAGAAGAAAAGAGCCTATTAAAGTGCTGAGCACCCCCATTCTGCGGAGAATGGAAAGCAGCACATCATTAGAATTGTGCATAGCATCAGCCAGCTGAATGTGTTGGCTGAACCACCAATGTCAGAGGCTTTAAGCTGAGAACAAGTGGTCCCGTCTGATGGTGCACGTTCAAACATAAAAGAAGAAAAGAGCCTATTAAAGTGCTGAGCACCCCCATTCTGCGGAGAATGTAAACTAGCACTTCATTAGAACTGTGCATAGCATCAGCCAGCTGAATGTCTTGGCTGAACCACCAATGTCAGAGGCTTTAAGCTGAGAACAAGTGGTCCCGTCTGATGGTGCACGTTCAAACATAAAAGAAGAAAAGAGCCTATTAAAGTGCTGAGCACCCCCATTCTGCGGAGAATGTCAACTAGCACTTCATTAGAACTGTGCATAGCATCAGCCAGCTGAATGTGTTGGCTGAAACACCAATGTCAGAGGCTTTAAGCTGAGAACAAGTGGTCCCGTCTGATGGTGCACGTTCAAACATAAAAGAAGAAAAGAGCCTATTAAAGTGCTGAGCACCCCCATTCTGCGGAGAATGTCAACTAGCACTTCATTAGAACTGTGCATAGCATCAGCCAGCTGAATGTGTTGGCTGAAACACCAATGTCAGAGGCTTTAAGCTGAGAACAAGTGGTCCCGTCTGATGGTGCATGTTCAAACATAAAAGAAGAAAAGAGCCTATTAAAGTGCTGAGCACCCCCATTCTGCGGAGAATGTCAACTAGCACTTCATTAGAACTGTGCATAGCATCAGCCAGCTGAATGTGTTGGCTGAACCACCAATGTCAGAGGCTTTAAGCTGAGAACAAGTGGTCCCGTCTGATGGTGCATGTTCAAACATAAAAGAAGAAAAGAGCCTATTAAAGTGCTGAGCACCCCCATTCTGCGGAGAATGTAAACTAGCACTTCATTAGAACTGTGCATAGCATCAGCCAGCTGAATGTCTTGGCTGAACCTCCAATGTCAGAGGCTTTAAGCTGAGAACAAGTGGTCCCGTCTGATGGTGCACGCTCCATCATAAAAGAAGAAAAGAGCCTATTAAAGTGCTGAGCACCCCCATTCTGCGGAGAATGGAAAGCAGCACATCATTAGAATTGTGCATAGCATCAGCCAGCTGAATGTGTTGGCTGAACCACCAATGTCAGAGGCTTTAAGCTGAGAACAAGTGGTCCCGTCTGATGGTGCACGCTCGAGCATAAAAGAAGAAAAGAGCCTATTAAAGTGCTGAGCACCCCCATTCTGCGGAGAATGTAAACTAGCACTTCATTAGAACTGTGCATAGCATCAGCCAGCTGAATGTCTTGGCTGAACCACCAATGTCAGATGCTTTAAGCTGAGAACAAGTGGTCCCGTCTGATGGTGCACGTTCAAACATAAAAGAAGAAAAGAGCCTATTAAAGTGCTGAGCACCCCCATTCTGCGGAGAATGTCAACTAGCACTTCATTAGAACTGTGCATAGCATCAGCCAGCTGAATGTGCTGGCTGAAACACCAATGTCAGAGGCTTTAAGCTGAAAACAAGTGGTCCAGTCTGATGGTGCATGTTCAAACATAAAAGAAGAAAAGAGCCTATTAAAGTGCTGAGCACCCCCATTCTGCGGAGAATGGAAAGCAGCACATCATTAGAATTGTGCATAGCATCAGCCAGCTGAATGTGTTGGCTGAACCACCAATGTCAGAGGCTTTAAGCTGAGAACAAGTGGTCCCGTCTGATGGTGCACGCTCGAGCATAAAAGAAGAAAAGAGCCTATTAAAGTGCTGAGCACCCCCATTCTGCGGAGAATGTAAACTAGCACTTCATTAGAACTGTGCATAGCATCAGCCAGCTGAATGTCTTGGCTGAACCACCAATGTCAGATGCTTTAAGCTGAGAACAAGTGGTCCCGTCTGATGGTGCACGTTCAAACATAAAAGAAGAAAAGAGCCTATTAAAGTGCTGAGCACCCCCATTCTGCGGAGAATGTCAACTAGCACTTCATTAGAACTGTGCATAGCATCAGCCAGCTGAATGTGTTGGCTGAAACACCAATGTCAGAGGCTTTAAGCTGAGAACAAGTGGTCCCGTCTGATGGTGCATGTTCAAACATAAAAGAAGAAAAGAGCCTATTAAAGTGCTGAGCACCCCCATTCTGCGGAGAATGGAAAGCAGCACATCATTAGAATTGTGCATAGCATCAGCCAGCTGAATGTGTTGGCTGAACCACCAATGTCAGAGGCTTTAAGCTGAGAACAAGTGGTCCCGTCTGATGGTGCACGTTCAAACATAAAAGAAGAAAAGAGCCTATTAAAGTGCTGAGCACCCCCATTCTGCGGAGAATGGAAAGCAGCACATCATTAGAATTGTGCATAGCATCAGCCAGCTGAATGTGTTGGCTGAACCACCAATGTCAGAGGCTTTAAGCTGAGAACAAGTGGTCCCGTCTGATGGTGCACGTTCAAACATAAAAGAAGAAAAGAGCCTATTAAAGTGCTGAGCACCCCCATTCTGCGGAGAATGTCAACTAGCACTTCATTAGAACTGTGCATAGCATCAGCCAGCTGAATGTGTTGGCTGAAACACCAATGTCAGAGGCTTTAAGCTGAGAACAAGTGGTCCCGTCTGATGGTGCACGCTCGAACATAAAAGAAGAAAAGAGCCTATTAAAGTGCTGAGCACCCCCATTCTGCGGAGAATGTAAACTAGCACTTCATTAGAACTGTGCATAGCATCAGCCAGCTGAATGTCTTGGCTGAACCACCAATGTCAGATGCTTTAAGCTGAGAACAAGTGGTCCCGTCTGATGGTGCACGTTCAAACATAAAAGAAGAAAAGAGCCTATTAAAGTGCTGAGCACCCCCATTCTGCGGAGAATGTCAACTAGCACTTCATTAGAACTGTGCATAGCATCAGCCAGCTGAATGTGTTGGCTGAAACACCAATGTCAGAGGCTTTAAGCTGAGAACAAGTGGTCCTGTCTGATGGTGCACGTTCAAACATAAAAGAAGAAAAGAGCCTATTAAAGTGCTGAGCACCCCCATTCTGCGGAGAATGGAAAGCAGCACATTATTAGAATTGTGCATAGCATCAGCCAGCTGAATGTGTTGGCTGAACCACCAATGTCAGAGGCTTTAAGCTGAGAACAATTGGTCCCGTCTGATGGTGCACGCTCGAGCATAAAAGAAGAAAAGAGCCTATTAAAGTGCTGAGCACCCCCATTCTGCGGAGAATGGAAAGCAGCACATCATTAGAATTGTGCATAGCATCAGCCAGCTGAATGTGTTGGCTGAACCACCAATGTCAGATGCTTTAAGCTGAGAACAAGTGGTCCCGTCTGATGGTGCACGCTCCATCATAAAAGAAGAAAAGAGCCTATTAAAGTGCTGAGCACCCCCATTCTGCGGAGAATGTAAACTAGCACTTCATTAGAACTGTGCATAGCATCAGCCAGCTGAATGTCTTGGCTGAACCACCAATGTCAGAGGCTTTAAGCTGAGAACAAGTGGTCCCGTCTGATGGTGCACGTTCAAACATAAAAGAAGAAAAGAGCCTATTAAAGTGCTGAGCACCCCCATTCTGCGGAGAATGGAAAGCAGCACATCATTAGAATTGTGCATAGCATCAGCCAGCTGAATGTGTTGGCTGAACCACCAATGTCAGAGGCTTTAAGCTGAGAACAAGTGGTCCCGTCTGATGGTGCACGTTCAAACATAAAAGAAGAAAAGAGCCTATTAAAGTGCTGAGCACCCCCATTCTGCGGAGAATGTCAACTAGCACTTGATTAGAACTGTGCATAGCATCAGCCAGCTGAATGTGTTGGCTGAAACACCAATGTCAGAGGCTTTAAGCTGAGAACAAGTGGTCCCGTCTGATGGTGCATGTTCAAACATAAAAGAAGAAAAGAGCCTATTAAAGTGCTGAGCACCCCCATTCTGCCGAGAATGGAAAGCAGCACATCATTAGAATTGTGCATAGCATCAGCCAGCTGAATGTGTTGGCTGAACCACCAATGTCAGATGCTTTAAGCTGAGAACAAGTGGTCCCGTCTGATGGTGCACGCTCCATCATAAAAGAAGAAAAGAGCCTATTAAAGTGCTGAGCACCCCCATTCTGCGGAGAATGGAAAGCAGCACATCATTAGAATTGTGCATAGCATCAGCCAGCTGAATGTGTTGGCTGAACCACCAATGTCAGAGGCTTTAAGCTGAGAACAAGTGGTCCCGTCTGATGGTGCACGTTCAAACATAAAAGAAGAAAAGAGCCTATTAAAGTGCTGAGCACCCCCATTCTGCGGAGAATGTCAACTAGCACTTCATTAGAACTGTGCATAGCATCAGCCAGCTGAATGTCTTGGCTGAACCACCAATGTCAGAAGCTTTAAGCTGAGAACAAGTGGTCCCGTCTGATGGTGCATGTTCAAACATAAAAGAAGAAAAGAGCCTATTAAAGTGCTGAGCACCCCCATTCTGCGGAGAATGGAAAGCAGCACATCATTAGAATTGTGCATAGCATCAGCCAGCTGAATGTGTTGGCTGAACCACCAATGTCAGAGGCTTTAAGCTGAGAACAAGTGGTCCCGTCTGATGGTGCACGTTCAAACATAAAAGAAGAAAAGAGCCTATTAAAGTGCTGAGCACCCCCATTCTGCGGAGAATGTCAACTAGCACTTCATTAGAACTGTGCATAGCATCAGCCAGCTGAATGTGTTGGCTGAAACACCAATGTCAGAGGCTTTAAGCTGAGAACAAGTGGTCCCGTCTGATGGTGCACGTTCAAACATAAAAGAAGAAAAGAGCCTATTAAAGTGCTGAGCACCCCCATTCTGCGGAGAATGGAAAGCAGCACATTATTAGAATTGTGCATAGCATCAGCCAGCTAAATGTGTTGGCTGAACCACCAATGTCAGAGGCTTTAAGCTGAGAACAAGTGGTCCCTTCTGATGGTGCACGTTCAAACATAAAAGAAGAAAAGAGCCTATTAAAGTGCTGAGCACCCCCATTCTGCGGAGAATGGAAAGCAGCACATCATTAGAATTGTGCATAGCATCAGCCAGCTGAATGTGTTGGCTGAACCACCAATGTCAGAGGCTTTAAGCTGAGAACAAGTGGTCCCGTCTGATGGTGCACGTTCAAACATAAAAGAAGAAAAGAGCCTATTAAAGTGCTGAGCACCCCCATTCTGCGGAGAATGTCAACTAGCACTTCATTAGAACTGTGCATAGCATCAGCCAGCTGAATGTGTTGGCTGAAACACCAATGTCAGAGGCTTTAAGCTGAGAACAAGTGTTCCCGTCTGATGGTGCACGCTCGAGCATAAAAGAAGAAAAGAGCCTATTAAAGTGCTGAGCACCCCCATTCTGCGGAGAATGGAAAGCAGCACATCATTAGAATTGTGCATAGCATCAGCCAGCTGAATGTGTTGGCTGAACCACCAATGTCAGAGGCTTTAAGCTGAGAACAAGTGGTCCCGTCTGATGGTGCACGTTCAAACATAAAAGAAGAAAAGAGCCTATTAAAGTGCTGAGCACCCCCATTCTGCGGAGAATGGAAAGCAGCACATCATTAGAATTGTGCATAGCATCAGCCAGCTGAATGTGTTGGCTGAACCACCAATGTCAGATGCTTTAAGCTGAGAACAAGTGGTCCCGTCTGATGGTGCACGTTCAAACATAAAAGAAGAAAAGAGCCTATTAAAGTGCTGAGCACCCCCATTCTGCGGAGAATGTCAACTAGCACTTCATTAGAACTGTGCATAGCATCAGCCAGCTGAATGTGTTGGCTGAAACACCAATGTCAGAGGCTTTAAGCTGAGAACAAGTGGTCCCGTCTGATGGTGCACGTTCAAACATAAAAGAAGAAAAGAGCCTATTAAAGTGCTGAGCACCCCCATTCTGCGGAGAATGGAAAGCAGCACATCATTAGAATTGTGCATAGCATCAGCCAGCTTAATGTGTTGACTGAACCACCAATGTCAGATGCTTTAAGCTGAGAACAAGTGGTCCCGTCTGATGGTGCACGCTCCATCATAAAAGAAGAAAAGAGCCTATTAAAGTGCTGAGCACCCCCATTCTGCGGAGAATGGAAAGCAGCACATCATTAGAACTGTGCATAGCATCAGCCAGCTGAATGTCTTGGCTGAACCACCAATGTCAGATGCTTTAAGCTGAGAACAAGTGGTCCCGTCTGATGGTGCACGTTCAAACATAAAAGAAGAAAAGAGCCTATTAAAGTGCTGAGCACCCCCATTCTGCGGAGAATGTCAACTAGCACTTCATTAGAACTGTGCATAGCATCAGCCAGCTGAATGTGTTGGCTGAAACACCAATGTCAGAGGCTTTAAGCTGAGAACAAGTGGTCCCGTCTGATGGTGCATGTTCAAACATAAAAGAAGAAAAGAGCCTATTAAAGTGCTGAGCACCCCCATTCTGCGGAGAATGGAAAGCAGCACATTATTAGAATTGTGCATAGCATCAGCCAGCTGAATGTGTTGGCTGAACCACCAATGTCAGAGGCTTTAAGCTGAGAACAAGTGGTCCCGTCTGATGGTGCACGTTCAAACATAAAAGAAGAAAAGAGCCTATTAAAGTGCTGAGCACCCCCATTCTGCGGAGAATGGAAAGCAGCACATTATTAGAATTGTGCATAGCATCAGCCAGCTGAATGTGTTGGCTGAACCACCAATGTCAGAGGCTTTAAGCTGAGAACAAGTGGTCCCGTCTGATGGTGCACGTTCAAACATAAAAGAAGAAAAGAGCCTATTAAAGTGCTGAGCACCCCCATTCTGCGGAGAATGTCAACTAGCACTTCATTAGAACTGTGCATAGCATCAGCCAGCTGAATGTGTTGGCTGAAACACCAATGTCAGAGGCTTTAAGCTGAGAACAAGTGGTCCCGTCTGATGGTGCACGTTCAAACATAAAAGAAGAAAAGAGCCTATTAAAGTGCTGAGCACCCCCATTCTGCGGAGAATGTGAACTAGCACTTCATTAGAACTGTGCATAGCATCAGCCAGCTGAATGTGTTGGCTGAAACACCAATGTCAGAGGCTTTAAGCTGAGAACAAGTGGTCCCGTCTGATGGTGCACGTTCAAACATAAAAGAAGAAAAGAGCCTATTAAAGTGCTGAGCACCCCCATTCTGCGGAGAATGGAAAGCAGCACATCATTAGAATTGTGCATAGCATCAGCCAGCTGAATGTGTTGGCTGAACCACCAATGTCAGATGCTTTAAGCTGAGAACAAGTGGTCCCGTCTGATGGTGCACGCTCCATCATAAAAGAAGAAAAGAGCCTATTAAAGTGCTGAGCACCCCCATTCTGCGGAGAATGTCAACTAGCACTTCATTAGAACTGTGCATAGCATCAGCCAGCTGAATGTGTTGGCTGAACCACCAATGTCAGAGGCTTTAAGCTGAGAACAAGTGGTCCCGTCTGATGGTGCACGTTCAAACATAAAAGAAGAAAAGAGCCTATTAAAGTGCTGAGCACCCCCATTCTGCGGAGAATGGAAAGCAGCACATCATTAGAATTGTGCATAGCATCAGCCAGCTGAATGTGTTGGCTGAACCACCAATGTCAGAGGCTTTAAGCTGAGAACAAGTGGTCCTGTCTGATGGTGCATGTTCAAACATAAAAGAAGAAAAGAGCCTATTAAAGTGCTGAGCACCCCCTTTCTGCGGAGAATGGAAAGCAGCACATCATTAGAATTGTGCATAGCATCAGCCAGCTGAATGTGTTGGCTGAACCACCAATGTCAGATGCTTTAAGCTGAGAACAAGTGGTCCCGTCTGATGGTGCACGCTCCATCATAAAAGAAGAAAAGAGCCTATTAAAGTGCTGAGCACCCCCATTCTGCGGAGAATGTAAACTAGCACTTCATTAGAACTGTGCATAGCATCAGCCAGCTGAATGTCTTGGCTGAACCACCAATGTCAGAGGCTTTAAGCTGAGAACAAGTGGTCCCGTCTGATGGTGCACGCTCCATCATAAAAGAAGAAAAGAGCCTATTAAAGTGCTGAGCACCCCCATTCTGCGGAGAATGGAAAGCAGCACATCATTAGAATTGTGCATAGCATCAGCCAGCTGAATGTGTTGGCTGAACCACCAATGTCAGAGGCTTTAAGCTGAGAACAAGTGGTCCCGTCTGATGGTGCACGTTCAAACATAAAAGAAGAAAAGAGCCTATTAAAGTGCTGAGCACCCCCATTCTGCGGAGAATGTCAACTAGCACTTCATTAGAACTGTGCATAGCATCAGCCAGCTGAATGTGTTGGCTGAACCACCAATGTCAGAGGCTTTAAGCTGAGAACAAGTGGTCCCGTCTGATGGTGCACGTTCAAACATAAAAGAAGAAAAGAGCCTATTAAAGTGCTGAGCACCCCCATTCTGCGGAGAATGGAAAGCAGCACATTATTAGAATTGTGCATAGCATCAGCCAGCTGAATGTGTTGGCTGAACCACCAATGTCAGAGGCTTTAAGCTGAGAACAAGTGGTCCCGTCTGATGGTGCACGCTCGAGCATAAAAGAAGAAAAGAGCCTATTAAAGTGCTGAGCACCCCCATTCTGCGGAGAATGGAAAGCAGCACATCATTAGAATTGTGCATAGCATCAGCCAGCTGAATGTGTTGGCTGAACCACCAATGTCAGATGCTTTAAGCTGAGAACAAGTGGTCCCGTCTGATGGTGCACGCTCCATCATAAAAGAAGAAAAGAGCCTATTAAAGTGCTGAGCACCCCCATTCTGCGGAGAATGTCAACTAGCACTTCATTAGAACTGTGCATAGCATCAGCCAGCTGAATGTGTTGGCTGAAACACCAATGTCAGAGGCTTTAAGCTGAGAACAAGTGGTCCCGTCTGATGGTGCACGCTCGAGCATAAAAGAAGAAAAGAGCCTATTAAAGTGCTGAGCACCCCCATTCTGCGGAGAATGTAAACTAGCACTTCATTAGAACTGTGCATAGCATCAGCCAGCTGAATGTCTTGACTGAACCACCAATGTCAGATGCTTTAAGCTGAGAACAAGTGGTCCCGTCTGATGGTGCACGTTCAAACATAAAAGAAGAAAAGAGCCTATTAAAGTGCTGAGCACCCCCATTCTGCGGAGAATGTCAACTAGCACTTCATTAGAACTGTGCATAGCATCAGCCAGCTGAATGTGTTGGCTGAAACACCAATGTCAGAGGCTTTAAGCTGAGAACAAGTGGTCCCGTCTGATGGTGCACGTTCAAACATAAAAGAAGAAAAGAGCCTATTAAAGTGCTGAGCACCCCCATTCTGCGGAGAATGGAAAGCAGCACGTTATTAGAATTGTGCATAGCATCAGCCAGCTGAATGTGTTGGCTGAACCACCAATGTCAGAGGCTTTAAGCTGAGAACAAGTGGTCCCGTCTGATGGTGCACGCTCGAGCATAAAAGAAGAAAAGAGCCTATTAAAGTGCTGAGCACCCCCATTCTGCGGAGAATGTAAACTAGCACTTCATTAGAACTGTGCATAGCATCAGCCAGCTGAATGTCTTGGCTGAACCACCAATGTCAGATGCTTTAAGCTGAGAACAAGTGGTCCCGTCTGATGGTGCACGTTCAAACATAAAAGAAGAAAAGAGCCTATTAAAGTGCTGAGCACCCCCATTCTGCGGATAATGTCAACTAGCACTTCATTAGAACTGTGCATAGCATCAGCCAGCTGAATGTGTTGGCTGAAACACCAATGTCAGAGGCTTTAAGCTGAGAACAAGTGGTCCCGTCTGATGGTGCATGTTCAAACATAAAAGAAGAAAAGAGCCTATTAAAGTGCTGAGCACCCCCATTCTGCGGAGAATGGAAAGCAGCACATCATTAGAATTGTGCATAGCATCAGCCAGCTGAATGTGTTGGCTGAACCACCAATGTCAGAGGCTTTAAGCTGAGAACAAGTGGTCCCGTCTGATGGTGCACGCTCGAGCATAAAAGAAGAAAAGAGCCTATTAAAGTGCTGAGCACCCCCATTCTGCGGAGAATGGAAAGCAGCACATCATTAGAATTGTGCATAGCATCAGCCAGCTGAATGTGTTGGCTGAACCACCAATGTCAGATGCTTTAAGCTGAGAACAAGTGGTCCCGTCTGATGGTGCACGCTCCATCATAAAAGAAGAAAAGAGCCTATTAAAGTGCTGAGCACCCCCATTCTGCGGAGAATGTCAACTAGCACTTCATTAGAACTGTGCATAGCATCAGCCAGCTGAATGTGTTGGCTGAAACACCAATGTCAGAGGCTTTAAGCTGAGAACAAGTGGTCCCGTCTGATGGTGCACGTTCAAACATAAAAGAAGAAAAGAGCCTATTAAAGTGCTGAGCACCCCCATTCTGCGGAGAATGGAAAGCAGCACGTTATTAGAATTGTGCATAGCATCAGCCAGCTGAATGTGTTGGCTGAACCACCAATGTCAGAGGCTTTAAGCTGAGAACAAGTGGTCCCGTCTGATGGTGCACGCTCGAGCATAAAAGAAGAAAAGAGCCTATTAAAGTGCTGAGCACCCCCATTCTGCGGAGAATGTAAACTAGCACTTCATTAGAACTGTGCATAGCATCAGCCAGCTGAATGTCTTGGCTGAACCACCAATGTCAGATGCTTTAAGCTGAGAACAAGTGGTCCCGTCTGATGGTGCACGTTCAAACATAAAAGAAGAAAAGAGCCTATTAAAGTGCTGAGCACCCCCATTCTGCGGAGAATGTCAACTAGCACTTCATTAGAACTGTGCATAGCATCAGCCAGCTGAATGTGTTGGCTGAAACACCAATGTCAGAGGCTTTAAGCTGAGAACAAGTGGTCCAGTCTGATGGTGCATGTTCAAACATAAAAGAAGAAAAGAGCCTATTAAAGTGCTGAGCACCCCCATTCTGCGGAGAATGGAAAGCAGCACATCATTAGAATTGTGCATAGCATCAGCCAGCTGAATGTGTTGGCTGAACCACCAATGTCAGAGGCTTTAAGCTGAGAACAAGTGGTCCCGTCTGATGGTGCACGCTCGAGCATAAAAGAAGAAAAGAGCCTATTAAAGTGCTGAGCACCCCCATTCTGCGGAGAATGTAAACTAGCACTTCATTAGAACTGTGCATAGCATCAGCCAGCTGAATGTCTTGGCTGAACCACCAATGTCAGATGCTTTAAGCTGAGAACAAGTGGTCCCGTCTGATGGTGCACGTTCAAACATAAAAGAAGAAAAGAGCCTATTAAAGTGCTGAGCACCCCCATTCTGCGGAGAATGTCAACTAGCACTTCATTAGAACTGTGCATAGCATCAGCCAGCTGAATGTGTTGGCTGAAACACCAATGTCAGAGGCTTTAAGCTGAGAACAAGTGGTCCCGTCTGATGGTGCATGTTCAAACATAAAAGAAGAAAAGAGCCTATTAAAGTGCTGAGCACCCCCATTCTGCGGAGAATGGAAAGCAGCACATCATTAGAATTGTGCATAGCATCAGCCAGCTGAATGTGTTGGCTGAACCACCAATGTCAGAGGCTTTAAGCTGAGAACAAGTGGTCCCGTCTGATGGTGCACGCTCGAGCATAAAAGAAGAAAAGAGCCTATTAAAGTGCTGAGCACCCCCATTCTGCGGAGAATGGAAAGCAGCACATCATTAGAATTGTGCATAGCATCAGCCAGCTGAATGTGTTGGCTGAACCACCAATGTCAGATGCTTTAAGCTGAGAACAAGTGGTCCCGTCTGATGGTGCACGCTCCATCATAAAAGAAGAAAAGAGCCTATTAAAGTGCTGAGCACCCCCATTCTGCGGAGAATGTCAACTAGCACTTCATTAGAACTGTGCATAGCATCAGCCAGCTGAATGTGTTGGCTGAAACACCAATGTCAGAGGCTTTAAGCTGAGAACAAGTGGTCCCGTCTGATGGTGCACGTTCAAACATAAAAGAAGAAAAGAGCCTATTAAAGTGCTGAGCACCCCCATTCTGCGGAGAATGTAAACTAGCACTTCATTAGAACTGTGCATAGCATCAGCCAGCTGAATGTCTTGGCTGAACCACCAATGTCAGAGGCTTTAAGCTGAGAACAAGTGGTCCCGTCTGATGGTGCACGCTCCATCATAAAAGAAGAAAAGAGCCTATTAAAGTGCTGAGCACCCCCATTCTGCGGAGAATGGAAAGCAGCACATCATTAGAATTGTGCATAGCATCAGCCAGCTGAATGTGTTGGCTGAACCACCAATGTCAGATGCTTTAAGATGAGAACAAGTGGTCCCGTCTGATGGTGCACGCTCCATCATAAAAGAAGAAAAGAGCCTATTAAAGTGCTGAGCACCCCCATTCTGCGGAGAATGTAAACTAGCACTTCATTAGAACTGTGCATAGCATGAGCCAGCTGAATGTCTTGGCTGAACCACCAATGTCAGAGGCTTTAAGCTGAGAACAAGTGGTCCCGTCTGATGGTGCACGCTCCATCATAAAAGAAGAAAAGAGCCTATTAAAGTGCTGAGCACCCCCATTCTGCGGAGAATGGAAAGCAGCACATCATTAGAATTGTGCATAGCATCAGCCAGCTGAATGTGTTGGCTGAACCACCAATGTCAGAGGCTTTAAGCTGAGAACAAGTGGTCCCGTCTGATGGTGCACGTTCAAACATAAAAGAAGAAAAGAGCCTATTAAAGTGCTGAGCACCCCCATTCTGCGGAGAATGTAAACTAGCACTTCATTAGAACTGTGCATAGCATCAGCCAGCTGAATGTCTTGGCTGAACCACCAATGTCAGAGGCTTTAAGCTGAGAACAAGTGGTCCCGTCTGATGGTGCACGTTCAAACATAAAAGAAGAAAAGAGCCTATTAAAGTGCTGAGCACCCCCATTCTGCGGAGAATGTCAACTAGCACTTCATTAGAACTGTGCATAGCATCAGCCAGCTGAATGTGTTGGCTGAAACACCAATGTCAGAGGCTTTAAGCTGAGAACAAGTGGTCCCGTCTGATGGTGCACGTTCAAACATAAAAGAAGAAAAGAGCCTATTAAAGTGCTGAGCACCCCCATTCTGCGGAGAATGTCAACTAGCACTTCATTAGAACTGTGCATAGCATCAGCCAGCTGAATGTGTTGGCTGAAACACCAATGTCAGAGGCTTTAAGCTGAGAACAAGTGGTCCCGTCTGATGGTGCATGTTCAAACATAAAAGAAGAAAAGAGCCTATTAAAGTGCTGAGCACCCCCATTCTGCGGAGAATGTCAACTAGCACTTCATTAGAACTGTGCATAGCATCAGCCAGCTGAATGTGTTGGCTGAACCACCAATGTCAGAGGCTTTAAGCTGAGAACAAGTGGTCCCGTCTGATGGTGCATGTTCAAACATAAAAGAAGAAAAGAGCCTATTAAAGTGCTGAGCACCCCCATTCTGCGGAGAATGTAAACTAGCACTTCATTAGAACTGTGCATAGCATCAGCTAGCTGAATGTCTTGGCTGAACCTCCAATGTCAGAGGCTTTAAGCTGAGAACAAGTGGTCCCGTCTGATGGTGCACGCTCCATCATAAAAGAAGAAAAGAGCCTATTAAAGTGCTGAGCACCCCCATTCTGCGGAGAATGGAAAGCAGCACATCATTAGAATTGTGCATAGCATCAGCCAGCTGAATGTGTTGGCTGAACCACCAATGTCAGAGGCTTTAAGCTGAGAACAAGTGGTCCCGTCTGATGGTGCACGCTCGAGCATAAAAGAAGAAAAGAGCCTATTAAAGTGCTGAGCACCCCCATTCTGCGGAGAATGTAAACTAGCACTTCATTAGAACTGTGCATAGCATCAGCCAGCTGAATGTCTTGGCTGAACCACCAATGTCAGATGCTTTAAGCTGAGAACAAGTGGTCCCGTCTGATGGTGCACGTTCAAACATAAAAGAAGAAAAGAGCCTATTAAAGTGCTGAGCACCCCCATTCTGCGGAGAATGTCAACTAGCACTTCATTAGAACTGTGCATAGCATCAGCCAGCTGAATGTGCTGGCTGAAACACCAATGTCAGAGGCTTTAAGCTGAGAACAAGTGGTCCAGTCTGATGGTGCATGTTCAAACATAAAAGAAGAAAAGAGCCTATTAAAGTGCTGAGCACCCCCATTCTGCGGAGAATGGAAAGCAGCACATCATTAGAATTGTGCATAGCATCAGCCAGCTGAATGTGTTGGCTGAACCACCAATGTCAGAGGCTTTAAGCTGAGAACAAGTGGTCCCGTCTGATGGTGCACGCTCGAGCATAAAAGAAGAAAAGAGCCTATTAAAGTGCTGAGCACCCCCATTCTGCGGAGAATGTAAACTAGCACTTCATTAGAACTGTGCATAGCATCAGCCAGCTGAATGTCTTGGCTGAACCACCAATGTCAGATGCTTTAAGCTGAGAACAAGTGGTCCCGTCTGATGGTGCACGTTCAAACATAAAAGAAGAAAAGAGCCTATTAAAGTGCTGAGCACCCCCATTCTGCGGAGAATGTCAACTAGCACTTCATTAGAACTGTGCATAGCATCAGCCAGCTGAATGTGTTGGCTGAAACACCAATGTCAGAGGCTTTAAGCTGAGAACAAGTGGTCCCGTCTGATGGTGCATGTTCAAACATAAAAGAAGAAAAGAGCCTATTAAAGTGCTGAGCACCCCCATTCTGCGGAGAATGGAAAGCAGCACATCATTAGAATTGTGCATAGCATCAGCCAGCTGAATGTGTTGGCTGAACCACCAATGTCAGAGGCTTTAAGCTGAGAACAAGTGGTCCCGTCTGATGGTGCACGCTCGAGCATAAAAGAAGAAAAGAGCCTATTAAAGTGCTGAGCACCCCCATTCTGCGGAGAATGGAAAGCAGCACATCATTAGAATTGTGCATAGCATCAGCCAGCTGAATGTGTTGGCTGAACCACCAATGTCAGATGCTTTAAGCTGAGAACAAGTGGTCCCGTCTGATGGTGCACGCTCCATCATAAAAGAAGAAAAGAGCCTATTAAAGTGCTGAGCACCCCCATTCTGCGGAGAATGTCAACTAGCACTTCATTAGAACTGTGCATAGCATCAGCCAGCTGAATGTGTTGGCTGAAACACCAATGTCAGAGGCTTTAAGCTGAGAACAAGTGGTCCCGTCTGATGGTGCACGTTCAAACATAAAAGAAGAAAAGAGCCTATTAAAGTGCTGAGCACCCCCATTCTGCGGAGAATGTAAACTAGCACTTCATTAGAACTGTGCATAGCATCAGCCAGCTGAATGTCTTGGCTGAACCACCAATGTCAGAGGCTTTAAGCTGAGAACAAGTGGTCCCGTCTGATGGTGCACGCTCCATCATAAAAGAAGAAAAGAGCCTATTAAAGTGCTGAGCACCCCCATTCTGCGGAGAATGGAAAGCAGCACATCATTAGAATTGTGCATAGCATCAGCCAGCTGAATGTGTTGGCTGAACCACCAATGTCAGATGCTTTAAGATGAGAACAAGTGGTCCCGTCTGATGGTGCACGCTCCATCATAAAAGAAGAAAAGAGCCTATTAAAGTGCTGAGCACCCCCATTCTGCGGAGAATGTAAACTAGCACTTCATTAGAACTGTGCATAGCATGAGCCAGCTGAATGTCTTGGCTGAACCACCAATGTCAGAGGCTTTAAGCTGAGAACAAGTGGTCCCGTCTGATGGTGCACGCTCCATCATAAAAGAAGAAAAGAGCCTATTAAAGTGCTGAGCACCCCCATTCTGCGGAGAATGGAAAGCAGCACATCATTAGAATTGTGCATAGCATCAGCCAGCTGAATGTGTTGGCTGAACCACCAATGTCAGAGGCTTTAAGCTGAGAACAAGTGGTCCCGTCTGATGGTGCACGTTCAAACATAAAAGAAGAAAAGAGCCTATTAAAGTGCTGAGCACCCCCATTCTGCGGAGAATGTAAACTAGCACTTCATTAGAACTGTGCATAGCATCAGCCAGCTGAATGTCTTGGCTGAACCACCAATGTCAGAGGCTTTAAGCTGAGAACAAGTGGTCCCGTCTGATGGTGCACGTTCAAACATAAAAGAAGAAAAGAGCCTATTAAAGTGCTGAGCACCCCCATTCTGCGGAGAATGTCAACTAGCACTTCATTAGAACTGTGCATAGCATCAGCCAGCTGAATGTGTTGGCTGAAACACCAATGTCAGAGGCTTTAAGCTGAGAACAAGTGGTCCCGTCTGATGGTGCACGTTCAAACATAAAAGAAGAAAAGAGCCTATTAAAGTGCTGAGCACCCCCATTCTGCGGAGAATGTCAACTAGCACTTCATTAGAACTGTGCATAGCATCAGCCAGCTGAATGTGTTGGCTGAAACACCAATGTCAGAGGCTTTAAGCTGAGAACAAGTGGTCCCGTCTGATGGTGCATGTTCAAACATAAAAGAAGAAAAGAGCCTATTAAAGTGCTGAGCACCCCCATTCTGCGGAGAATGTCAACTAGCACTTCATTAGAACTGTGCATAGCATCAGCCAGCTGAATGTGTTGGCTGAACCACCAATGTCAGAGGCTTTAAGCTGAGAACAAGTGGTCCCGTCTGATGGTGCATGTTCAAACATAAAAGAAGAAAAGAGCCTATTAAAGTGCTGAGCACCCCCATTCTGCGGAGAATGTAAACTAGCACTTCATTAGAACTGTGCATAGCATCAGCCAGCTGAATGTCTTGGCTGAACCTCCAATGTCAGAGGCTTTAAGCTGAGAACAAGTGGTCCCGTCTGATGGTGCACGCTCCATCATAAAAGAAGAAAAGAGCCTATTAAAGTGCTGAGCACCCCCATTCTGCGGAGAATGGAAAGCAGCACATCATTAGAATTGTGCATAGCATCAGCCAGCTGAATGTGTTGGCTGAACCACCAATGTCAGAGGCTTTAAGCTGAGAACAAGTGGTCCCGTCTGATGGTGCACGCTCGAGCATAAAAGAAGAAAAGAGCCTATTAAAGTGCTGAGCACCCCCATTCTGCGGAGAATGTAAACTAGCACTTCATTAGAACTGTGCATAGCATCAGCCAGCTGAATGTCTTGGCTGAACCACCAATGTCAGATGATTTAAGCTGAGAACAAGTGGTCCCGTCTGATGGTGCACGTTCAAACATAAAAGAAGAAAAGAGCCTATTAAAGTGCTGAGCACCCCCATTCTGCGGAGAATGTCAACTAGCACTTCATTAGAACTGTGCATAGCATCAGCCAGCTGAATGTGCTGGCTGAAACACCAATGTCAGAGGCTTTAAGCTGAGAACAAGTGGTCCAGTCTGATGGTGCATGTTCAAACATAAAAGAAGAAAAGAGCCTATTAAAGTGCTGAGCACCCCCATTCTGCGGAGAATGGAAAGCAGCACATCATTAGAATTGTGCATAGCATCAGCCAGCTGAATGTGTTGGCTGAACCACCAATGTCAGAGGCTTTAAGCTGAGAACAAGTGGTCCCGTCTGATGGTGCACGCTCGAGCATAAAAGAAGAAAAGAGCCTATTAAAGTGCTGAGCACCCCCATTCTGCGGAGAATGTAAACTAGCACTTCATTAGAACTGTGCATAGCATCAGCCAGCTGAATGTCTTGGCTGAACCACCAATGTCAGATGCTTTAAGCTGAGAACAAGTGGTCCCGTCTGATGGTGCACGTTCAAACATAAAAGAAGAAAAGAGCCTATTAAAGTGCTGAGCACCCCCATTCTGCGGAGAATGTCAACTAGCACTTCATTAGAACTGTGCATAGCATCAGCCAGCTGAATGTGTTGGCTGAAACACCAATGTCAGAGGCTTTAAGCTGAGAACAAGTGGTCCCGTCTGATGGTGCATGTTCAAACATAAAAGAAGAAAAGAGCCTATTAAAGTGCTGAGCACCCCCATTCTGCGGAGAATGGAAAGCAGCACATCATTAGAATTGTGCATAGCATCAGCCAGCTGAATGTGTTGGCTGAACCACCAATGTCAGAGGCTTTAAGCTGAGAACAAGTGGTCCCGTCTGATGGTGCACGCTCGAGCATAAAAGAAGAAAAGAGCCTATTAAAGTGCTGAGCACCCCCATTCTGCGGAGAATGGAAAGCAGCACATCATTAGAATTGTGCATAGCATCAGCCAGCTGAATGTGTTGGCTGAACCACCAATGTCAGATGCTTTAAGCTGAGAACAAGTGGTCCCGTCTGATGGTGCACGCTCCATCATAAAAGAAGAAAAGAGCCTATTAAAGTGCTGAGCACCCCCATTCTGCGGAGAATGTCAACTAGCACTTCATTAGAACTGTGCATAGCATCAGCCAGCTGAATGTGTTGGCTGAAACACCAATGTCAGAGGCTTTAAGCTGAGAACAAGTGGTCCCGTCTGATGGTGCACGTTCAAACATAAAAGAAGAAAAGAGCCTATTAAAGTGCTGAGCACCCCCATTCTGCGGAGAATGTAAACTAGCACTTCATTAGAACTGTGCATAGCATCAGCCAGCTGAATGTCTTGGCTGAACCACCAATGTCAGAGGCTTTAAGCTGAGAACAAGTGGTCCCGTCTGATGGTGCACGCTCCATCATAAAAGAAGAAAAGAGCCTATTAAAGTGCTGAGCACCCCCATTCTGCGGAGAATGGAAAGCAGCACATCATTAGAATTGTGCATAGCATCAGCCAGCTGAATGTGTTGGCTGAACCACCAATGTCAGATGCTTTAAGATGAGAACAAGTGGTCCCGTCTGATGGTGCACGCTCCATCATAAAAGAAGAAAAGAGCCTATTAAAGTGCTGAGCACCCCCATTCTGCGGAGAATGTAAACTAGCACTTCATTAGAACTGTGCATAGCATCAGCCAGCTGAATGTCTTGGCTGAACCACCAATGTCAGAGGCTTTAAGCTGAGAACAAGTGGTCCCGTCTGATGGTGCACGCTCCATCATAAAAGAAGAAAAGAGCCTATTAAAGTGCTGAGCACCCCCATTCTGCGGAGAATGTAAACTAGCACTTCATTAGAACTGTGCATAGCATCAGCCAGCTGAATGTGTTGGCTGAACCACCAATGTCAGAGGCTTTAAGCTGAGAACAAGTGGTCCCGTCTGATGGTGCACGTTCAAACATAAAAGAAGAAAAGAGCCTATTAAAGTGCTGAGCACCCCCATTCTGCGGAGAATGTAAACTAGCACTTCATTAGAACTGTGCATAGCATCAGCCAGCTGAATGTCTTGGCTGAACCACCAATGTCAGAGGCTTTAAGCTGAGAACAAGTGGTCCCGTCTGATGGTGCACGTTCAAACATAAAAGAAGAAAAGAGCCTATTAAAGTGCTGAGCACCCCCATTCTGCGGAGAATGTCAACTAGCACTTCATTAGAACTGTGCATAGCATCAGCCAGCTGAATGTGTTGGCTGAAACACCAATGTCAGAGGCTTTAAGCTGAGAACAAGTGGTCCCGTCTGATGGTGCACGTTCAAACATAAAAGAAGAAAAGAGCCTATTAAAGTGCTGAGCACCCCCATTCTGCGGAGAATGTCAACTAGCACTTCATTAGAACTGTGCATAGCATCAGCCAGCTGAATGTGTTGGCTGAAACACCAATGTCAGAGGCTTTAAGCTGAGAACAAGTGGTCCCGTCTGATGGTGCATGTTCAAACATAAAAGAAGAAAAGAGCCTATTAAAGTGCTGAGCACCCCCATTCTGCGGAGAATGTCAACTAGCACTTCATTAGAACTGTGCATAGCATCAGCCAGCTGAATGTGTTGGCTGAACCACCAATGTCAGAGGCTTTAAGCTGAGAACAAGTGGTCCCGTCTGATGGTGCATGTTCAAACATAAAAGAAGAAAAGAGCCTATTAAAGTGCTGAGCACCCCCATTCTGCGGAGAATGTAAACTAGCACTTCATTAGAACTGTGCATAGCATCAGCCAGCTGAATGTCTTGGCTGAACCTCCAATGTCAGAGGCTTTAAGCTGAGAACAAGTGGTCCCGTCTGATGGTGCACGCTCCATCATAAAAGAAGAAAAGAGCCTATTAAAGTGCTGAGCACCCCCATTCTGCGGAGAATGGAAAGCAGCACATCATTAGAATTGTGCATAGCATCAGCCAGCTGAATGTGTTGGCTGAACCACCAATGTCAGAGGCTTTAAGCTGAGAACAAGTGGTCCCGTCTGATGGTGCACGTTCAAACATAAAAGAAGAAAAGAGCCTATTAAAGTGCTGAGCACCCCCATTCTGCGGAGAATGTAAACTAGCACTTCATTAGAACTGTGCATAGCATCAGCCAGCTGAATGTCTTGGCTGAACCACCAATGTCAGAGGCTTTAAGCTGAGAACAAGTGGTCCCGTCTGATGGTGCACGTTCAAACATAAAAGAAGAAAAGAGCCTATTAAAGTGCTGAGCACCCCCATTCTGCGGAGAATGTCAACTAGCACTTCATTAGAACTGTGCATAGCATCAGCCAGCTGAATGTGTTGGCTGAACCACCAATGTCAGAGGCTTTAAGCTGAGAACAAGTGGTCCCGTCTGATGGTGCACGCTCGAGCATAAAAGAAGAAAAGAGCCTATTAAAGTGCTGAGCACCCCCATTCTGCGGAGAATGTAAACTAGCTCTTCATTAGAACTGTGCATAGCATCAGCCAGCTGAATGTCTTGGCTGAACCACCAATGTCAGATGCTTTAAGCTGAGAACAAGTGGTCCCGTCTGATGGTGCATGTTCAAACATAAAAGAAGAAAAGAGCCTATTAAAGTGCTGAGCACCCCCATTCTGCGGAGAATGGAAAGCAGCACATCATTAGAATTGTGCATAGCATCAGCCAGCTGAATGTGTTGGCTGAACCCCCAATGTCAGAGGCTTTAAGCTGAGAACAAGTGGTCCCGTCTGATGGTGCATGTTCAAACATAAAAGAAGAAAAGAGCCTATTAAAGTGCTGAGCACCCCCATTCTGCGGAGAATGGAAAGCAGCACATCATTAGAATTGTGCATAGCATCAGCCAGCTGAATGTCTTGGCTGAACCACCAATGTCAGATGCTTTAAGCTGAGAACAAGTGGTCCCGTCTGATGGTGCATGTTCAAACATAAAAGAAGAAAAGAGCCTATTAAAGTGCTGAGCACCCCCATTCTGCGGAGAATGTAAACTAGCACTTCATTAGAACTGTGCATAGCATCAGCCAGCTGAATGTCTTGGCTGAACCACCAATGTCAGATGCTTTAAGCTGAGAACAAGTGGTCCCGTCTGATGGTGCACGCTCCATCATAAAAGAAGAAAAGAGCCTATTAAAGTGCTGAGCACCCCCATTCTGCGGAGAATGTAAACTAGCACTTCATTAGAACTGTGCATAGCATCAGCCAGCTGAATGTCTTGGCTGAACCACCAATGTCAGAGGCTTTAAGCTGAGAACAAGTGGTCCCGTCTGATGGTGCACGCTCCATCATAAAAGAAGAAAAGAGCCTATTAAAGTGCTGAGCACCCCCATTCTGCGGAGAATGGAAAGCAGCACATCATTAGAATTGTGCATAGCATCAGCCAGCTGAATGTGTTGGCTGAACCACCAATGTCAGAGGCTTTAAGCTGAGAACAAGTGGTCCCGTCTGATGGTGCACGTTCAAACATAAAAGAAGAAAAGAGCCTATTAAAGTGCTGAGCACCCCCATTCTGCGGAGAATGTCAACTAGCACTTCATTAGAACTGTGCATAGCATCAGCCAGCTGAATGTGTTGGCTGAAACACCAATGTCAGAGGCTTTAAGCTGAGAACAAGTGGTCCCGTCTGATGGTGCACGTTCAAACATAAAAGAAGAAAAGAGCCTATTAAAGTGCTGAGCACCCCCATTCTGCGGAGAATGGAAAGCAGCACATTATTAGAATTGTGCATAGCATCAGCCAGCTGAATGTGTTGGCTGAACCACCAATGTCAGAGGCTTTAAGCTGAGAACAAGTGGTCCCGTCTGATGGTGCACGCTCGAGCATAAAAGAAGAAAAGAGCCTATTAAAGTGCTGAGCACCCCCATTCTGCGGAGAATGTCAACTAGCACTTCATTAGAACTGTGCATAGCATCAGCCAGCTGAATGTGTTGGCTGAAACACCAATGTCAGAGGCTTTAAGCTGAGAACAAGTGGTCCCGTCTGATGGTGCACGTTCAAACATAAAAGAAGAAAAGAGCCTATTAAAGTTCTGAGCACCCCCATTCTGCGGAGAATGGAAAGCAGCACATTATTAGAATTGTGCATAGCATCAGCCAGCTGAATGTGTTGGCTGAACCACTAATGTCAGAGGCTTTAAGCTGAGAACAAGTGGTCCCGTCTGATGGTGCACGTTCAAACATAAAAGAAGAAAAGAGCCTATTAAAGTGCTGAGCACCCCCATTCTGCGGAGAATGTAAAGCAGCACATCATTAGAATTGTGCATAGCATCAGCCAGCTGAATGTGTTGGCTGAAACACCAATGTCAGAGGCTTTAAGCTGAGAACAAGTGGTCCCGTCTGATGGTGCACGCTCGAGCATAAAAGAAGAAAAGAGCCTATTAAAGTGCTGAGCACCCCCATTCTGCAGAGAATGTAAACTAGCACTTCATTAGAACTGTGCATAGCATCAGCCAGCTGAATGTCTTGGCTGAACCACCAATGTCAGAGGCTTTAAGCTGAGAACAAGTGGTCCCGTCTGATGGTGCACGTTCAAACATAAAAGAAGAAAAGAGCCTATTAAAGTGCTGAGCACCCCCATTCTGCGGAGAATGTCAACTAGCACTTCATTAGAACTGTGCATAGCATCAGCCAGCTGAATGTGTTGGCTGAAACACCAATGTCAGAGGCTTTAAGCTGAGAACAAGTGGTCCCGTCTGATGGTGCACGTTCAAACATAAAAGAAGAAAAGAGCCTATTAAAGTGCTGAGCACCCCCATTCTGCGGAGAATGTCAACTAGCACTTCATTAGAACTGTGCATAGCATCAGCCAGCTGAATGTGTTGGCTGAAACACCAATGTCAGAGGCTTTAAGCTGAGAACAAGTGGTCCCGTCTGATGGTGCATGTTCAAACATAAAAGAAGAAAAGAGCCTATTAAAGTGCTGAGCACCCCCATTCTGCGGAGAATGTCAACTAGCACTTCATTAGAACTGTGCATAGCATCAGCCAGCTGAATGTGTTGGCTGAACCACCAATGTCAGAGGCTTTAAGCTGAGAACAAGTGGTCCCGTCTGATGGTGCATGTTCAAACATAAAAGAAGAAAAGAGCCTATTAAAGTGCTGAGCACCCCCATTCTGCGGAGAATGTAAACTAGCACTTCATTAGAACTGTGCATAGCATCAGCCAGCTGAATGTCTTGGCTGAACCTCCAATGTCAGAGGCTTTAAGCTGAGAACAAGTGGTCCCGTCTGATGGTGCACGCTCCATCATAAAAGAAGAAAAGAGCCTATTAAAGTGCTGAGCACCCCCATTCTGCGGAGAATGGAAAGCAGCACATCATTAGAATTGTGCATAGCATCAGCCAGCTGAATGTGTTGGCTGAAACACCAATGTCAGAGGCTTTAAGCTGAGAACAAGTGGTCCCGTCTGATGGTGCACGTTCAAACATAAAAGAAGAAAAGAGCCTATTAAAGTGCTGAGCACCCCCATTCTGCGGAGAATGGAAAGCAGCACATTATTAGAATTGTGCATAGCATCAGCCAGCTGAATGTGTTGGCTGAACCACCAATGTCAGAGGCTTTAAGCGGAGAACAAGTGGTCCCGTCTGATGGTGCACGCTCGAGCATAAAAGAAGAAAAGAGCCTATTAAAGTGCTGAGCACCCCCATTCTGCGGAGAATGTCAACTAGCACTTCATTAGAACTGTGCATAGCATCAGCCAGCTGAATGTGTTGGCTGAAACACCAATGTCAGAGGCTTTAAGCTGAGAACAAGTGGTCCCGTCTGATGGTGCACGTTCAAACATAAAAGAAGAAAAGAGCCTATTAAAGTGCTGAGCACCCCCATTCTGCGGAGAATGGAAAGCAGCACATTATTAGAATTGTGCATAGCATCAGCCAGCTGAATGTGTTGGCTGAACCACCAATGTCAGAGGCTTTAAGCTGAGAACAAGTGGTCCCGTCTGATGGTGCACGTTCAAACATAAAAGAAGAAAAGAGCCTATTAAAGTGCTGAGCACCCCCATTCTGCGGAGAATGGAAAGCAGCACATCATTAGAATTGTGCATAGCATCAGCCAGCTGAATGTGTTGGCTGAACCACCAATGTCAGAGGCTTTAAGCTGAGAACAAGTGGTCCCGTCTGATGGTGCACGTTCAAACATAAAAGAAGAAAAGAGCCTATTAAAGTGCTGAGCACCCCCATTCTGCGGAGAATGTCAACTAGCACTTCATTAGAACTGTGCATAGCATCAGCCAGCTGAATGTGTTGGCTGAAACACCAATGTCAGAGGCTTTAAGCTGAGAACAAGTGGTCCCGTCTGATGGTGCACGCTCGAACATAAAAGAAGAAAAGAGCCTATTAAAGTGCTGAGCACCCCCATTCTGCGGAGAATGTAAACTAGCACTTCATTAGAACTGTGCATAGCATCAGCCAGCTGAATGTCTTGGCTGAACCACCAATGTCAGATGCTTTAAGCTGAGAACAAGTGGTCCCGTCTGATGGTGCACGTTCAAACATAAAAGAAGAAAAGAGCCTATTAAAGTGCTGAGCACCCCCATTCTGCGGAGAATGTCAACTAGCACTTCATTAGAACTGTGCATAGCATCAGCCAGCTGAATGTGTTGGCTGAAACACCAATGTCAGAGGCTTTAAGCTGAGAACAAGTGGTCCCGTCTGATGGTGCACGTTCAAACATAAAAGAAGAAAAGAGCCTATTAAAGTGCTGAGCACCCCCATTCTGCGGAGAATGGAAAGCAGCACATTATTAGAATTGTGCATAGCATCAGCCAGCTGAATGTGTTGGCTGAACCACCAATGTCAGAGGCTTTAAGCTGAGAACAATTGGTCCCGTCTGATGGTGCACGCTCGAGCATAAAAGAAGAAAAGAGCCTATTAAAGTGCTGAGCACCCCCATTCTGCGGAGAATGGAAAGCAGCACATCATTAGAATTGTGCATAGCATCAGCCAGCTGAATGTGTTGGCTGAACCACCAATGTCAGATGCTTTAAGCTGAGAACAAGTGGTCCCGTCTGATGGTGCACGCTCCATCATAAAAGAAGAAAAGAGCCTATTAAAGTGCTGAGCACCCCCATTCTGCGGAGAATGTAAACTAGCACTTCATTAGAACTGTGCATAGCATCAGCCAGCTGAATGTCTTGGCTGAACCACCAATGTCAGAGGCTTTAAGCTGAGAACAAGTGGTCCCGTCTGATGGTGCACGTTCAAACATAAAAGAAGAAAAGAGCCTATTAAAGTGCTGAGCACCCCCATTCTGCGGAGAATGGAAAGCAGCACATCATTAGAATTGTGCATAGCATCAGCCAGCTGAATGTGTTGGCTGAACCACCAATGTCAGAGGCTTTAAGCTGAGAACAAGTGGTCCCGTCTGATGGTGCACGTTCAAACATAAAAGAAGAAAAGAGCCTATTAAAGTGCTGAGCACCCCCATTCTGCGGAGAATGTCAACTAGCACTTCATTAGAACTGTGCATAGCATCAGCCAGCTGAATGTGTTGGCTGAAACACCAATGTCAGAGGCTTTAAGCTGAGAACAAGTGGTCCCGTCTGATGGTGCATGTTCAAACATAAAAGAAGAAAAGAGCCTATTAAAGTGCTGAGCACCCCCATTCTGCCGAGAATGGAAAGCAGCACATCATTAGAATTGTGCATAGCATCAGCCAGCTGAATGTGTTGGCTGAACCACCAATGTCAGATGCTTTAAGCTGAGAACAAGTGGTCCCGTCTGATGGTGCACGCTCCATCATAAAAGAAGAAAAGAGCCTATTAAAGTGCTGAGCACCCCCATTCTGCGGAGAATGGAAAGCAGCACATCATTAGAATTGTGCATAGCATCAGCCAGCTGAATGTGTTGGCTGAACCACCAATGTCAGAGGCTTTAAGCTGAGAACAAGTGGTCCCGTCTGATGGTGCACGTTCAAACATAAAAGAAGAAAAGAGCCTATTAAAGTGCTGAGCACCCCCATTCTGCGGAGAATGTCAACTAGCACTTCATTAGAACTGTGCATAGCATCAGCCAGCTGAATGTCTTGGCTGAACCACCAATGTCAGAAGCTTTAAGCTGAGAACAAGTGGTCCCGTCTGATGGTGCATGTTCAAACATAAAAGAAGAAAAGAGCCTATTAAAGTGCTGAGCACCCCCATTCTGCGGAGAATGGAAAGCAGCACATCATTAGAATTGTGCATAGCATCAGCCAGCTGAATGTGTTGGCTGAACCACCAATGTCAGAGGCTTTAAGCTGAGAACAAGTGGTCCCGTCTGATGGTGCACGTTCAAACATAAAAGAAGAAAAGAGCCTATTAAAGTGCTGAGCACCCCCATTCTGCGGAGAATGTCAACTAGCACTTCATTAGAACTGTGCATAGCATCAGCCAGCTGAATGTGTTGGCTGAAACACCAATGTCAGAGGCTTTAAGCTGAGAACAAGTGGTCCCGTCTGATGGTGCACGTTCAAACATAAAAGAAGAAAAGAGCCTATTAAAGTGCTGAGCACCCCCATTCTGCGGAGAATGGAAAGCAGCACATTATTAGAATTGTGCATAGCATCAGCCAGCTGAATGTGTTGGCTGAACCACCAATGTCAGAGGCTTTAAGCTGAGAACAAGTGGTCCCGTCTGATGGTGCACGCTCGAGCATAAAAGAAGAAAAGAGCCTATTAAAGTGCTGAGCACCCCCATTCTGCAGAGAATGTCAACTAGCACTTCATTAGAACTGTGCATAGCATCAGCCAGCTGAATGTGTTGGCTGAAACACCAATGTCAGAGGCTTTAAGCTGAGAACAAGTGGTCCCGTCTGATGGTGCACGTTCAAACATAAAAGAAGAAAAGAGCCTATTAAAGTGCTGAGCACCCCCATTCTGCGGAGAATGGAAAGCAGCACATTATTAGAATTGTGCATAGCATCAGCCAGCTAAATGTGTTGGCTGAACCACCAATGTCAGAGGCTTTAAGCTGAGAACAAGTGGTCCCTTCTGATGGTGCACGTTCAAACATAAAAGAAGAAAAGAGCCTATTAAAGTGCTGAGCACCCCCATTCTGCGGAGAATGGAAAGCAGCACATCATTAGAATTGTGCATAGCATCAGCCAGCTGAATGTGTTGGCTGAACCACCAATGTCAGAGGCTTTAAGCTGAGAACAAGTGGTCCCGTCTGATGGTGCACGTTCAAACATAAAAGAAGAAAAGAGCCTATTAAAGTGCTGAGCACCCCCATTCTGCGGAGAATGTCAACTAGCACTTCATTAGAACTGTGCATAGCATCAGCCAGCTGAATGTGTTGGCTGAAACACCAATGTCAGAGGCTTTAAGCTGAGAACAAGTGTTCCCGTCTGATGGTGCACGCTCCATCATAAAAGAAGAAAAGAGCCTATTAAAGTGCTGAGCACCCCCATTCTGCGGAGAATGTAAACTAGCACTTCATTAGAACTGTGCATAGCATCAGCCAGCTGAATGTCTTGGCTGAACCACCAATGTCAGAGGCTTTAAGCTGAGAACAAGTTGTCCCGTCTGATGGTGCACGTTCAAACATAAAAGAAGAAAAGAGCCTATTAAAGTGCTGAGCACCCCCATTCTGCGGAGAATGGAAAGCAGCACATCATTAGAATTGTGCATAGCATCAGCCAGCTGAATGTGTTGGCTGAACCACCAATGTCAGAGGCTTTAAGCTGAGAACAAGTGGTCCCGTCTGATGGTGCACGCTCCATCATAAAAGAAGAAAAGAGCCTATTAAAGTGCTGAGCACCCCCATTCTGCGGAGAATGTAAACTAGCACTTCATTAGAACTGTGCATAGCATCAGCCAGCTGAATGTCTTGGCTGAACCACCAATGTCAGAGGCTTTAAGCTGAGAACAAGTTGTCCCGTCTGATGGTGCACGTTCAAACATAAAAGAAGAAAAGAGCCTATTAAAGTGCTGAGCACCCCCATTCTGCGGAGAATGGAAAGCAGCACATCATTAGAATTGTGCATAGCATCAGCCAGCTGAATGTGTTGGCTGAACCACCAATGTCAGAGGCTTTAAGCTGAGAACAAGTGGTCCTGTCTGATGGTGCACGTTCAAACATAAAAGAAGAAAAGAGCCTATTAAAGTGCTGAGCACCCCCATTCTGCGGAGAATGGAAAGCAGCACATCATTAGAATTGTGCATAGCATCAGCCAGCTGAATGTGTTGGCTGAACCACCAATGTCAGATGCTTTAAGCTGAGAACAAGTGGTCCCGTCTGATGGTGCACGTTCAAACATAAAAGAAGAAAAGAGCCTATTAAAGTGCTGAGCACCCCCATTCTGCGGAGAATGTCAACTAGCACTTCATTAGAACTGTGCATAGCATCAGCCAGCTGAATGTGTTGGCTGAAACACCAATGTCAGAGGCTTTAAGCTGAGAACAAGTGGTCCCGTCTGATGGTGCATGTTCAAACATAAAAGAAGAAAAGAGCCTATTAAAGTGCTGAGCACCCCCATTCTGCGGAGAATGGAAAGCAGCACATCATTAGAATTGTGCATAGCATCAGCCAGCTTAATGTGTTGACTGAACCACCAATGTCAGATGCTTTAAGCTGAGAACAAGTGGTCCCGTCTGATGGTGCACGCTCCATCATAAAAGAAGAAAAGAGCCTATTAAAGTGCTGAGCACCCCCATTCTGCGGAGAATGGAAAGCAGCACATCATTAGAACTGTGCATAGCATCAGCCAGCTGAATGTCTTGGCTGAACCACCAATGTCAGATGCTTTAAGCTGAGAACAAGTGGTCCCGTCTGATGGTGCACGTTCAAACATAAAAGAAGAAAAGAGCCTATTAAAGTGCTGAGCACCCCCATTCTGCGGAGAATGTCAACTAGCACTTCATTAGAACTGTGCATAGCATCAGCCAGCTGAATGTGTTGGCTGAACCACCAATGTCAGAGGCTTTAAGCTGAGAACAAGTGGTCCCGTCTGATGGTGCACGTTCAAACATAAAAGAAGAAAAGAGCCTATTAAAGTGCTGAGCACCCCCATTCTGCGGAGAATGGAAAGCAGCACATTATTAGAATTGTGCATAGCATCAGCCAGCTGAATGTGTTGGCTGAACCACCAATGTCAGAGGCTTTAAGCTGAGAACAAGTGGTCCCGTCTGATGGTGCACGTTCAAACATAAAAGAAGAAAAGAGCCTATTAAAGTGCTGAGCACCCCCATTCTGCGGAGAATGTCAACTAGCACTTCATTAGAACTGTGCATAGCATCAGCCAGCTGAATGTGTTGGCTGAAACACCAATGTCAGAGGCTTTAAGCTGAGAACAAGTGGTCCCGTCTGATGGTGCACGTTCAAACATAAAAGAAGAAAAGAGCCTATTAAAGTGCTGAGCACCCCCATTCTGCGGAGAATGGAAAGCAGCACATCATTAGAATTGTGCATAGCATCAGCCAGCTGAATGTGTTGGCTGAACCACCAATGTCAGATGCTTTAAGCTGAGAACAAGTGGTCCCGTCTGATGGTGCACGCTCCATCATAAAAGAAGAAAAGAGCCTATTAAAGTGCTGAGCACCCCCATTCTGCGGAGAATGTCAACTAGCACTTCATTAGAACTGTGCATAGCATCAGCCAGCTGAATGTGTTGGCTGAACC
Organism: Aquarana catesbeiana; assembly: GCF_042186555.1. NCBI lineage: Eukaryota > Metazoa > Chordata > Amphibia > Anura > Ranidae > Aquarana > Aquarana catesbeiana. The sequence goes on from NC_133331.1 coordinate 271,123,474, forward strand.
ACCAATGTCAGAGGCTTTAAGCTGAGAACAAGTGGTCCCGTCTGATGGTGCACGTTCAAACATAAAAGAAGAAAAGAGCCTATTAAAGTGCTGAGCACCCCCATTCTGCGGAGAATGGAAAGCAGCACATCATTAGAATTGTGCATAGCATCAGCCAGCTGAATGTGTTGGCTGAACCACCAATGTCAGAGGCTTTAAGCTGAGAACAAGTGGTCCTGTCTGATGGTGCATGTTCAAACATAAAAGAAGAAAAGAGCCTATTAAAGTGCTGAGCACCCCCTTTCTGCGGAGAATGGAAAGCAGCACATCATTAGAATTGTGCATAGCATCAGCCAGCTGAATGTGTTGGCTGAACCACCAATGTCAGATGCTTTAAGCTGAGAACAAGTGGTCCCGTCTGATGGTGCACGCTCCATCATAAAAGAAGAAAAGAGCCTATTAAAGTGCTGAGCACCCCCATTCTGCGGAGAATGTAAACTAGCACTTCATTAGAACTGTGCATAGCATCAGCCAGCTGAATGTCTTGGCTGAACCACCAATGTCAGAGGCTTTAAGCTGAGAACAAGTGGTCCCGTCTGATGGTGCACGCTCCATCATAAAAGAAGAAAAGAGCCTATTAAAGTGCTGAGCACCCCCATTCTGCGGAGAATGGAAAGCAGCACATCATTAGAATTGTGCATAGCATCAGCCAGCTGAATGTGTTGGCTGAACCACCAATGTCAGAGGCTTTAAGCTGAGAACAAGTGGTCCCGTCTGATGGTGCACGTTCAAACATAAAAGAAGAAAAGAGCCTATTAAAGTGCTGAGCACCCCCATTCTGCGGAGAATGTCAACTAGCACTTCATTAGAACTGTGCATAGCATCAGCCAGCTGAATGTGTTGGCTGAACCACCAATGTCAGAGGCTTTAAGCTGAGAACAAGTGGTCCCGTCTGATGGTGCACGCTCGAGCATAAAAGAAGAAAAGAGCCTATTAAAGTGCTGAGCACCCCCATTCTGCGGAGAATGGAAAGCAGCACATCATTAGAATTGTGCATAGCATCAGCCAGCTGAATGTGTTGGCTGAACCACCAATGTCAGATGCTTTAAGCTGAGAACAAGTGGTCCCGTCTGATGGTGCACGCTCCATCATAAAAGAAGAAAAGAGCCTATTAAAGTGCTGAGCACCCCCATTCTGCGGAGAATGTCAACTAGCACTTCATTAGAACTGTGCATAGCATCAGCCAGCTGAATGTGTTGGCTGAAACACCAATGTCAGAGGCTTTAAGCTGAGAACAAGTGGTCCCGTCTGATGGTGCACGCTCGAGCATAAAAGAAGAAAAGAGCCTATTAAAGTGCTGAGCACCCCCATTCTGCGGAGAATGTAAACTAGCACTTCATTAGAACTGTGCATAGCATCAGCCAGCTGAATGTCTTGACTGAACCACCAATGTCAGATGCTTTAAGCTGAGAACAAGTGGTCCCGTCTGATGGTGCACGTTCAAACATAAAAGAAGAAAAGAGCCTATTAAAGTGCTGAGCACCCCCATTCTGCGGAGAATGTCAACTAGCACTTCATTAGAACTGTGCATAGCATCAGCCAGCTGAATGTGTTGGCTGAAACACCAATGTCAGAGGCTTTAAGCTGAGAACAAGTGGTCCCGTCTGATGGTGCACGTTCAAACATAAAAGAAGAAAAGAGCCTATTAAAGTGCTGAGCACCCCCATTCTGCGGAGAATGGAAAGCAGCACGTTATTAGAATTGTGCATAGCATCAGCCAGCTGAATGTGTTGGCTGAACCACCAATGTCAGAGGCTTTAAGCTGAGAACAAGTGGTCCCGTCTGATGGTGCACGCTCGAGCATAAAAGAAGAAAAGAGCCTATTAAAGTGCTGAGCACCCCCATTCTGCGGAGAATGTAAACTAGCACTTCATTAGAACTGTGCATAGCATCAGCCAGCTGAATGTCTTGGCTGAACCACCAATGTCAGATGCTTTAAGCTGAGAACAAGTGGTCCCGTCTGATGGTGCACGTTCAAACATAAAAGAAGAAAAGAGCCTATTAAAGTGCTGAGCACCCCCATTCTGCGGAGAATGTCAACTAGCACTTCATTAGAACTGTGCATAGCATCAGCCAGCTGAATGTGTTGGCTGAAACACCAATGTCAGAGGCTTTAAGCTGAGAACAAGTGGTCCCGTCTGATGGTGCATGTTCAAACATAAAAGAAGAAAAGAGCCTATTAAAGTGCTGAGCACCCCCATTCTGCGGAGAATGGAAAGCAGCACATCATTAGAATTGTGCATAGCATCAGCCAGCTGAATGTGTTGGCTGAACCACCAATGTCAGAGGCTTTAAGCTGAGAACAAGTGGTCCCGTCTGATGGTGCACGCTCGAGCATAAAAGAAGAAAAGAGCCTATTAAAGTGCTGAGCACCCCCATTCTGCGGAGAATGGAAAGCAGCACATCATTAGAATTGTGCATAGCATCAGCCAGCTGAATGTGTTGGCTGAACCACCAATGTCAGATGCTTTAAGCTGAGAACAAGTGGTCCCGTCTGATGGTGCACGCTCCATCATAAAAGAAGAAAAGAGCCTATTAAAGTGCTGAGCACCCCCATTCTGCGGAGAATGTCAACTAGCACTTCATTAGAACTGTGCATAGCATCAGCCAGCTGAATGTGTTGGCTGAAACACCAATGTCAGAGGCTTTAAGCTGAGAACAAGTGGTCCCGTCTGATGGTGCACGTTCAAACATAAAAGAAGAAAAGAGCCTATTAAAGTGCTGAGCACCCCCATTCTGCGGAGAATGGAAAGCAGCACGTTATTAGAATTGTGCATAGCATCAGCCAGCTGAATGTGTTGGCTGAACCACCAATGTCAGAGGCTTTAAGCTGAGAACAAGTGGTCCCGTCTGATGGTGCACGCTCGAGCATAAAAGAAGAAAAGAGCCTATTAAAGTGCTGAGCACCCCCATTCTGCGGAGAATGTAAACTAGCACTTCATTAGAACTGTGCATAGCATCAGCCAGCTGAATGTCTTGGCTGAACCACCAATGTCAGATGCTTTAAGCTGAGAACAAGTGGTCCCGTCTGATGGTGCACGTTCAAACATAAAAGAAGAAAAGAGCCTATTAAAGTGCTGAGCACCCCCATTCTGCGGAGAATGTCAACTAGCACTTCATTAGAACTGTGCATAGCATCAGCCAGCTGAATGTGTTGGCTGAAACACCAATGTCAGAGGCTTTAAGCTGAGAACAAGTGGTCCAGTCTGATGGTGCATGTTCAAACATAAAAGAAGAAAAGAGCCTATTAAAGTGCTGAGCACCCCCATTCTGCGGAGAATGGAAAGCAGCACATCATTAGAATTGTGCATAGCATCAGCCAGCTGAATGTGTTGGCTGAACCACCAATGTCAGAGGCTTTAAGCTGAGAACAAGTGGTCCCGTCTGATGGTGCACGCTCGAGCATAAAAGAAGAAAAGAGCCTATTAAAGTGCTGAGCACCCCCATTCTGCGGAGAATGTAAACTAGCACTTCATTAGAACTGTGCATAGCATCAGCCAGCTGAATGTCTTGGCTGAACCACCAATGTCAGATGCTTTAAGCTGAGAACAAGTGGTCCCGTCTGATGGTGCACGTTCAAACATAAAAGAAGAAAAGAGCCTATTAAAGTGCTGAGCACCCCCATTCTGCGGAGAATGTCAACTAGCACTTCATTAGAACTGTGCATAGCATCAGCCAGCTGAATGTGTTGGCTGAAACACCAATGTCAGAGGCTTTAAGCTGAGAACAAGTGGTCCCGTCTGATGGTGCATGTTCAAACATAAAAGAAGAAAAGAGCCTATTAAAGTGCTGAGCACCCCCATTCTGCGGAGAATGGAAAGCAGCACATCATTAGAATTGTGCATAGCATCAGCCAGCTGAATGTGTTGGCTGAACCACCAATGTCAGAGGCTTTAAGCTGAGAACAAGTGGTCCCGTCTGATGGTGCACGCTCGAGCATAAAAGAAGAAAAGAGCCTATTAAAGTGCTGAGCACCCCCATTCTGCGGAGAATGGAAAGCAGCACATCATTAGAATTGTGCATAGCATCAGCCAGCTGAATGTGTTGGCTGAACCACCAATGTCAGATGCTTTAAGCTGAGAACAAGTGGTCCCGTCTGATGGTGCACGCTCCATCATAAAAGAAGAAAAGAGCCTATTAAAGTGCTGAGCACCCCCATTCTGCGGAGAATGTCAACTAGCACTTCATTAGAACTGTGCATAGCATCAGCCAGCTGAATGTGTTGGCTGAAACACCAATGTCAGAGGCTTTAAGCTGAGAACAAGTGGTCCCGTCTGATGGTGCACGTTCAAACATAAAAGAAGAAAAGAGCCTATTAAAGTGCTGAGCACCCCCATTCTGCGGAGAATGTAAACTAGCACTTCATTAGAACTGTGCATAGCATCAGCCAGCTGAATGTCTTGGCTGAACCACCAATGTCAGAGGCTTTAAGCTGAGAACAAGTGGTCCCGTCTGATGGTGCACGCTCCATCATAAAAGAAGAAAAGAGCCTATTAAAGTGCTGAGCACCCCCATTCTGCGGAGAATGGAAAGCAGCACATCATTAGAATTGTGCATAGCATCAGCCAGCTGAATGTGTTGGCTGAACCACCAATGTCAGATGCTTTAAGATGAGAACAAGTGGTCCCGTCTGATGGTGCACGCTCCATCATAAAAGAAGAAAAGAGCCTATTAAAGTGCTGAGCACCCCCATTCTGCGGAGAATGTAAACTAGCACTTCATTAGAACTGTGCATAGCATCAGCCAGCTGAATGTCTTGGCTGAACCACCAATGTCAGAGGCTTTAAGCTGAGAACAAGTGGTCCCGTCTGATGGTGCACGCTCCATCATAAAAGAAGAAAAGAGCCTATTAAAGTGCTGAGCACCCCCATTCTGCGGAGAATGGAAAGCAGCACATCATTAGAATTGTGCATAGCATCAGCCAGCTGAATGTGTTGGCTGAACCACCAATGTCAGAGGCTTTAAGCTGAGAACAAGTGGTCCCGTCTGATGGTGCACGTTCAAACATAAAAGAAGAAAAGAGCCTATTAAAGTGCTGAGCACCCCCATTCTGCGGAGAATGTAAACTAGCACTTCATTAGAACTGTGCATAGCATCAGCCAGCTGAATGTCTTGGCTGAACCACCAATGTCAGAGGCTTTAAGCTGAGAACAAGTGGTCCCGTCTGATGGTGCACGTTCAAACATAAAAGAAGAAAAGAGCCTATTAAAGTGCTGAGCACCCCCATTCTGCGGAGAATGTCAACTAGCACTTCATTAGAACTGTGCATAGCATCAGCCAGCTGAATGTGTTGGCTGAAACACCAATGTCAGAGGCTTTAAGCTGAGAACAAGTGGTCCCGTCTGATGGTGCACGTTCAAACATAAAAGAAGAAAAGAGCCTATTAAAGTGCTGAGCACCCCCATTCTGCGGAGAATGTCAACTAGCACTTCATTAGAACTGTGCATAGCATCAGCCAGCTGAATGTGTTGGCTGAAACACCAATGTCAGAGGCTTTAAGCTGAGAACAAGTGGTCCCGTCTGATGGTGCATGTTCAAACATAAAAGAAGAAAAGAGCCTATTAAAGTGCTGAGCACCCCCATTCTGCGGAGAATGTCAACTAGCACTTCATTAGAACTGTGCATAGCATCAGCCAGCTGAATGTGTTGGCTGAACCACCAATGTCAGAGGCTTTAAGCTGAGAACAAGTGGTCCCGTCTGATGGTGCATGTTCAAACATAAAAGAAGAAAAGAGCCTATTAAAGTGCTGAGCACCCCCATTCTGCGGAGAATGTAAACTAGCACTTCATTAGAACTGTGCATAGCATCAGCCAGCTGAATGTCTTGGCTGAACCTCCAATGTCAGAGGCTTTAAGCTGAGAACAAGTGGTCCCGTCTGATGGTGCACGCTCCATCATAAAAGAAGAAAAGAGCCTATTAAAGTGCTGAGCACCCCCATTCTGCGGAGAATGGAAAGCAGCACATCATTAGAATTGTGCATAGCATCAGCCAGCTGAATGTGTTGGCTGAACCACCAATGTCAGAGGCTTTAAGCTGAGAACAAGTGGTCCCGTCTGATGGTGCACGTTCAAACATAAAAGAAGAAAAGAGCCTATTAAAGTGCTGAGCACCCCCATTCTGCGGAGAATGTAAACTAGCACTTCATTAGAACTGTGCATAGCATCAGCCAGCTGAATGTCTTGGCTGAACCACCAATGTCAGAGGCTTTAAGCTGAGAACAAGTGGTCCCGTCTGATGGTGCACGTTCAAACATAAAAGAAGAAAAGAACCTATTAAAGTGCTGAGCACCCCCATTCTGCGGAGAATGTCAACTAGCACTTCATTAGAACTGTGCATAGCATCAGCCAGCTGAATGTGTTGGCTGAACCACCAATGTCAGAGGCTTTAAGCTGAGAACAAGTGGTCCCGTCTGATGGTGCACGCTCGAGCATAAAAGAAGAAAAGAGCCTATTAAAGTGCTGAGCACCCCCATTCTGCGGAGAATGTAAACGAGCTCTTCATTAGAACTGTGCATAGCATCAGCCAGCTGAATGTCTTGGCTGAACCACCAATGTCAGATGCTTTAAGCTGAGAACAAGTGGTCCCGTCTGATGGTGCATGTTCAAACATAAAAGAAGAAAAGAGCCTATTAAAGTGCTGAGCACCCCCATTCTGCGGAGAATGGAAAGCAGCACATCATTAGAATTGTGCATAGCATCAGCCAGCTGAATGTGTTGGCTGAACCCCCAATGTCAGAGGCTTTAAGCTGAGAACAAGTGGTCCCGTCTGATGGTGCATGTTCAAACATAAAAGAAGAAAAGAGCCTATTAAAGTGCTGAGCACCCCCATTCTGCGGAGAATGGAAAGCAGCACATCATTAGAATTGTGCATAGCATCAGCCAGCTGAATGTGTTGGCTGAACCACCAATGTCAGATGCTTTAAGCTGAGAACAAGTGGTCCCGTCTGATGGTGCACGCTCCATCATAAAAGAAGAAAAGAGCCTATTAAAGTGCTGAGCACCCCCATTCGGCGGAGAATGTAAACTAGCACTTCATTAGAACTGTGCATAGCATCAGCCAGCTGAATGTCTTGGCTGAACCACCAATGTCAGATGCTTTAAGCTGAGAACAAGTGGTCCCGTCTGATGGTGCACGTTCAAACATAAAAGAAGAAAAGAGCCTATTAAAGTGCTGAGCACCCCCATTCTGCGGAGAATGTCAACTAGCACTTCATTAGAACTGTGCATAGCATCAGCCAGCTGAATGTGTTGGCTGAAACACCAATGTCAGAGGCTTTAAGCTGAGAACAAGTGGTCCCGTCTGATGGTGCACGTTCAAACATAAAAGAAGAAAAGAGCCTATTAAAGTGCTGAGCACCCCCATTCTGCGGAGAATGTAAACTAGCACTTCATTAGAACTGTGCATAGCATCAGCCAGCTGAATGTCTTGGCTGAACCACCAATGTCAGAGGCTTTAAGCTGAGAACAAGTGGTCCCGTCTGATGGTGCACGTTCAAACATAAAAGAAGAAAAGAGCCTATTAAAGTGCTGAGCACCCCCATTCTGCGGAGAATGTCAACTAGCACTTCATTAGAACTGTGCATAGCATCAGCCAGCTGAATGTGTTGGCTGAACCACCAATGTCAGAGGCTTTAAGCTGAGAACAAGTGGTCCCGTCTGATGGTGCACGCTCGAGCATAAAAGAAGAAAAGAGCCTATTAAAGTGCTGAGCACCCCCATTCTGCGGAGAATGTAAACTAGCTCTTCATTAGAACTGTGCATAGCATCAGCCAGCTGAATGTCTTGGCTGAACCACCAATGTCAGATGCTTTAAGCTGAGAACAAGTGGTCCCGTCTGATGGTGCATGTTCAAACATAAAAGAAGAAAAGAGCCTATTAAAGTGCTGAGCACCCCCATTCTGCGGAGAATGGAAAGCAGCACATCATTAGAATTGTGCATAGCATCAGCCAGCTGAATGTGTTGGCTGAACCCCCAATGTCAGAGGCTTTAAGCTGAGAACAAGTGGTCCCGTCTGATGGTGCATGTTCAAACATAAAAGAAGAAAAGAGCCTATTAAAGTGCTGAGCACCCCCATTCTGCGGAGAATGGAAAGCAGCACATCATTAGAATTGTGCATAGCATCAGCCAGCTGAATGTGTTGGCTGAACCACCAATGTCAGATGCTTTAAGCTGAGAACAAGTGGTCCCGTCTGATGGTGCACGCTCCATCATAAAAGAAGAAAAGAGCCTATTAAAGTGCTGAGCACCCCCATTCTGCGGAGAATGTAAACTAGCACTTCATTAGAACTGTGCATAGCATCAGCCAGCTGAATGTCTTGGCTGAACCACCAATGTCAGATGCTTTAAGCTGAGAACAAGTGGTCCCGTCTGATGGTGCACGCTGTATCATAAAAGAAGAAAAGAGCCTATTAAAGTGCTGAGCACCCCCATTCTGCGGAGAATGTAAACTAGCACTTCATTAGAACTGTGCATAGCATCAGCCAGCTGAATGTCTTGGCTGAACCACCAATGTCAGAGGCTTTAAGCTGAGAACAAGTGGTCCCGTCTGATGGTGCACGCTCCATCATAAAAGAAGAAAAGAGCCTATTAAAGTGCTGAGCACCCCCATTCTGCGGAGAATGGAAAGCAGCACATCATTAGAATTGTGCATAGCATCAGCCAGCTGAATGTGTTGGCTGAACCACCAATGTCAGATGCTTTAAGCTGAGAACAAGTGGTCCCGTCTGATGGTGCACGTTCAAACATAAAAGAAGAAAAGAGCCTATTAAAGTGCTGAGCACCCCCATTCTGCGGAGAATGTCAACTAGCACTTCATTAGAACTGTGCATAGCATCAGCCAGCTGAATGTGTTGGCTGAAACACCAATGTCAGAGGCTTTAAGCTGAGAACAAGTGGTCCCGTCTGATGGTGCACGTTCAAACATAAAAGAAGAAAAGAGCCTATTAAAGTGCTGAGCACCCCCATTCTGCGGAGAATGGAAAGCAGCACATTATTAGAATTGTGCATAGCATCAGCCAGCTGAATGTGTTGGCTGAACCACCAATGTCAGAGGCTTTAAGCTGAGAACAAGTGGTCCCGTCTGATGGTGCACGCTCGAGCATAAAAGAAGAAAAGAGCCTATTAAAGTGCTGAGCACCCCCATTCTGCGGAGAATGTCAACTAGCACTTCATTAGAACTGTGCATAGCATCAGCCAGCTGAATGTGTTGGCTGAAACACCAATGTCAGAGGCTTTAAGCTGAGAACAAGTGGTCCCGTCTGATGGTGCACGTTCAAACATAAAAGAAGAAAAGAGCCTATTAAAGTTCTGAGCACCCCCATTCTGCGGAGAATGGAAAGCAGCACATTATTAGAATTGTGCATAGCATCAGCCAGCTGAATGTGTTGGCTGAACCACCAATGTCAGAGGCTTTAAGCTGAGAACAAGTGGTCCCGTCTGATGGTGCACGTTCAAACATAAAAGAAGAAAAGAGCCTATTAAAGTGCTGAGCACCCCCCCTCTGCGGAGAATGGAAAGCAGCACATCATTAGAATTGTGCATAGCATCAGCCAGCTGAATGTGTTGGCTGAACCACCAATGTCAGAGGCTTTAAGCTGAGAACAAGTGGTCCCGTCTGATGGTGCACGTTCAAACATAAAAGAAGAAAAGAGCCTATTAAAGTGCTGAGCACCCCCATTCTGCGGAGAATGTCAACTAGCACTTCATTAGAACTGTGCATAGCATCAGCCAGCTGAATGTGTTGGCTGAAACACCAATGTCAGAGGCTTTAAGCTGAGAACAAGTGGTCCCGTCTGATGGTGCACGCTCGAGCATAAAAGAAGAAAAGAGCCTATTAAAGTGCTGAGCACCCCCATTCTGCAGAGAATGTAAACTAGCACTTCATTAGAACTGTGCATAGCATCAGCCAGCTGAATGTCTTGGCTGAACCACCAATGTCAGAGGCTTTAAGCTGAGAACAAGTGGTCCCGTCTGATGGTGCACGCTCGAGCATAAAAGAAGAAAAGAGCCTATTAAAGTGCTGAGCACCCCCATTCTGCGGAGAATGTCAACTAGCACTTCATTAGAACTGTGCATAGCATCAGCCAGCTGAATGTGTTGGCTGAAACACCAATGTCAGAGGCTTTAAGCTGAGAACAAGTGGTCCCGTCTGATGGTGCACGTTCAAACATAAAAGAAGAAAAGAGCCTATTAAAGTTCTGAGCACCCCCATTCTGCGGAGAATGGAAAGCAGCACATTATTAGAATTGTGCATAGCATCAGCCAGCTGAATGTGTTGGCTGAACCACCAATGTCAGAGGCTTTAAGCTGAGAACAAGTGGTCCCGTCTGATGGTGCACGTTCAAACATAAAAGAAGAAAAGAGCCTATTAAAGTGCTGAGCACCCCCATTCTGCGGAGAATGGAAAGCAGCACATCATTAGAATTGTGCATAGCATCAGCCAGCTGAATGTGTTGGCTGAACCACCAATGTCAGAGGCTTTAAGCTGAGAACAAGTGGTCCCGTCTGATGGTGCACGTTCAAACATAAAAGAAGAAAAGAGCCTATTAAAGTGCTGAGCACCCCCATTCTGCGGAGAATGTCAACTAGCACTTCATTAGAACTGTGCATAGCATCAGCCAGCTGAATGTGTTGGCTGAAACACCAATGTCAGAGGCTTTAAGCTGAGAACAAGTGGTCCCGTCTGATGGTGCACGCTCGAGCATAAAAGAAGAAAAGAGCCTATTAAAGTGCTGAGCACCCCCATTCTGCAGAGAATGTAAACTAGCACTTCATTAGAACTGTGCATAGCATCAGCCAGCTGAATGTCTTGGCTGAACCACCAATGTCAGATGCTTTAAGCTGAGAACAAGTGGTCCCGTCTGATGGTGCACGTTCAAACATAAAAGAAGAAAAGAGCCTATTAAAGTGCTGAGCACCCCCATTCTGCGGAGAATGTCAACTAGCACTTCATTAGAACTGTGCATAGCATCAGCCAGCTGAATGTGTTGGCTGAAACACCAATGTCAGAGGCTTTAAGCTGAGAACAAGTGGTCCCGTCTGATGGTGCACGCTCGAGCATAAAAGAAGAAAAGAGCCTATTAAAGTGCTGAGCACCCCCATTCTGCGGAGAATGTAAACTAGCACTTCATTAGAACTGTGCATAGCATCAGCCAGCTGAATGTCTTGGCTGAACCACCAATGTCAGATGCTTTAAGCTGAGAACAAGTGGTCCCGTCTGATGGTGCACGTTCAAACATAAAAGAAGAAAAGAGCCTATTAAAGTGCTGAGCACCCCCATTCTGCGGAGAATGTCAACTAGCACTTCATTAGAACTGTGCATAGCATCAGCCAGCTGAATGTGTTGGCTGAACCACCAATGTCAGAGGCTTTAAGCTGAGAACAAGTGGTCCCGTCTGATGGTGCACGTTCAAACATAAAAGAAGAAAAGAGCCTATTAAAGTGCTGAGCACCCCCATTCTGCGGAGAATGTCAACTAGCACTTCATTAGAACTGTGCATAGCATCAGCCAGCTGAATGTGTTGGCTGAAACACCAATGTCAGAGGCTTTAAGCTGAGAACAAGTGGTCCCGTCTGATGGTGCACGCTCGAGCATAAAAGAAGAAAAGAGCCTATTAAAGTGCTGAGCACCCCCATTCTGCGGAGAATGTAAACTAGCACTTCATTAGAACTGTGCATAGCATCAGCCAGCTGAATGTCTTGGCTGAACCACCAATGTCAGATGCTTTAAGCTGAGAACAAGTGGTCCCGTCTGATGGTGCACGTTCAAACATAAAAGAAGAAAAGAGCCTATTAAAGTGCTGAGCACCCCCATTCTGCGGAGAATGTCAACTAGCACTTCATTAGAACTGTGCATAGCATCAGCCAGCTGAATGTGTTGGCTCAAACACCAATGTCAGAGGCTTTAAGCTGAGAACAAGTGGTCCCGTCTGATGGTGCACGTTCAAACATAAAAGAAGAAAAGAGCCTATTAAAGTGCTGAGCACCCCCATTCTGCGGAGAATGTCAACTAGCACTTCATTAGAACTGTGCATAGCATCAGCCAGCTGAATGTGTTGGCTCAAACACCAATGTCAGAGGCTTTAAGCTGAGAACAAGTGGTCCCGTCTGATGGTGCACGTTCAAACATAAAAGAAGAAAAGAGCCTATTAAAGTGCTGAGCACCCCCATTCTGCGGAGAATGTCAACTAGCACTTCATTAGAACTGTGCATAGCATCAGCCAGCTGAATGTGTTGGCTCAAACACCAATGTCAGAGGCTTTAAGCTGAGAACAAGTGGTCCCGTCTGATGGTGAATGTTCAAACATAAAAGAAGAAAAGAGCCTATTAAAGTGCTGAGCACCCCCATTCTGCGGAGAATGGAAAGCAGCACATCATTAGAATTGTGCATAGCATCAGCCAGCTGAATGTGTTGGCTGAACCACCAATGTCAGAGGCTTTAAGCTGACAACAAGTGGTCCCGTCTGATGGTGCACGCTCGAGCATAAAAGAAGAAAAGAGCCTATTAAAGTGCTGAGCACCCCCATTCTGCTGAAAATGTAAACTAGCACTTCATTAGAACTGTGCATAGCATCAGCCAGCTGAATGTCTTGGCTGAACCACCAATGTCAGATGCTTTAAGCTGAGAACAAGTGGTCCCGTCTGATGGTGCACGTTCAAACATAAAAGAAGAAAAGAGCCTATTAAAGTGCTGAGCACCCCCATTCTGCAGAGAATGTCAACTAGCACTTCATTAGAACTGTGCATAGCATCAGCCAGCTGAATGTCTTGGCTGAAACACCAATGTCAGAGGCTTTAAGCTGAGAACAAGTGGTCCCGTCTGATGGTGCACGTTCAAACATAAAAGAAGAAAAGAGCCTATTAAAGTGCTGAGCACCCCCATTCTGCGGAGAATGGAAAGCAGCACATTATTAGAATTGTGCATAGCATCAGCCAGCTGAATGTGTTGGCTGAACCACCAATGTCAGAGGCTTTAAGCTGAGAACAAGTGGTCCCGTCTGATGGTGCACGTTCAAACATAAAAGAAGAAAAGAGCCTATTAAAGTGCTGAGCACCCCCATTCTGCGGAGAATGTCAACTAGCACTTCATTAGAACTGTGCATAGCATCAGCCAGCTGAATGTGTTGGCTGAAACACCAATGTCAGAGGCTTTAAGCTGAGAACAAGTGGTCCCGTCTGATGGTGCACGTTCAAACATAAAAGAAGAAAAGAGCCTATTAAAGTGCTGAGCACCCCCATTCTGCGGAGAATGGAAAGCAGCACATCATTAGAATTGTGCATAGCATCAGCCAGCTGAATGTGTTGGCTGAACCACCAATGTCAGAGGCTTTAAGCTGAGAACAAGTGGTCCCGTCTGATGGTGCATGTTCAAACATAAAAGAAGAAAAGAGCCTATTAAAGTGCTGAGCACCCCCATTCTGCGGAGAATGGAAAGCAGCACATCATTAGAATTGTGCATAGCATCAGCCAGCTGAATGTGTTGGCTGAACCACCAATGTCAGATGCTTTAAGCTGAGAACAAGTGGTCCCGTCTGATGGTGCACGCTCCATCATAAAAGAAGAAAAGAGCCTATTAAAGTGCTGAGCACCCCCATTCTGCGGAGAATGTAAACTAGCACTTCATTAGAACTGTGCATAGCATCAGCCAGCTGAATGTCTTGGCTGAACCACCAATGTCAGAGGCTTTAAGCTGAGAACAAGTGGTCCCGTCTGATGGTGCACGCTCCATCATAAAAGAAGAAAAGAGCCTATTAAAGTGCTGAGCACCCCCATTCTGCGGAGAATGGAAAGCAGCACATCATTAGAATTGTGCATAGCATCAGCCAGCTGAATGTGTTGGCTGAACCACCAATGTCAGAGGCTTTAAGCTGAGAACAAGTGGTCCCGTCTGATGGTGCACGTTCAAACATAAAAGAAGAAAAGAGCCTATTAAAGTGCTGAGCACCCCCATTCTGCGGAGAATGTCAACTAGCACTTCATTAGAACTGTGCATAGCATCAGCCAGCTGAATGTGTTGGCTGAAACACCAATGTCAGAGGCTTTAAGCTGAGAACAAGTGGTCCCGTCTGATGGTGCACGCTCGAGCATAAAAGAAGAAAAGAGCCTATTAAAGTGCTGAGCACCCCCATTCTGCAGAGAATGTAAACTAGCACTTCATTAGAACTGTGCATAGCATCAGCCAGCTGAATGTCTTGGCTGAACCACCAATGTCAGATGCTTTAAGCTGAGAACAAGTGGTCCCGTCTGATGGTGCACGTTCAAACATAAAAGAAGAAAAGAGCCTATTAAAGTGCTGAGCACCCCCATTCTGCGGAGAATGTCAACTAGCACTTCATTAGAACTGTGCATAGCATCAGCCAGCTGAATGTGTTGGCTGAAACACCAATGTCAGAGGCTTTAAGCTGAGAACAAGTGGTCCCGTCTGATGGTGCACGTTCAAACATAAAAGAAGAAAAGAGCCTATTAAAGTGCTGAACACCCCCATTCTGCGGAGAATGGAAAGCAGCACGTTATTAGAATTGTGCATAGCATCAGCCAGCTGAATGTGTTGGCTGAACCACCAATGTCAGAGGCTTTAAGCTGAGAACAAGTGGTCCCGTCTGATGGTGCACGCTCGAGCATAAAAGAAGAAAAGAGCCTATTAAAGTGCTGAGCACCCCCATTCTGCGGAGAATGTAAACTAGCACTTCATTAGAACTGTGCATAGCATCAGCCAGCTGAATGTCTTGGCTGAACCACCAATGTCAGATGCTTTAAGCTGAGAACAAGTGGTCCCGTCTGATGGTGCACGTTCAAACATAAAAGAAGAAAAGAGCCTATTAAAGTGCTGAGCACCCCCATTCTGCGGAGAATGTCAACTAGCACTTCATTAGAACTGTGCATAGCATCAGCCAGCTGAATGTGTTGGCTGAAACACCAATGTCAGAGGCTTTAAGCTGAGAACAAGTGGTCCCGTCTGATGGTGCATGTTCAAACATAAAAGAAGAAAAGAGCCTATTAAAGTGCTGAGCACCCCCATTCTGCGGAGAATGGAAAGCAGCACATCATTAGAATTGTGCATAGCATCAGCCAGCTGAATGTGTTGGCTGAACCACCAATGTCAGAGGCTTTAAGCTGAGAACAAGTGGTCCCGTCTGATGGTGCATGTTCAAACATAAAAGAAGAAAAGAGCCTATTAAAGTGCTGAGCACCCCCATTCTGCGGAGAATGGAAAGCAGCACATCATTAGAATTGTGCATAGCATCAGCCAGCTGAATGTGTTGGCTGAACCTCCAATGTCAGATGCTTTAAGCTGAGAACAAGTGGTCCCGTCTGATGGTGCACGCTCCATCATAAAAGAAGAAAAGAGCCTATTAAAGTGCTGAGCACCCCCATTCTGCGGAGAATGTAAACTAGCACTTCATTAGAACTGTGCATAGCATCAGCCAGCTGAATGTCTTGGCTGAACCACCAATGTCAGAGGCTTTAAGCTGAGAACAAGTGGTCCCGTCTGATGGTGCACGTTCAAACATAAAAGAAGAAAAGAGCCTATTAAAGTGCTGAGCACCCCCATTCTGCGGAGAATGTAAACTAGCACTTCATTAGAACTGTGCATAGCATCAGCCAGCTGAATGTCTTGGCTGAACCACCAATGTCAGAGGCTTTAAGCTGAGAACAAGTGGTCCCGTCTGATGGTGCATGTTCAAACATAAAAGAAGAAAAGAGCCTATTAAAGTGCTGAGCACCCCCATTCTGCGGAGAATGGAAAGCAGCACATCATTAGAATTGTGCATAGCATCAGCCAGCTGAATGTGTTGGCTGAACCACCAATGTCAGAGGCTTTAAGCTGAGAACAAGTGGTCCCGTCTGATGGTGCACGTTCAAACATAAAAGAAGAAAAGAGCCTATTAAAGTGCTGAGCACCCCCATTCTGCGGAGAATGTCAACTAGCACTTCATTAGAACTGTGCATAGCATCAGCCAGCTGAATGTGTTGGCTGAAACACCAATGTCAGAGGCTTTAAGCTGAGAACAAGTGGTCCCGTCTGATGGTGCACGTTCAAACATAAAAGAAGAAAAGAGCCTATTAAAGTGCTGAGCACCCCCATTCTGCGGAGAATGGAAAGCAGCACATTATTAGAATTGTGCATAGCATCAGCCAGCTGAATGTGTTGGCTGAACCACCAATGTCAGAGGCTTTAAGCTGAGAACAAGTGGTCCCGTCTGATGGTGCACGCTCGAGCATAAAAGAAGAAAAGAGCCTATTAAAGTGCTGAGCACCCCCATTCTGTGGAGAATGTCAACTAGCACTTCATTAGAACTGTGCATAGCATCAGCCAGCTGAATGTGTTGGCTGAAACACCAATGTCAGAGGCTTTAAGCTGAGAACAAGTGGTCCCGTCTGATGGTGCACGTTCAAACATAAAAGAAGAAAAGAGCCTATTAAAGTGCTGAGCACCCCCATTCTGCGGAGAATGGAAAGCAGCACATTATTAGAATTGTGCATAGCATCAGCCAGCTGAATGTGTTGGCTGAACCACCAATGTCAGAGGCTTTAAGCTGAGAACAAGTGGTCCCGTCTGATGGTGCACGTTCAAACATAAAAGAAGAAAAGAGCCTATTAAAGTGCTGAGCACCCCCATTCTGCGGAGAATGTCAACTAGCACTTCATTAGAACTGTGCATAGCATCAGCCAGCTGAATGTGTTGGCTGAAACACCAATGTCAGAGGCTTTAAGCTGAGAACAAGTGGTCCCGTCTGATGGTGCACGCTCGAGCATAAAAGAAGAAAAGAGCCTATTAAAGTGCTGAGCACCCCCATTCTGCGGAGAATGTAAACTAGCACTTCATTAGAACTGTGCATAGCATCAGCCAGCTGAATGTCTTGGCTGAACCACCAATGTCAGAGGCTTTAAGCTGAGAACAAGTGGTCCCGTCTGATGGTGCACGTTCAAACATAAAAGAAGAAAAGAGCCTATTAAAGTGCTGAACACCCCCATTCTGCGGAGAATGTCAACTAGCACTTCATTAGAACTGTGCATAGCATCAGCCAGCTGAATGTGTTGGCTGAAACACCAATGTCAGAGGCTTTAAGCTGAGAACAAGTGGTCCAGACTGATGGTGCACGTTCAAACATAAAAGAAGAAAAGAGCCTATTAAAGTGCTGAGCACCCCCATTCTGCGGAGAATGGAAAGCAGCACATTATTAGAATTGTGCATAGCATCAGCCAGCTGAATGTGTTGGCTGAACCACCAATGTCAGAGGCTTTAAGCTGAGAACAAGTGGTCCCGTCTGATGGTGCACGCTCGAGCATAAAAGAAGAAAAGAGCCTATTAAAGTGCTGAGCACCCCCATTCTGCGGAGAATGGAAAGCAGCACATCATTAGAATTGTGCATAGCATCAGCCAGCTGAATGTCTTGGCTGAACCACCAATGTCAGAGGCTTTAAGCTGAGAACAAGTGGTCCCGTCTGATGGTGCACGTTCAAACATAAAAGAAGAAAAGAGCCTATTAAAGTGCTGAGCACCCCCATTCTGCGGAGAATGGAAAGCAGCACATCATTAGAATTGTGCATAGCATCAGCCAGCTGAATGTGTTGGCTGAACCACCAATGTCAGATGCTTTAAGCTGAGAACAAGTGGTCCCGTCTGATGGTGCACGTTCAAACATAAAAGAAGAAAAGAGCCTATTAAAGTGCTGAGCACCCCCATTCTGCGGAGAATGTCAACTAGCACTTCATTAGAACTGTGCATAGCATCAGCCAGCTGAATGTGTTGGCTGAAACACCAATGTCAGAGGCTTTAAGCTGAGAACAAGTGGTCCCGTCTGATGGTGCACGTTCAAACATAAAAGAAGAAAAGAGCCTATTAAAGTGCTGAGCACCCCCATTCTGCGGAGAATGGAAAGCAGCACATTATTAGAATTGTGCATAGCATCAGCCAGCTTAATGTGTTGACTGAACCACCAATGTCAGATGCTTTAAGCTGAGAACAAGTGGTCCCGTCTGATGGTGCACGCTCCATCATAAAAGAAGAAAAGAGCCTATTAAAGTGCTGAGCACCCCCATTCTGCGGAGAATGGAAAGCAGCACATCATTAGAACTGTGCATAGCATCAGCCAGCTGAATGTGTTGGCTGAACCACCAATGTCAGAGGCTTTAAGCTGAGAACAAGTGGTCCCGTCTGATGGTGCACGTTCAAACATAAAAGAAGAAAAGAGCCTATTAAAGTGCTGAGCACCCCCATTCTGCGGAGAATGGAAAGCAGCACATCATTAGAATTGTGCATAGCATCAGCCAGCTGAATGTGTTGGCTGAACCACCAATGTCAGTTGCTTTAAGCTGAGAACAAGTGGTCCCGTCTGATGGTGCACGCTCCATCATAAAAGAAGAAAAGAGCCTATTAAAGTGCTGAGCACCCCCATTCTGCGGAGAATGTCAACTAGCACTTCATTAGAACTGTGCATAGCATCAGCCAGCTGAATGTGTTGGCTGAAACACCAATGTCAGAGGCTTTAAGCTGAGAACAAGTGGTCCCGTCTGATGGTGCACGTTCAAACATAAAAGAAGAAAAGAGCCTATTAAAGTGCTGAGCACCCCCATTCTGCGGAGAATGGAAAGCAGCACATCATTAGAATTGTGCATAGCATCAGCCAGCTGAATGTGTTGGCTGAACCACCAATGTCAGAGGCTTTAAGCTGAGAACAAGTGGTCCCGTCTGATGGTGCACGTTCAAACATAAAAGAAGAAAAGAGCCTATTAAAGTGCTGAGCACCCCCATTCTGCGGAGAATGTAAACTAGCACTTCATTAGAACTGTGCATAGCATCAGCCAGCTGAATGTCTTGGCTGAACCACCAATGTCAGAGGCTTTAAGCTGAGAACAAGTGGTCCCGTCTGATGGTGCATGTTCAAACATAAAAGAAGAAAAGAGCCTATTAAAGTGCTGAGCACCCCCATTCTGCGGAGAATGGAAAGCAGCACATCATTAGAATTGTGCATAGCATCAGCCAGCTGAATGTGTTGGCTGAACCACCAATGTCAGAGGCTTTAAGCTGAGAACAAGTGGTCCCGTCTGATGGTGCACGTTCAAACATAAAAGAAGAAAAGAGCCTATTAAAGTGCTGAGCACCCCCATTCTGCGGAGAATGTCAACTAGCACTTCATTAGAACTGTGCATAGCATCAGCCAGCTGAATGTGTTGGCTGAAACACCAATGTCAGAGGCTTTAAGCTGAGAACAAGTGGTCCCGTCTGATGGTGCACGCTCGAGCATAAAAGAAGAAAAGAGCCTATTAAAGTGCTGAGCACCCCCATTCTGCGGAGAATGTAAACTAGCTCTTCATTAGAACTGTGCATAGCATCAGCCAGCTGAATGTCTTGGCTGAACCACCAATGTCAGATGCTTTAAGCTGAGAACAAGTGGTCCCGTCTGATGGTGCACGTTCAAACATAAAAGAAGAAAAGAGCCTATTAAAGTGCTGAGCACCCCCATTCTGCGGAGAATGTCAACTAGCACTTCATTAGAACTGTGCATAGCATCAGCCAGCTGAATGTGTTGGCTGAAACACCAATGTCAGAGGCTTTAAGCTGAGAACAAGTGGTCCCGTCTGATGGTGCACATTCAAACATAAAAGAAGAAAAGAGCCTATTAAAGTGCTGAGCACCCCCATTCTGCGGAGAATGGAAAGCAGCACATCATTAGAATTGTGCATAGCATCAGCCAGCTGAATATGTTGGCTGAACCACCAATGTCAGAGGATTTAAGCTGAGAACAAGTGGTCCCGTCTGATGGTGCACGTTCAAACATAAAAGAAGAAAAGAGCCTATTAAAGTGCTGAGCACCCCCATTCTGCGGAGAATGTCAACTAGCACTTCATTAGAACTGTGCATAGCATCAGCCAGCTGAATGTGTTGGCTGAAACACCAATGTCAGAGGCTTTAAGCTGAGAACAAGTGGTCCCGTCTGATGGTGCACGCTCGAGCATAAAAGAAGAAAAGAGCCTATTAAAGTGCTGAGCACCCCCATTCTGCGGAGAATGTAAACTAGCACTTCATTAGAACTGTGCATAGCATCAGCCAGCTGAATGTCTTGGCTGAACCACCAATGTCAGATGCTTTAAGCTGAGAACAAGTGGTCCCGTCTGATGGTGCACGTTCAAACATAAAAGAAGAAAAGAGCCTATTAAAGTGCTGAGCACCCCCATTCTGCGGAGAATGTCAACTAGCACTTCATTAGAACTGTGCATAGCATCAGCCAGCTGAATGTGATGGCTGAAACACCAATGTCAGAGGCTTTAAGCTGAGAACAAGTGGTCCCGTCTGATGGTGCACGTTCAAACATAAAAGAAGAAAAGAGCCTATTAAAGTGCTGAGCACCCCCATTCTGCGGAGAATGGAAAGCAGCACATTATTAGAATTGTGCATAGCATCAGCCAGCTGAATGTGTTGGCTGAACCACCAATGTCAGAGGCTTTAAGCTGAGAACAAGTGGTCCCGTCTGATGGTGCACGCTCGAGCATAAAAGAAGAAAAGAGCCTATTAAAGTGCTGAGCACCCCCATTCTGCGGAGAATGGAAAGCAGCACATCATTAGAATTGTGCATAGCATCAGCCAGCTGAATGTGTTGGCTGAACCACCAATGTCAGATGCTTTAAGCTGAGAACAAGTGGTCCCGTCTGATGGTGCACGCTCCATCATAAAAGAAGAAAAGAGCCTATTAAAGTGCTGAGCACCCCCATTCTGCGGAGAATGTCAACTAGCACTTCATTAGAACTGTGCATAGCATCAGCCAGCTGAATGTGTTGGCTGAAACACCAATGTCAGAGGCTTTAAGCTGAGAACAAGTGGTCCCGTCTGATGGTGCATGTTCAAACATAAAAGAAGAAAAGAGCCTATTAAAGTGCTGAGCACCCCCATTCTGCGGAGAATGTAAACTAGCACTTCATTAGAACTGTGCATAGCATCAGCCAGCTGAATGTCTTGGCTGAACCACCAATGTCAGATGCTTTAAGCTGAGAACAAGTGGTCCCGTCTGATGGTGCACGTTCAAACATAAAAGAAGAAAAGAGCCTATTAAAGTGCTGAGCACCCCCATTCTGCGGAGAATGTCAACTAGCACTTCATTAGAACTGTGCATAGCATCAGCCAGCTGAATGTGTTGGCTGAAACACCAATGTCAGAGGCTTTAAGCTGAGAACAAGTGGTCCCGTCTGATGGTGCACGTTCAAACACAAAAGAAGAAAAGAGCCTATTAAAGTGCTGAGCACCCCCATTCTGCGGAGAATGGAAAGCAGCACATCATTAGAATTGTGCATAGCATCAGCCAGCTGAATGTGTTGGCTGAACCACCAATGTCAGATGCTTTAAGCTGAGAACAAGTGGTCCCGTCTGATGGTGCACGCTCCATCATAAAAGAAGAAAAGAGCCTATTAAAGTGCTGAGCACCCCCATTCTGCGGAGAATGTAAACTAGCACTTCATTAGAACTGTGCATAGCATCAGCCAGCTGAATGTCTTGGCTGAACCACCAATGTCAGAGGCTTTAAGCTGAGAACAAGTGGTCCCGTCTGATGGTGCACGTTCAAACATAAAAGAAGAAAAGAGCCTATTAAAGTGCTGAGCACCCCCATTCTGCGGAGAATGGAAAGCAGCACATCATTAGAATTGTGCATAGCATCAGCCAGCTGAATGTGTTGGCTGAACCACCAATGTCAGAGGCTTTAAGCTGAGAACAAGTGGTCCCGTCTGATGGTGCACGTTCAAACATAAAAGAAGAAAAGAGCCTATTAAAGTGCTGAGCACCCCCATTCTGCGGAGAATGGAAAGCAGCACATCATTAGAATTGTGCATAGCATCAGCCAGCTGAATGTGTTGGCTGAACCACCAATGTCAGATGCTTTAAGCTGAGAACAAGTGGTCCCGTCTGATGGTGCACGCTCCATCATAAAAGAAGAAAAGAGCCTATTAAAGTGCTGAGCACCCCCATTCTGCGGAGAATGTAAACTAGCACTTCATTAGAACTGTGCATAGCATCAGCCAGCTGAATGTCTTGGCTGAACCACCAATGTCAGAGGCTTTAAGCTGAGAACAAGTGGTCCCGTCTGATGGTGCATGTTCAAACATAAAAGAAGAAAAGAGCCTATTAAAGTGCTGAGCACCCCCATTCTGCGGAGAATGGAAAGCAGCACATCATTAGAATTGTGCATAGCATCAGCCAGCTGAATGTGTTGGCTGAACCACCAATGTCAGATGCTTTAAGCTGAGAACAAGTGGTCCCGTCTGATGGTGCACGCTCCAACATAAAAGAAGAAAAGAGCCTATTAAAGTGCTGAGCACCCCCATTCTGCGGAGAATGTAAACTAGCACTTCATTAGAACTGTGCATAGCATCAGCCAGCTGAATGTCTTGGCTGAACCACCAATGTCAGAGGCTTTAAGCTGAGAACAAGTGGTCCCGTCTGATGGTGCACGCTCCATCATAAAAGAAGAAAAGAGCCTATTAAAGTGCTGAGCACCCCCATTCTGCGGAGAATGGAAAGCAGCACATCATTAGAATTGTGCATAGCATCAGCCAGCTGAATGTGTTGGCTGAACCACCAATGTCAGAGGCTTTAAGCTGAGAACAAGTGGTCCCGTCTGATGGTGCACGTTCAAACATAAAAGAAGAAAAGAGCCTATTAAAGTGCTGAGCACCCCCATTCTGCGGAGAATGTAAACTAGCACTTCATTAGAACTGTGCATAGCATCAGCCAGCTGAATGTCTTGGCTGAACCACCAATGTCAGAGGCTTTAAGCTGAGAACAAGTGGTCCCGTCTGATGGTGCATGTTCAAACATAAAAGAAGAAAAGAGCCTATTAAAGTGCTGAGCACCTCCATTCTGCGGAGAATGGAAAGCAGCACATCATTAGAATTGTGCATAGCATCAGCCAGCTGAATGTGTTGGCTGAACCACCAATGTCAGAGGCTTTAAGCTGAGAACAAGTGGTCCCGTCTGATGGTGCACGTTCAAACATAAAAGAAGAAAAGAGCCTATTAAAGTGCTGAGCACCCCCATTCTGCGGAGAATGTCAGCTAGCACTTCATTAGAACTGTGCATAGCATCAGCCAGCTGAATGTGTTGGCTGAAACACCAATGTCAGAGGCTTTAAGCTGAGAACAAGTGGTCCCGTCTGATGGTGCACGTTCAAACATAAAAGAAGAAAAGAGCCTATTAAAGTGCTGAGCACCCCCATTCTGCGGAGAATGTCAACTAGCACTTCATTAGAACTGTGCATAGCATCAGCCAGCTGAATGTGTTGGCTGAACCACCAATGTCAGAGGCTTTAAGCTGAGAACAAGTGGTCCCGTCTGATGGTGCACGCTCGAGCATAAAAGAAGAAAAGAGCCTATTAAAGTGCTGAGCACCCCCATTCTGCGGAGAATGGAAAGCAGCACATCATTAGAATTGTGCATAGCATCAGCCAGCTGAATGTGTTGGCTGAACCACCAATGTCAGATGCTTTAAGCTGAGAACAAGTGGTCCCGTCTGATGGTGCACGCTCCATCATAAAAGAAGAAAAGAGCCTATTAAAGTGCTGAGCACCCCCATTCTGCGGAGAATGTAAACTAGCACTTCATTAGAACTGTGCATAGCATCAGCCAGCTGAATGTCTTGGCTGAACCACCAATGTCAGAGGCTTTAAGCTGAGAACAAGTGGTCCCGTCTGATGGTGCACGTTCAAACATAAAAGAAGAAAAGAGCCTATTAAAGTGCTGAGCACCCCCATTCTGCGGAGAATGGAAAGCAGCACATCATTAGAATTGTGCATAGCATCAGCCAGCTGAATGTGTTGGCTGAACCACCAATGTCAGAGGCTTTAAGCTGAGAACAAGTGGTCCCGTCTGATGGTGCACGTTCAAACATAAAAGAAGAAAAGAGCCTATTAAAGTGCTGAGCACCCCCATTCTGCGGAGAATGTCAACTAGCACTTCATTAGAACTGTGCATAGCATCAGCCAGCTGAATGTCTTGGCTGAACCACCAATGTCAGAGGCTTTAAGCTGAGAACAAGTGGTCCCGTCTGATGGTGCACGTTCAAACATAAAAGAAGAAAAGAGCCTATTAAAGTGCTGAGCACCCCCATTCTGCGGAGAATGTAAACTAGCACTTCATTAGAACTGTGCATAGCATCAGCCAGCTGAATGTCTTGGCTGAACCACCAATGTCAGAGGCTTTAAGCTGAGAACAAGTGGTCCCGTCTGATGGTGCATGTTCAAACATAAAAGAAGAAAAGAGCCTATTAAAGTGCTGAGCACCCCCATTCTGCGGAGAATGGAAAGCAGCACATCATTAGAATTGTGCATAGCATCAGCCAGCTGAATGTGTTGGCTGAACCACCAATGTCAGAGGCTTTAAGCTGAGAACAAGTGGTCCCGTCTGATGGTGCACGCTCCATCATAAAAGAAGAAAAGAGCCTATTAAAGTGCTGAGCACCCCCATTCTGAGGAGAATGTCAACTAGCACTTCATTAGAACTGTGCATAGCATCAGCCAGCTGAATGTGTTGGCTGAAACACCAATGTCAGAGGCTTTAAGCTGAGAACAAGTGGTCCCGTCTGATGGTGCATGCTCGAGCATAAAAGAAGAAAAGAGCCTATTAAAGTGCTGAGCACCCCCATTCTGCGGAGAATGTAAACTAGCTCTTCATTAGAACTGTGCATAGCATAAGCCAGCTGAATGTCTTGGCTGAACCACCAATGTCAGATGCTTTAAGCTGAGAACAAGTGGTCCCGTCTGATGGTGCACGTTCAAACATAAAAGAAGAAAAGAGCCTATTAAAGTGCTGAGCACCCCCATTCTGCGGAGAATGGAAAGCAGCACATTATTAGAATTGTGCATAGCATCAGCCAGCTGAATGTGTTGGCTGAACCACCAATGTCAGAGGCTTTAAGCTGAGAACAAGTGGTCCCGTCTGATGGTGCACGCTCCATCATAAAAGAAGAAAAAAGCCTATTAAAGTGCTGAGCACCCCCATTCTGCGGAGAATGTAAACTAGCACTTCATTAGAACTGTGCATAGCATCAGCCAGCTGAATGCCTTGGCTGAACCACCAATGTCAGAGGCTTTAAGCTGAGAACAAGTGGTCCCGTCTGATGGTGCACGTTCAAACATAAAAGAAGAAAAGAGCCTATTTAAGTGCTGAGCACCCCCATTCTGCGGAGAATGGAAAGCAGCACATCATTAGAATTGTGCATAGCATCAGCCAGCTTAATGTGTTGACTGAACCACCAATGTCAGAGGCTTTAAGCTGAGAACAAGTGGTCCCGTCTGATGGTGCACGTTCAAACATAAAAGAAGAAAAGAGCCTATTAAAGTGCTGAGCACCCCCATTCTGCGGAGAATGGAAAGCAGCACATCATTAGAATTGTGCATAGCATCAGCCAGCTGAATGTGTTGGCTGAACCACCAATGTCAGAGGCTTTAAGCTGAGAACAAGTGGTCCCGTCTGATGGTGCACGTTCAAACATAAAAGAAGAAAAGAGCCTATTAAAGTGCTGAGCACCCCCATTCTGCGGAGAATGGAAAGCAGCACATTATTAGAATTGTGCATAGCATCAGCCAGCTGAATGTCTTGGCTGAACCACCAATGTCAGATGCTTTAAGCTGAGAACAAGTGGTCCCGTCTGATGGTGCACGCTCGAGCATAAAAGAAGAAAAGAGCCTATTAAAGTGCTGAGCACCCCCATTCTGCGGAGAATGGAAAGCAGCACATCAATTGAATTGTGCATAGCATCAGCCAGCTGAATGTGTTGGCTGAACCACCAATGTCAGATGCTTTAAGCTGAGAACAAGTGGTCCCGTCTGATGGTGCACGCTCCATCATAAAAGAAGAAAAGAGCCTATTAAAGTGCTGAGCACCCCCATTCTGCGGAGAATGTAAACTAGCACTTCATTAGAACTGTGCATAGCATCAGCCAGCTGAATGTCTTGGCTGAACCACCAATGTCAGAGGCTTTAAGCTGAGAACAAGTGGTCCCGTCTGATGGTGCACGTTCAAACATAAAAGAAGAAAAGAGCCTATTAAAGTGCTGAGCACCCCCATTCTGCGGAGAATGGAAAGCAGCACATCATTAGAATTGTGCATAGCATCAGCCAGCTGAATGTGTTGGCTGAACCACCAATGTCAGAGGCTTTAAGCTGAGAACAAGTGGTCCCGTCTGATGGTGCACGTTCAAACATAAAAGAAGAAAAGAGCCTATTAAAGTGCTGAGCACCCCCATTCTGCGGAGAATGTAAACTAGCACTTCATTAGAACTGTGCATAGCATCAGCCAGCTGAATGTCTTGGCTGAACCACCAATGTCAGAGGCTTTAAGCTGAGAACAAGTGGTCCCGTCTGATGGTGCACGTTCAAACATAAAAGAAGAAATGAGCCTATTAAAGTGCTGAGCACCCCCATTCTGCGGAGAATGTAAACTAGCACTTCATTAGAACTGTGCATAGCATCAGCCAGCTGAATGTCTTGGCTGAACCACCAATGTCAGAGGCTTTAAGCTGAGAACAAGTGGTCCCGTCTGATGGTGCACGTTCAAACATAAAAGAAGAAAAGAGCCTATTAAAGTGCTGAGCACCCCCATTCTGCAGAGAATGGAAAGCAGCACATCATTAGAATTGTGCATAGCATCAGCCAGCTTAATGTGTTGACTGAACCACCAATGTCAGAGGCTTTAAGCTGAGAACAAGTGGTCCCGTCTGATGGTGCACGCTCGAGCATAAAAGAAGAAAAGAGCCTATTAAAGTGCTGAGCACCCCCATTCTGCGGAGAATGGAAAGCAGCACATCATTAGAATTGTGCATAGCATCAGCCAGCTGAATGTCTTGGCTGAACCACCAATGTCAGAGGCTTTAAGCTGAGAACAAGTGGTTCCGTCTGATGGTGCACGCTCCATCATAAAAGAAGAAAAGAGCCTATTAAAGTGCTGAGCACCCCCATTCTGCGGAGAATGTAAACTAGCACTTCATTAGAACTGTGCATAGCATCAGCCAGCTGAATGTCTTGGCTGAACCACCAATGTCAGAGGCTTTAAGCTGAGAACAAGTGGTCCCGTCTGATGGTGCACGTTCAAACATAAAAGAAGAAAAGAGCCTATTAAAGTGCTGAGCACCCCCATTCTGCGGAGAATGGAAAGCAGCACATCATTAGAATTGTGCATAGCATCAGCCAGCTGAATGTGTTGGCTGAACCACCAATGTCAGAGGCTTTAAGCTGAGAACAAGTGGTCCCGTCTGATGGTGCACGTTCAAACATAAAAGAAGAAAAGAGCCTATTAAAGTGCTGAGCACCCCCATTCTGCGGAGAATGGAAAGCAGCACATCATTAGAATTGTGCATAGCATCAGCCAGCTTAATGTGTTGACTGAACCACCAATGTCAGAGGCTTTAAGCTGAGAACAAGTGGTCCCGTCTGATGGTGCACGCTCGAGCATAAAAGAAGAAAAGAGCCTATTAAAGTGCTGAGCACCCCCATTCTGCGGAGAATGGAAAACAGCACATCATTAGAATTGTGCATAGCATCAGCCAGCTGAATGTGTTGGCTGAACCACCAATGTCAGATGCTTTAAGCTGATAACAAGTGGTCCCGTCTGATGGTGCACGCTCCATCATAAAAGAAGAAAAGAGCCTATTAAAGTGCTGAGCACCCCCATTCTGCGGAGAATGTAAACTAGCACTTCATTAGAACTGTGCATAGCATCAGCCAGCTGAATGTCTTGGCTGAACCACCAATGTCAGAGGCTTTAAGCAGAGAAAAAGTGGTCCCGTCTGATGGTGCACGTTCAAACACAAAAGAAGAAAAGAGCCTATTAAAGTGCTGAGCACCCCCATTCTGCGGAGAATGGAAAGCAGCACATCATTAGAATTGTGCATAGCATCAGCCAGCTTAATGTGTTGACTGAACCACCAATGTCAGAGGCTTTAAGCTGTGAACAAGTGGTCCCGTCTGATGGTGCACGTTCAAACATAAAAGAAGAAAAGAGCCTATTAAAGTGCTGAGCACCTCCATTCTGCGGAGAATGGAAAGCAGCACATCATTAGAATTGTGCATAGCATCAGCCAGCTGAATGTGTTGGCTGAACCACCAATGTCAGAGGCTTTAAGCTGAGAACAAGTGGTCCCGTCTGATGGTGCACGTTCAAACATAAAAGAAGAAAAGAGCCTATTAAAGTGCTGAGCACCCCCAATCTGCGGAGAATGGAAAGCAGCACATCATTAGAATTGTGCATAGCATCAGCCAGCTGAATTTCTTGGCTGAACCACCAATGTCAGAGGCTTTAAGCTGAGAACAAGTGGTTCCGTCTGATGGTGCACGCTCGAGCATAAAAGAAGAAAAGAGCCTATTAAAGTGCTGAGCACCCCCATTTTGCGGAGAATGGAAAGCAGCACATCATTAGAATTGTGCATAGCATCAGCCAGCTGAATGTGTTGGCTGAACCACCAATGTCAGAGGCTTTAAGCTGAGAACAAGTGGTCCCGTCTGATGGTGCACGCTCGAGCATAAAAGAAGAAAAGAGCCTATTAAAGTGCTGAGCACCCCCATTCTGCGGAGAATGTAAACTAGCACTTCATTAGAACTGTGCATAGCATCAGCCAGCTGAATGTCTTGGCTGAACCACCAATGTCAGAGGCTTTAAGCTGAGAACAAGTGGTCCCATCTGATGTTGCACGTTCAAACATAAAAGAAGAAAAGAGCCTATTAAAGTGCTAAGCACCCCCATTCTGCGGAGAATGGAAAGCAGCACATCATTAGAATTGTGCATAGCATCAGCCAGCTTAATGTGTTGACTGAACCACCAATGTCAGAGGCTTTAAGCTGAGAACAAGTGGTCCCGTCTGATGGTGCACGTTCAAACATAAAAGAAGAAAAGAGCCTATTAAAGTGCTGAGCACCCCCATTCTGCGGAGAATGGAAAGCAGCACATCATTAGAATTGTGCATAGCATCAGCCAGCTTAATGTGTTGACTGAACCA
Organism: Aquarana catesbeiana; assembly: GCF_042186555.1. Lineage (NCBI taxonomy): Eukaryota > Metazoa > Chordata > Amphibia > Anura > Ranidae > Aquarana > Aquarana catesbeiana. The sequence continues at coordinate 271,152,489 of NC_133331.1, forward strand.
CCAATGTCAGAGGCTTTAAGCTGAGCACAAGTGGTCCCGTCTGATGGTGCACGCTCGAGCATAAAAGAAGAAAAGAGCCTATTAAAGTGCTGAGCACCCCCATTCTGCGGAGAATGGAAAGCAGCACATCATTAGAATTGTGCATAGCATCAGCCAGCTGAATGTGTTGGCTGAATCACCAATGTCAGAGGCTTTAAGCATAGAACAAGTGGTCCCGTCTGATGGTGCACGTTCAAACATAAAAGAAGAAAAGAGCCTATTAAAGTGCTGAGCAGTGAGCACCCCCATTCTGCGGAGAATGGAAAGCAGCACATCATTAGAATTGTGCATAGCATCAGCCAGCTGAATGTGTTGGCTGAACCACCAATGTCAGATGCTTTAAGCTGAGAACAAGTGGTCCCGTCTGATGGTGCACGCTCCATCATAAAAGAAGAAAAGAGCCTATTAAAGTGCTGAGCACCCCCATTCTGCGGAGAATGTAAACTAGCACTTCATTAGAACTGTGCATAGCATCAGCCAGCTGAATGTCTTGGCTGAACCACCAATGTCAGAGGCTTTAAGCTGAGAACAAGTGGTCCCGTCTGATGGTGCACGTTCAAACATAAAAGAAGAAAAGAGCCTATTAAAGTGCTGAGCACCCCCATTCTGCGGAGAATGGAAAGCAGCACATCATTAGAATTGTGCATAGCATCAGCCAGCTGAATGTGTTGGCTGAACCACCAATGTCAGAGGCTTTAAGCTGAGAACAAGTGGTCCCGTCTGATGGTGCACGCTCCATCATAAAAGAAGAAAAGAGCCTATTAAAGTGCTGAGCACCCCCATTCTGCGGAGAATGGAAAGCAGCACATCATTAGAATTATGCATAGCATCAGCCAGCTGAATGTGTTGGCTGAACCACCAATGTCAGAGGCTTTAAGATGAGAACAAGTGGTCCCGTCTGATGGTGCACGTTCAAACATAAAAGAAGATAAGAGCCTATTAAAGTGCTGAGCACCCCCATTCTGCGGAGAATGGAAAGCAGCACATCATTAGAATTGTGCATAGCATCAGCCAGCTGAATGTGTTGGCTGAACCACCAATGTCAGATGCTTTAAGCTGAGAACAAGTGGTCCCGTCTGATGGTGCACGCTCCATGATAAAAGAAGAAAAGAGCCTATTAAAGTGCTGAGCACCCCCATTCTGCGGAGAATGTAAACTAGCACTTCATTAGAACTGTGCATAGCATCAGCCAGCTGAATGTCTTGGCTGAACCACCAATGTCAGAGGCTTTAAGCTGAGAACAAGTGGTCCCGTCTGATGGTGCACGTTCAAACATAAAAGAAGAAAAGAGCCTATTAAAGTGCTGAGCACCCCCATTCTGCGGAGAATGTAAACTAGCACTTCATTAGAACTGTGCATAGCATCAGCCAGCTGAATGTGTTGGCTGAACCACCAATGTCAGAGGCTTTAAGCTGAGAACAAGTGGTCCCGTCTGATGGTGCACGTTCAAACATAAAAGAAGAAAAGAGCCTATTAAAGTGCTGAGCACCCCCATTCTGCGGAGAATGGAAAGCAGCACATCATTAGAATTGTGCATAGCATCAGCCAGCTTAATGTGTTGACTGAACCACCAATGTCAGAGGCTTTAAGCTGAGAACAAGTGGTCCCGTCTGATGGTGCACGCTCGAGCATAAAAGAAGAAAAGAGCCTATTAAAGTGCTGAGCACCCCCATTCTGCGGAGAATGGAAAGCAGCACATCATTAGAATTGTGCATAGCATCAGCCAGCTGAATGTGTTGGCTGAACCACCAATGTCAGAGGCTTTAAGCTGAGAACAAGTGGTCCCGTCTGATGGTGCACGTTCAAACATAAAAGAAGAAAAGAGTCTATTAAAGTGCTGAGCACCCCCATTCTGCGGAGAATGGAAAGCAGCACATCATTAGAATTGTGCATAGCATCAGCCAGCTGAATGTGTTGGCTGAACCACCAATGTCAGAGGCTTTAAGCTGAGAACAAGTGGTCCCGTCTGATGGTGCACGCTCCATCATAAAAGAAGAAAAGAGCCTATTAAAGTGCTGAGCACCCCCATTCTATGGAGAATGTAAACTAGCACTTCATTAGAATTGTGCATAGCATCAGCCAGCTGAATGTCTTGGCTGAACCACCAATGTCAGAGGCTTTAAGCTGAGAACAAGTGGTTCCGTCTGATGGTGCACGCTCGAGTATAAAAGAAGAAAAGAGCCTATTAAAGTGCTGAGCACCCCCTTTCTGCGGAGAATGGAAAGCAGCACATCATTAGAATTGTGCATAGCATCAGCCAGCTGAATGTGTTGGCTGAACCACCAATGTCAGAGGCTTTAAGCTGAGAACAAGTGGTCCCGTCTGATGGTGCACGTTCAAACATAAAAGAAGAAAAGAGCCTATTAAAGTGCTGAGCACCCCCATTCTGCGGAGAATGGAAAGCAGCACATCATTAGAATTGTGCATAGCATCAGCCAGCTGAATGTGTTGGCTGAACCACCAATGTCAGATGCTTTAAGCTGAGAACAAGTGGTCCCGTCTGATGGTGCACGCTCCATCATAAAAGAAGAAAAGAGCCTATTAAAGTGCTGAGCACCCCCATTCTGCGGAGAATGTAAACTAGCACTTCATTAGAACTGTGCATAGCATCAGCCAGCTGAATGTCTTGGCTGAACCACCAATGTCAGAGGCTTTAAGCTGAGAACAAGTGGTCCCGTCTGATGGTGCACGTTCAAACATAAAAGAAGAAAAGAGCCTATTAAAGTGCTGAGCACCCCCATTCTGCGGAGAATGGAAAGCAGCACATCATTAGAATTGTGCATAGCATCAGCCAGCTGAATGTCTTGGCTGAACCACCAATGTCAGAGGCTTTAAGCTGAGAACAAGTGGTTCCGTCTGATGGTGCACGCTCGAGCATAAAAGAAGAAAAGAGCCTATTAAAGTGCTGAGCACCCCCATTCTGCGGAGAATGGAAAGCAGCACATCATTAGAATTGTGCATAGCATCAGCCAGCTTAATGTGTTGACTGAACCACCAATGTCAGAGGCTTTAAGCTGAGAACAAGTGGTCCCGTCTGATGGTGCACGCTCGAGCATAAAAGAAGAAAAGAGCCTATTAAAGTGCTGAGCACCCCCATTCTGCGGAGAATGGAAAGCAGCACATCATTAGAATTTTGCATAGCATCAGCCAGCTGAATGTGTTGGCTGAACCACCAATGTCAGATGCTTTAAGCTGAGAACAAGTGGTCCCGTCTGATGGTGCACGCTCCATCATAAAAGAAGAAAAGAGCCTATTAAAGTGCTGAGCACCCCCATTCTGCGGAGAATGTAAACTAGCACTTCATTAGAACTGTGCATAGCATCAGCCAGCTGAATGTGTTGGCTGAACCACCAATGTCAGAGGCTTTAAGCTGAGAACAAGTGGTCCCGTCTGATGGTGCACGTTCAAATATAAAAGAAGAAAAGAGCCTATTAAAGTGCTGAGCACCCCCATTCTGCGGAGAATGGAAAGCAGCACATCATTAGAATTGTGCATAGCATCAGCCAGCTGAATGTGTTGGCTGAACCACCAATGTCAGAGGCTTTAAGCTGAGAACAAGTGGTCCCGTCTGATGGTGCACGTTCAAACATAAAAGAAGATTTTTATGATGGAGCGTGCACCATCAGACGGGACCACTTGTTCTCAGCTTAAATCCTCTGACATTGGTGGTTCAGCCAACACATTCAGCTGGCTGATGCTATGCACAATTCTAATGATGTGCTGCTTTCCATTCTCCGCAGAATGGGGGTGCTCAGAACTTTAATAGGCTCTTTTCTTCTTTTATGTTTGAACGTGCACCATCAGACGGAACCACTTGTTCTCAGCTTAAAGCCTCTGACATTGGTGGTTCAGCCAAGACATTCAGCTGGCTGATGCTATGCACAGTTCTAATGAAGTGCTAGTTTACATTCTCCGCAGAATGGGGGTGCTCAGCACTTTAATAGGCTCTTTTCTTCTTTTATGATGGAGTGTGCACCATCAGACGGGACCACTTGTTCTCAGCTTAAAGCCTCTGACATTGGTGGTTCAGCCAACACATTCAGCTGGCTGATGCTATGCACAATTCTAATGATGTGCTGCTTTCCATTCTCCGCAGAATGGGGGTGCTCAGCACTTTAATAGGCTCTTTTCTTCTTTTATGTTTGAACGTGCACCATCAGACGGGACCACTTGTTCTCAGCTTAAAGCCTCTGACATTGGTGGTTCAGCCAACACATTCAGCTGGCTGATGCTATGCACAATTCTAATGATGTGCTGCTTTCCATTCTCCGCAGAATGGGGGTGCTCAGCACTTTAATAGGCTCTTTTCTTCTTTTATGATGGAGCGTGCACCATCAGACGGGACCACTTGTTCTCAGCTTAAAGCCTCTGACATTGGTGGTTCAGCCAACACATTCAGCTGGCTGATGCTATGCACAATTCTAATGATGTGCTGCTTTCCATTCTCCGCAGAATGGGGGTGCTCAGCACTTTAATAGGCTCTTTTCTTCTTTTATGTTTGAACGTGCACCATCAGACGGGACCACTTGTTCTCAGCTTAAAGCCTCTGACATTGTTGGTTCAGCCAACACATTCAGCTGGCTGATGCTATGCACAATTCTAATGATGTGCTGCTTTCCATTCTCCGCAGAATGGGGGTGCTCAGCACTTTAATAGGCTCTTTTCTTCTTTTATGTTTGAACGTGCACCATCAGACGGGACCACTTGTTCTCAGCTTAAAGCCTCTGACATTGGTGGTTCAGCCAAGACATTCAGCTGGCTGATGCTATGCACAGTTCTAATGAAGTGCTAGTTTACATTCTCCGCAGAATGGGGGTGCTCAGCACTTTAATAGGCTCTTTTCTTCTTTTATGATGGAGCGTGCACCATCAGACGGGACACCTTGTTCTCAGCTTAAAGCATCTGACATTGGTGGTTCAGCCAACACATTCAGCTGGCTGATGCTATGCACAATTCTAATGATGTGCTGCTTTCCATTCTCCGCAGAATGGGGGTGCTCAGCACTTTAATAGGCTCTTTTCTTCTTTTATGTTTGAACGTGCACCATCAGACAGGACCACTTGTTCTCAGCTTAAAGCCTCTGACATTGGTGGTTCAGCCAAGACATTCAGCTGGCTGATGCTATGCACAGTTCTAATGAAGTGCTAGTTTACATTCTCCGCAGAATGGGGGTGCTCAGCACTTTAATAGGCTCTTTTCTTCTTTTATGTTTGAACGTGCACCATCAGACGGGACCACTTGTTCTCAGCTTAAAGCCTCTGACATTGGTGGTTCAGCCAACACATTCAGCTGGCTGATGCTATGCACAATTCTAATGATGTGCTGCTTTCCATTCTCCGCAGAATGGGGGTGCTCAGCACTTTAATAGGCTCTTTTCTTCTTTTATGATGGAGCGTGCACCATCAGACGGGACCACTTGTTCTCAGCTTAAAGCCTCTGACATTGGTGGTTCAGCCAACACATTCAGCTGGCTGATGCTATGCACAATTCTAATGATGTGCTGCTTTCCATTCTCCGCAGAATGGGGGTGCTCAGCACTTTAATAGGCTCTTTTCTTCTTTTATGTTTGAACGTGCACCATCAGACGGGACCACTTGTTCTCAGCTTAAAGCCTCTGACATTGTTGGTTCAGCCAACACATTCAGCTGGCTGATGCTATGCACAATTCTAATGATGTGCTGCTTTCCATTCTCCGCAGAATGGGGGTGCTCAGCACTTTAATAGGCTCTTTTCTTCTTTTATGTTTGAACGTGCACCATCAGACGGGACCACTTGTTCTCAGCTTAAAGCCTCTGACATTGGTGGTTCAGCCAAGACATTCAGCTGGCTGATGCTATGCACAGTTCTAATGAAGTGCTAGTTTACATTCTCCGCAGAATGGGGGTGCTCAGCACTTTAATAGGCTCTTTTCTTCTTTTATGATGGAGCGTGCACCATCAGACGGGACACCTTGTTCTCAGCTTAAAGCATCTGACATTGGTGGTTCAGCCAACACATTCAGCTGGCTGATGCTATGCACAATTCTAATGATGTGCTGCTTTCCATTCTCCGCAGAATGGGGGTGCTCAGCACTTTAATAGGCTCTTTTCTTCTTTTATGTTTGAACGTGCACCATCAGACAGGACCACTTGTTCTCAGCTTAAAGCCTCTGACATTGGTGGTTCAGCCAAGACATTCAGCTGGCTGATGCTATGCACAGTTCTAATGAAGTGCTAGTTTACATTCTCCGCAGAATGGGGGTGCTCAGCACTTTAATAGGCTCTTTTCTTCTTTTATGTTTGAACGTGCACCATCAGACGGGACCACTTGTTCTCAGCTTAAAGCCTCTGACATTGGTGGTTCAGCCAACACATTCAGCTGGCTGATGCTATGCACAATTCTAATGATGTGCTGCTTTCCATTCTCCGCAGAATGGGGGTGCTCAGCACTTTAATAGGCTCTCTTCTTCTTTTATGTTTGAACGTGCACCATCAGACGGGACCACTTGTTCTCAGCTTAAAGCCTCTGACATTGGTGGTTCAGCCAACACATTCAGCTGGCTGATGCTATGCACAATTCTAATGATGTGCTGCTTTCCATTCTCTGCAGAATGGGGGTGCTCAGCACTTTAATAGGCTCTTTTCTTCTTTTATGTTTGAACGTGCACCATCAGACGGGACCACTTGTTCTCAGCTTAAAGCCTCTGACATTGGTGGTTCAGCCAACACATTCAGCTGGCTGATGCTATGCACAATTCTAATGATGTGCTGCTTTCCATTCTCCGCAGAATGGGGGTGCTCAGCACTTTAATAGGCTCTTTTCTTCTTTTATGTTTGAACGTGCACCATCAGACGGGACCACTTGTTCTCAGCTTAAAGCCTCTGACATTGGTGGTTCAGCCAAGATATTCAGCTGGCTGATGCTATGCACAGTTCTAATGAAGTGCTAGTTTACATTCTCCGCAGAATGGGGGTGCTCAGCACTTTAATAGGCTCTTTTCTTCTTTTATGATGGAGCGTGCACCATCAGACGGGACCACTTGTTCTCAGCTTAAAGCATCTGACATTGGTGGTTCAGCCAACACATTCAGCTGGCTGATGCTATGCACAATTCTAATGATGTGCTGCTTTCCATTCTCTGCAGAATGGGGGTGCTCAGCACTTTAATAGGCTCTTTTCTTCTTTTATGTTTGAACGTGCACCATCAGACGGGACCACCTGTTCTCAGCTTAAAGCCTCTGACATTGGTGGTTCAGCCAACACATTCAGCTGGCTGATGCTATGCACAATTCTAATGATGTGCTGCTTTCCATTCTCCGCAGAATGGGGGTGCTCAGCACTTTAATAGGCTCTTTTCTTCTTTTATGTTTGAACGTGCACCATCAGACGGGACCACTTGTTCTCAGCTTAAAGCCTCTGACATTGGTGGTTCAGCCAAGACATTCAGCTGGCTGATGCTATGCACAGTTCTAATGATGTGCTGGTTTACATTCTCCGCAGAATGGGGGTGCTCAGCACTTTAATAGGCTCTTTTCTTCTTTTATGATGGAGCGTGCACCATCAGACGGGACCACTTGTTCTCTGCTTAAAGCCTCTGACATTGGTGGTTCAGCCAAGACATTCAGCTGGCTGATGCTATGCACAGTTCTAATGAAGTGCTAGTTTACATTCTCCGCAGAATGGGGGTGCTCAGCACTTTAATAGGCTCTTTTCTTCTTTTATGTTTGAACGTGCACCATCAGACGGGACCACTTGTTCTCAGCTTAAAGCCTCTGACATTGGTGGTTCAGCCAACACATTCAGCTGGCTGATGCTATGCACAATTCTAATGATGTGCTGCTTTCCATTCTCCGCAGAATGGGGGTGCTCAGCACTTTAATAGGCTCTTTTCTTCTTTTATGATGGAGCGTGCACCATCAGACGGGACCACTTGTTCTCAGCTTAAAGCCTCTGACATTGGTGGTTCAGCCAACACATTCAGCTGGCTGATGCTATGCACAATTCTAATGCTGTGCTGCTTTCCATTCTCTGCAGAATGGGGGTGCTCAGCACTTTAATAGGCTCTTTTCTTCTTTTATGTTTGAACGTGCACCATCAGACGGGACCACTTGTTCTCAGCTTAAAGCCTCTGACATTGGTGGTTCATCCAACACATTCAGCTGGCTGATGCTATGCACAATTCTAATGATGTGCTGCTTTCCATTCTCCGCAGAATGGGGGTGCTCAGCACTTTAATAGGCTCTTTTCTTCTTTTATGCTCGAGCGTGCACCATCAGACGGAACCACTTGTTCTCAGCTTAAAGCCTCTGACATTGGTGGTTCAGCCAAGACATTCAGCTGGCTGATGCTATGCACAATTCTAATGAAGTGCTAGTTTACATTCTCCATAGAATGGGGGTGCTGAGCACTTTAATAGGCTCTTTTCTTCTTTTATGATGGAGCGTGCACCATCAGACGGGACCACTTGTTCTCAGCTTAAAGCCTCTGACATTGGTGGTTCAGCCAACACATTCAGCTGGCTGATGCTATGCACAATTCTAATGATGTGCTGCTTTCCATTCTCCGCAGAATGGGGGTGCTCAGCACTTTAATAGGCTCTTTTCTTCTTTTATGTTTGAACGTGCACCATCAGACGGGACCACTTGTTCTCAGCTTAAAGCCTCTGACATTGGTGGTTCAGCCAACACATTCAGCTGGCTGATGCTATGCACAATTCTAATGATGTGCTGCTTTCCATTCTCCGCAGAATGGGGGTGCTCAGCACTTTAATAGGCTCTTTTCTTCTTTTATGCTCGAGCGTGCACCATCAGACGGGACCACTTGTTCTCAGCTTAAAGCCTCTGACATTGGTGGTTCAGTCGACACATTAAGCTGGCTGATGCTATGCACAATTCTAATGATGTGCTGCTTTCCATTCTCCGCAGAATGGGGGTGCTCAGCACTTTAATAGGCTCTTTTCTTCTTTTATGTTTGAACGTGCACCATCAGACGGGACCACTTGTTCTCAGCTTAAAGCCTCTGACATTGGTGGTTCAGCCAACACATTCAGCTGGCTGATGCTATGCACAATTCTAATGATGTGCTGCTTTCCATTCTCCGCAGAATGGGGGTGCTCAGCACTTTAATAGGCTCTTTTCTTCTTTTACGCTCGAGCGTGCACCATCAGACGGAACCACTTGTTCTCAGCTTAAAGCCTCTGACATTGGTGGTTCAGCCAAGACATTCAGCTGGCTGATGCTATGCACAATTCTAATGAAGTGCTAGTTTACATTCTCCATAGAATGGGGGTGCTCAGCACTTTAATAGGCTCTTTTCTTCTTTTATGATGGAGCGTGCACCATCAGACGGGACCACTTGTTCCCAGCTTAAAGCCTCTGACATTGGTGGTTCAGCCAACACATTCAGCTGGCTGATGCTATGCACAATTCTAATGATGTGCTAGTTTACATTCTCCGCAGAATGGGGGTGCTCAGCACTTTAATAGGCTCTTTTCTTCTTTTATGCTCGAGCGTGCACCATCAGATGGAACCACTTGTTCTCAGCTTAAAGCCTCTGACATTGGTGGTTCAGCCAAGACATTCAGCTGGCTGATGCTATGCACAATTCTAATGAAGTGCTAGTTTACATTCTCCATAGAATGGGGGTGCTGAGCACTTTAATAGGCTCTTTTCTTCTTTTATGATGGAGCGTGCACCATCAGACGGGACCACTTGTTCTCAGCTTAAAGCCTCTGACATTGGTGGTTCAGCCAACACATTCAGCTGGCTGATGCTATGCACAATTCTAATGATGTGCTGCTTTCCATTCTCCGCAGAATGGGGGTGCTCAGCACTTTAATAGGCTCTTTTCTTCTTTTATGTTTGAACGTGCACCATCAGACGGGACCACTTGTTCTCAGCTTAAAGCCTCTGACATTGGTGGTTCAGCCAACACATTCAGCTGGCTGATGCTATGCACAATTCTAATGATGTGCTGCTTTCCATTCTCCGCAGAATGGGGGTGCTCAGCACTTTAATAGGCTCTTTTCTTCTTTTATGCTCGAGCGTGCACCATCAGACGGGACCACTTGTTCTCAGCTTAAAGCCTCTGACATTGGTGGTTCAGTCAACACATTAAGCTGGCTGATGCTATGCACAATTCTAATGATGTGCTGCTTTCCATTCTCCGCAGAATGGGGGTGCTCAGCACTTTAATAGGCTCTTTTCTTCTTTTATGTTTGAACGTGCACCATCAGACGGGACCACTTGTTCTCAGCTTAAAGCCTCTGACATTGGTGGTTCAGCCAAGACATTCAGCTGGCTGATGCTATGCACAGTTCTAATGAAGTTCTAGTTTACATTCTCCGCAGAATGGGGGTGCTCAGCACATTAATAGGCTCTTTTCTTCTTTTATGATGGATCGTGCACCATCAGACGGGACCACTTGTTCTCAGCTTAAAGCCTCTGACATTGGTGGTTCAGCCAACACATTCAGCTGGCTGATGCTATGCACAATTCTAATGATGTGCTGCTTTCCATTCTCCGCAGAATGGGGGTGCTCAGCACTTTAATAGGCTCTTTTCTTCTTTTATGTTTGAACGTGCACCATCAGACGGGACCACTTGTTCTCAGCTTAAAGCCTCTGACATTGGTGGTTCAGCCAAGACATTCAGCTGGCTGATGCTATGCACAGTTCTAATGAAGTGCTAGTTTACATTCTCCGCAGAATGGGGGTGCTCAGCACTTTAATAATCTCTTTTCTTCTTTTATGTTTGAACGTGCACCATCAGACGGGACCACTTGTTCTCAGCTTAAAGCCTCTGACATTGGTGGTTCAGCCAACACATTCAGCTGGCTGATGCTATGCACAATTCTAATGATGTGCTGCTTTCCATTCTCCGCAGAATGGGGGTGCTCAGCACTTTAATAGGCTCTTTTCTTCTTTTATGCTCGAGCGTGCACCATCAGACGGGACCACTTGTTCTCAGCTTAAAGCCTCTGACATTGGTGGTTCAGTCAACACATTAAGCTGGCTGATGCTATGCACAATTCTAATGATGTGCTGCTTTCCATTCTCCGCAGAATGGGGGTGCTCAGCACTTTAATAGGCTCTTTTCTTCTTTTATGTTTGAACGTGCACCATCAGACGGGACCACTTGTTCTCAGCTTAAAGCCTCTGACATTGGTGGTTCAGCCAAGACATTCAGCTGGCTGATGCTATGCACAGTTCTAATGAAGTGCTAGTTTACATTCTCCGCAGAATGGGGGTGCTCAGCACTTTAATAGGCTCTTTTCTTCTTTTATGATGGAGCGTGCACCATCAGACGGGACCACTTGTTCTCAGCTTAAAGCATCTGACATTGGTGGTTCAGCCAACACATTCAGCTGGCTGATGCTATGCACAATTCTAATGATGTGCTGCTTTCCATTCTCCGCAGAATGGGGGTGCTCAGCACTTTAATAGGCTCTTTTCTTCTTTTATGTTTGAACGTGCACCATCAGACGGGACCACTTGTTCTCAGCTTAAAGCCTCTGACATTGGTGGTTCAGCCAACACATTCAGCTGGCTGATGCTATGCACAATTCTAATGATGTGCTGCTTTCCATTCTCCGCAGAATGGGGGTGCTCAGCACTTTAATAGGCTCTTTTCTTCTTTTATGCTCGAGCGTGCACCATCAGACGGGACCACTTGTTCTCAGCTTAAAGCCTCTGACATTGGTGGTTCAGTCAACACATTAAGCTGGCTGATGCTATGCACAATTCTAATGATGTGCTGCTTTCCATTCTCCGCAGAATGGGGGTGCTCAGCACTTTAATAGGCTCTTTTCTTCTTTTATGTTTGAACGTGCACCATCAGACGGGACCACTTGTTCTCAGCTTAAAGCCTCTGACATTGGTGGTTCAGCCAAGACATTCAGCTGGCTGATGCTATGCACAGTTCTAATGAAGTGCTAGTTTACATTCTCCGCAGAATGGGGGTGCTCAGCACTTTAATAGGCTCTTTTCTTCTTTTATGTTTGAACGTGCACCATCAGACGGGACCACTTGTTCTCAGCTTAAAGCCTCTGACATTGGTGGTTCAGCCAACACATTCAGCTGGCTGATGCTATGCACAATTCTAATGATGTGCTGCTTTCCATTCTCCGCAGAATGGGGGTGCTCAGCACTTTAATAGAATCTTTTCTTCTTTTATGTTTGAACGTGCACCATCAGACGGGACCACTTGTTCTCAGCTTAAAGCCTCTGACATTGGTGGTTCAGCCAACACATTCAGCTGGCTGATGCTATGCACAATTCTAATGATGTGCTGCTTTCCATTCTCCGCAGAATGGGGGTGCTCAGCACTTTAATAGGCTCTTTTCTTCTTTTATGTTTGAACGTGCACCATCAGACGGGACCACTTGTTCTCAGCTTAGAGCATCTGACATTGGTGGTTCAGTCAACACATTCAGCTGGCTGATGCTATGCACAATTCTAATGATGTGCTGCTTTGCATTCTCCGCAGAATGGGGGTGCTCAGCACTTTAATAGGCTCTTTTCTTCTTTTATGATGGAGCGTGCACCATCAGACGGGACCACTTGTACTCAGCTTAAAGCCTCTGACATTGGTGGTTCAGCCAACACATTCAGCTGGCTGATGCTATGCACAATTCTAATGATGTGCTGCTTTCCATTCTCCGCAGAATGGGGGTGCTCAGCACTTTAATAGGCTCTTTTCTTCTTTTATGATGGAGCGTGCACCATCAGACGGGACCACTTGTTCTCAGCTTAAAGCCTCTGACATTGGTGGTTCAGCCAACACAATCAGCTGGCTGATGCTATGCACAATTCTAATGATGTGCTGCTTTCTATTCTCCGCAGAATGGGGGTGCTCAGCACTTTAATAGGCTCTTTTCTTCTTTTATGATGGAGCGTGCACCATCAGACGGGACCACTTGTTCTCAGCTTAAAGCCTCTGACATTGGTGGTTCAGTCAACACATTAAGCTGGCTGATGCTATGCACAATTCTAATGATGTGCTGCTTTCCATTCTCCGCAGAATGGGGGTGCTCAGCACTTTAATAGGCTCTTTTCTTCTTTTATGTTTGAACGTGCACCATCAGACGGGACCACTTGTTCTCAGCTTAAAGCCTCTGACATTGGTGGTTCAGCCAACACATTCAGCTGGCTGATGCTATGCACAATTCTAATGATGTGCTGCTTTCCATTCTCCGCAGAATGGGGGTGCTCAGCACTTTAATAGGCTCTTTTCTTCTTTTATGTTTGAACGTGCACCATCAGACGGGACCACTTGTTCTCAGCTTAGAGCATCTGACATTGGTGGTTCAGTCAACACATTCAGCTGGCTGATGCTATGCACAATTCTAATGATGTGCTGCTTTCCATTCTCCGCAGAATGGGGGTGCTCAGCACTTTAATAGGCTCTTTTCTTCTTTTATGATGGAGCGTGCACCATCAGACGGGACCACTTGTACTCAGCTTAAAGCCTCTGACATTGGTGGTTCAGCCAACACATTCAGCTGGCTGATGCTATGCACAATTCTAATGATGTGCTGCTTTCCATTCTCCGCAGAATGGGGGTGCTCAGCACTTTAATAGGCTCTTTTCTTCTTTTATGATGGAGCGTGCACCATCAGACGGGACCACTTGTTCTCAGCTTAAAGCCTCTGACATTGGTGGTTCAGCCAACACAATCAGCTGGCTGATGCTATGCACAATTCTAATGATGTGCTGCTTTCTATTCTCCGCAGAATGGGGGTGCTCAGCACTTTAATAGGCTCTTTTCTTCTTTTATGATGGAGCGTGCACCATCAGACGGGACCACTTGTTCTCAGCTTAAAGCCTCTGACATTGGTGGTTCAGTCAACACATTAAGCTGGCTGATGCTATGCACAATTCTAATGATGTGCTGCTTTCCATTCTCCGCAGAATGGGGGTGCTCAGCACTTTAATAGGCTCTTTTCTTCTTTTATGTTTGAACGTGCACCATCAGACGGGACCACTTGTTCTCAGCTTAAAGCCTCTGACATTGGTGGTTCAGCCAAGACATTCAGCTGGCTGATGCTATGCACAGTTCTAATGAAGTGCTAGTTTACATTCTCCGCAGAATGGGGGTGCTCAGCACTTTAATAGGCTCTTTTCTTCTTTTATGATGGAGCGTGCACCATCAGACGGGACCACTTGTTCTCAGCTTAAAGCCTCTGACATTGGTGGTTCAGCCAAGACATTCAGCTGGCTGATGCTATGCACAGTTCTAATGAAGTGCTAGTTTACATTCTCCGCAGAATGGGGGTGCTCAGCACTTTAATAGGCTCTTTTCTTCTTTTATGTTTGAACGTGCACCATCAGACGGGACCACTTGTTCTCAGCTTAAAGCCTCTGACATTGGTGGTTCAGCCAAGACATTCAGCTGGCTGATGCTATGCACAGTTCTAATGAAGTGCTAGTTTACATTCTCCGCAGAATGGGGGTGCTCAGCACTTTAATAGGCTCTTTTTTTCTTTTATGATGGAGCGTGCACCATCAGACGGGACCACTTGTTCTCAGCTTAAAGCATCTGACATTGGTGGTTCAGCCAACACATTCAGCTGGCTGATGCTATGCACAATTCTAATGATGTGCTGCTTTCCATTCTCCGCAGAATGGGGGTGCTCAGCACTTTAATAGGCTCTTTTCTTCTTTTAAGTTTGAACGTGCACCATCAGACGGGACCACTTGTTCTCAGCTTAAAGCCTCTGACATTGGTGGTTCAGCCAACACATTCAGCTGGCTGATGCTATGCACAATTCTAATGATGTGCTGCTTTCCATTCTCCGCAGAATGGGGGTGCTCAGCACTTTAATAGGCTCTTTTCTTCTTTTATGTTTGAACGTGCACCATCAGACGGGACCACTTGTTCTCAGCTTAAAGCCTCTGACATTGGTGGTTCAGCCAACACATTCAGCTGGCTGATGCTATGCACAATTCTAATGATGTGCTGCTTTCCATTCTCCGCAGAATGGGGGTGCTCAGCACTTTAATAGGCTCTTTTCTTCTTTTATGTTTGAACGTGCACCATCAGACGGGACCACTTGTTCTCAGCTTAAAGCCTCTGACATTGGTGGTTCAGCCAACACATTCAGCTGGCTGATGCTATGCACAATTCTAATGATGTGCTGCTTTCCATTCTCCGCAGAATGGGGGTGCTCAGCACTTTAATAGGCTCTTTTCTTCTTTTATGCTCGAGCGTGCACCATCAGACGGGACCACTTGTTCTCAGCTTAAAGCATCTGACATTGGTGGTTCAGCCAACACATTCAGCTGGCTGATGCTATGCACAATTCTAATGATGTGCTGCTTTCCATTCTCCGCAGAATGGGGGTGCTCAGCACTTTAATAGGCTCTTTTCTTCTTTTATGTTTGAACGTGCACCATCAGACGGGACCACTTGTTCTCAGCTTAAAGCCTCTGACATTGGTGGTTCAGCCAACACATTCAGCTGGCTGATGCTATGCACAATTCTAATGATGTGCTGCTTTCCATTCTCCGCAGAATGGGGGTGCTCAGCACTTTAATAGGCTCTTTTCTTCTTTTATGCTCGAGCGTGCACCATCAGACGGGACCACTTGTTCTCAGCTTAAAGCTTCTGACATTGGTGGTTCAGTCAACACATTAAGCTGGCTGATGCTATGCACAATTCTAATGATGTGCTGCTTTCCATTCTCCGCAGAATGGGGGTGCTCAGCACTTTAATAGGCTCTTTTCTTCTTTTATGTTTGAACGTGCACCATCAGACGGGACCACTTGTTCTCAGCTTAAAGCCTCTGACATTGGTGGTTCAGCCAAGACATTCAGCTGGCTGATGCTATGCACAATTCTAATGATGTGCTGCTTTCCATTCTCCGCAGAATGGGGGTGCTCAGCACTTTAATAGGCTCTTTTCTTCTTTTATGTTTGAACGTGCACCATCAGACGGGACCACTTGTTCTCAGCTTAAAGCCTCTGACATTGGTGGTTCAGCCAAGACATTCAGCTGGCTGATGCTATGCACAGTTCTAATGAAGTGCTAGTTTACATTCTCCGCAGAATGGGGGTGCTCAGCACTTTAATAGGCTCTTTTCTTCTTTTATGATGGAGCGTGCACCATCAGACGGGACCACTTGTTTTCAGCTTAAAGCATCTGACATTGGTGGTTCAGCCAACACATTCAGCTGGCTGATGCTATGCACAATTCTAATGATGTGCTGCTTTCCATTCTCCGCAGAATGGGGGTGCTCAGCACTTTAATAGGCTCTTTTCTTCTTTTATGCTCGAGCGTGCACCATCAGACGGGACCACTTGTTCTCAGCTTAAAGCCTCTGACATTGGTGGTTCAGTCAACACATTAAGCTGGCTGATGCTATGCACAATTCTAATGATGTGCTGCTTTCCATTCTCCGCAGAATGGGGGTGCTCAGCACTTTAATAGGCTCTTTTCTTCTTTTATGTTTGAACGTGCACCATCAGACGGGACCACTTGTTCTCAGCTTAAAGCCTCTGACATTGGTGGTTCAGCCAAGACATTCAGCTGGCTGATGCTATGCACAGTTCTAATGATGTGCTGCTTTCCATTCTCCGCAGAATGGGGGTGCTCAGCACTTTAATAGGCTCTTTTCTTCTTTTATGTTTGAACGTGCACCATCAGACGGGACCACTTGTTCTCAGCTTAAAGCCTCTGACATTGGTGGTTCAGCCAAAACATTCAGCTGGCTGATGCTATGCACAGTTCTAATGAAGTGCTAGTTTACATTCTCCGCAGAATGGGGGTGCTCAGCACTTTAATAGGCTCTTTTCTTCTTTTATGTTTGAACGTGCACCATCAGACGGGACCACTTGTTCTCAGCTTAAAGCCTCTGACATTGGTGGTTCAGCCAACACATTCATCTGGCTGATGCTATGCACAATTCTAATGATGTGCTGCTTTCCATTCTCCGCACAATGGGGGTGCTCAGCACTTTAATAGGCTCTTTTCTTCTTTTATGCTCGAGCGTGCACCATCAGACGGGACCACTTGTTCTCAGCTTAAAGCATCTGACATTGGTGGTTCAGCCAACACATTCAGCTGCCTGATGCTATGCACAATTCTAATGATGTGCTGCTTTCCATTCTCCGCAGAATGGGGGTGCTCAGCACTTTAATAGGCTCTTTTCTTCTTTTATGTTTGAACGTGCACCATCAGACGGGACCACTTGTTCTCAGCTTAAAGCATCTGACATTGGTGGTTCAGCCAACACATTCAGCTGGCTGATGCTCTGCACAATTCTAATGATGTGCTGCTTTCCATTCTCCGCAGAATGGGGGTGCTCAGCACTTTAATAGGCTCTTTTCTTCTTTTATGTTTGAACGTGCACCATCAGACGGGACCACTTGTTCTCAGCTTAAAGCCTCTGACATTGGTGGTTCAGCCAACACATTCAGCTGGCTGATGCTATGCACAATTCTAATGATGTGCTGCTTTCCATTCTCCGCAGAATGGGGGTGCTCAGCACTTTAATAGGCTCTTTTCTTCTTTTATGTTTGAACGTGCACCATCAGACGGGACCACTTGTTCTCAGCTTAAAGCCTCTGACATTGGTGGTTCAGCCAACACATTCAGCTGGCTGATGCTATACACAATTCTAATGATGTGCTGCTTTCCATTCTCTGCAGAATGGGGGTGCTCAGCACTTTAATAGGCTCTTTTCTTCTTTTATGCTCGAGCGTGCACCATCAGACGGGACCACTTGTTCTCAGCTTAAAGCCTCTGACATTGGTGGTTCAGCCAAGACATTCAGCTGGCTGATGCTATGCACAGTTCTAATGAAGTGCTAGTTTACATTCTCCGCAGAATGGGGGTGCTCAGCACTTTAATAGGCTCTTTTCTTCTTTTATGATGGAGCGTGCACCATCAGATGGGACCACTTGTTCTCAGCTTAAAGCATCTGACATTGGTGGTTCAGTCAACACATTAAGCTGGCTGATGCTATGCACAATTCTAATGATGTGCTGCTTTCCATTCTCCGCAGAATGGGGGTGCTCAGCACTTTAATAGGCTCTTTTCTTCTTTTATGTTTGAACGTGCACCATCAGACGGGACCACTTGTTCTCAGCTTAAAGCCTCTGACATTGGTGGTTCAGCCAACACATTCAGCTGGCTGATGCTATGCACAATTCTAATGATGTGCTGCTTTCCATTCTCCGCAGAATGGGGGTGCTCAGCACTTTAATAGGCTCTTTTCTTCTTTTATGCTCGAGCGTGCACCATCAGACGGGACCACTTGTTCTCAGCTTAAAGCCTCTGACATTGGTGGTTCAGTCAACACAATAAGCTGGCTGATGCTATGCACAATTCTAATGATGTGCTGCTTTCCATTCTCCGCAGAATGGGGGTGCTCAGCACTTTAATAGGCTCTTTTCTTCTTTTATGTTTGAACGTGCACCATCAGACGGGACCACTTGTTCTCAGCTTAAAGCCTCTGACATTGGTGGTTCAGCCAAGACATTCAGCTGGCTGATGCTATGCACAGTTCTAATGAAGTGCTAGTTTACATTCTCCGCAGAATGGGGGTGCTCAGCACTTTAATAGGCTCTTTTCTTCTTTTATGATGGAGCGTGCACCATCAGACGGGACCACTTGTTCTCAGCTTAAAGCATCTGACATTGGTGGTTCAGTCAACACATTCAGCTGGCTGATGCTATGCACAATTCTAATGATGTGCTGCTTTCCATTCTCCACAGAATGGGGGTGCTCAGCACTTTAATAGGCTCTTTTCTTCTTTTATGTTTGAACGTGCACCATCAGACGGGACCACTTGTTCTCAGCTTAAAGCCTCTGACATTGGTGGTTCAGCCAACACATTCAGCTGGCTGATGCTATGCACAATTCTAATGATGTGCTGCTTTCCATTCTCCGCAGAATGGGGGTGCTCAGCACTTTAATAGGCTCTTTTCTTCTTTTATGTTTGAACGTGCACCATCAGACGGGACCACTTGTTCTCAGCTTAAAGCCTCTGACATTGGTGGTTCAGCCAACACATTCAGCTGGCTGATGCTATGCACAATTCTAATGATGTGCTGCTTTCCATTCTCCGCAGAATGGGGGTGCTCAGCACTTTAATAGGCTCTTTTCTTCTTTTATGTTTGAACGTGCACCATCAGACGGGACCACTTGTTCTCAGCTTAAAGCCTCTGACATTGGTGGTTCAGTCAACACATTAAGCTGGCTGATGCTATGCACAATTCTAATGATGTGCTGCTTTCCATTCTCCGCAGAATGGGGGTGCTCAGCACTTTAATAGGCTCTTTTCTTCTTTTATGTTTGAACGTGCACCATCAGACGGGACCACTTGTTCTCAGCTTAAAGCCTCTGACATTGGTGGTTCAGCCAAGACATTCAGCTGGCTGATGCTATGCACAGTTCTAATGAAGTGCTAGTTTACATTCTCCGCAGAATGGGGGTGCTCAGCACTTTAATAGGCTCTTTTCTTCTTTTATGATGGAGCGTGCACCATCAGACGGGACCACTTGTTCTCAGCTTAAAGCATCTGACATTGGTGGTTCAGCCAGCACATTCAGCTGGCTGATGCTATGCACAATTCTAATGATGTGCTGCTTTCCATTCTCCGCAGAATGGGGGTGCTCAGCACTTTAATAGGCTCTTTTCTTCTTTTATGCTCGAGCGTGCACCATCAGACGGGATCACTTGTTCTCAGCTTAAAGCCTCTGACATTGGTGGTTCAGTCAACACATTAAGCTGGCTGATGCTATGCACAATTCTAATGATGTGCTGCTTTCCATTCTCCGCAGAATGGGGGTGCTCAGCACTTTAATAGGCTCTTTTCTTCTTTTATGTTTGAACGTGCACCATCAGACGGGACCACTTGTTCTCAGCTTAAAGCCTCTGACATTGGTGGTTCAGCCAAGACATTCAGCTGGCTGATGCTATGCACAGTTCTAATGATGTGCTGCTTTCCATTCTCCGCAGAACGGGGGTGCTCAGCACTTTAATAGGCTCTTTTCTTCTTTTATGTTTGAACGTGCACCATCAGACGGGACCACTTGTTCTCAGCTTAAAGCCTCTGACATTGGTGGTTCAGCCAAGACATTCAGCTGGCTGATGCTATGCACAGTTCTAATGAAGTGCTAGTTTACATTCTCCGCAGAATGGGGGTGCTCAGCACTTTAATAGGCTCTTTTCTTCTTTTATGTTTGAACGTGCTCCATCAGACGGGACCACTTGTTCTCAGCTTAAAGCCTCTGACATTGGTGGTTCAGCCAACACATTCAGCTGGCTGATGCTATGCACAATTCTAATGAAGTGCTAGTTTACATTCTCCGCAGAATGGGGGTGCTCAGCACTTTAATAGGCTCTTTTCTTCTTTTATGATGGAGCGTGCACCATCAGACGGGACCACTTGTTCTCAGCTTAAAGCATCTGACATTGGTGGTTCAGCCAACACATTCAGCTGGCTGATGCTATGCACAATTCTAATGATGTGCTGCTTTCCATTCTCCGCAGAATGGGGGTGCTCAGCACTTTAATAGGCTCTTTTCTTCTTTTATGTTTGAACGTGCACCATCAGACGGGACCACTTGTTCTCAGCTTAAAGCCTCTGACATTGGTGGTTCAGCCAACACATTCAGCTGGCTGATGCTATGCACAATTCTATTGATGTGCTGCTTTCCATTCTCCGCAGAATGGGGGTGCTCAGCACTTTAATAGGCTCTTTTCTTCTTTTATGCTCGAGCGTGCACCATCAGATGGGACCACTTGTTCTCAGCTTAAAGCCTCTGACATTGGTGGTTCAGTCAACACATTAAGCTGGCTGATGCTATGCACAATTCTAATGATGTGCTGCTTTCCATTCTCCGCAGAATGGGAGTGCTCAGCACTTTAATAGGCTCTTTTCTTCTTTTATGCTCGAGCGTGCACCATCAGATGGGACCACTTGTTCTCAGCTTAAAGCCTCTGACATTGGTGGTTCAGCCAAGACATTCAGCTGGCTGATGCTATGCACAGTTCTAATGAAGTGCTAGTTTACATTCTCCGCAGAATGGGGGTGCTCAGCACTTTAATAGGCTCTTTTCTTCTTTTATGATGGAGCGTGCACCATCAGACGGGACCACTTGTTCTCAGCTTAAAGCATCTGACATTGGTGGTTCAGTCAACACATTAAGCTGGCTGATGCTATGCACAATTCTAATGATGTGCTGCTTTCCATTCTCCGCAGAATGGGGGTGCTCAGCACTTTAATAGGCTCTTTTCTTCTTTTATGTTTGAACGTGCACCATCAGACGGGACCACTTGTTCTCAGCTTAAAGCCTCTGACATTGGTGGTTCAGTCAACACATTAAGCTGGCTGATGCTATGCACAATTCTAATGATGTGCTGCTTTCCATTCTCCGCAGAATGGGGGTGCTCAGCACTTTAATAGGCTCTTTTCTTCTTTTATGCTCGAGCGTGCACCATCAGACGGGACCACTTGTTCTCAGCTTAAAGCCTCTGACATTGGTGGTTCAGCCAAGACATTCAGCTGGCTGATGCTATGCACAGTTCTAATGAAGTGCTAGTTTACATTCTCCGCAGAATGGGGGTGCTCAGCACTTTAATAGGCTCTTTTCTTCTTTTATGATGGAGCGTGCACCATCAGACGGGACCACTTGTTCTCAGCTTAAAGCCTCTGACATTGGTGGTTCAGTCAACACATTAAGCTGGCTGATGCTATGCACAATTCTAATGATGTGCTGCTTTCCATTCTCTGCAGAATGGGGGTGCTCAGCACTTTAATAGGCTCTTTTCTTCTTTTATGCTCGAGCGTGCACCATCAGACGGGACCACTTGTTCTCAGCTTAAAGCCTCTGACATTGGTGGTTCAGCCAAGACATTCAGCTGGCTGATGCTATGCACAGTTCTAATGAAGTGCTAGTTTACATTCTCCGCAGAATGGGGGTGCTCAGCACTTTAATAGGCTCTTTTCTTCTTTTATGATGGAGCGTGCACCATCAGACGGGACCACTTGTTCTCAGCTTAAAGCATCTGAAATTGGTGGTTCAGCCAACACATTCAGCTGGCTGATGCTATGCACAATTCTAATGATGTGCTGCTTTCCATTCTCCGCAGAATGGGGGTGCTCAGCACTTTAATAGGCTCTTTTCTTCTTTTATGTTTGAACGTGCACCATCAGACGGGACCACTTGTTCTCAGCTTAAAGCCTCTGACATTGGTGGTTCAGCCAAGACATTCAGCTGGCTGATGCTATGCACAGTTCTAATGAAGTGCTAGTTTACATTCTCCGCAGAATGGGGGTGCTCAGCACTTTAATAGGCTCTTTTCTTCTTTTATGATGGAGCCTGCACCATCAGACGGGACCACTTGTTCTCAGCTTAAAGCATCTGACATTGGTGGTTCAGTCAACACATTCAGCTGGCTGATGCTATGCACAATTCTAATGATGTGCTGCTTTCCATTCTCCGCAGAATGGGGGTGCTCAGCACTTTAATAGGCTCTTTTCTTCTTTTATGTTTGAACGTGCACCATCAGACGGGACCACTTGTTCTCAGCTTAAAGCCTCTGACATTGGTGGTTCAGCCAACACATTCAGCTGGCTGATGCTATGCACAATTCTAATGATGTGCTGCTTTCCATTCTCCGCAGAATGGGGGTGCTCAGCACTTTAATATGCTCTTTTCTTCTTTTATGTTTGAACGTGCACCATCAGACGGGACCACTTGTTCTCAGCTTAAAGCCTCTAACATTGGTGGTTCAGCCAACACATTCAGCTGGCTGATGCTATGCACAGTTCTAATGATGTGCTGCTTTCCATTCTCCGCAGAATGGGGGTGCTCAGCACTTTAATAGGCTCTTTTCTTCTTTTATGTTTGAACGTGCACCATCAGACGGGACCACTTGTTCTCAGCTTAAAGCCTCTGACATTGGTGGTTCAGCCAACACATTCAGCTGGCTGATGCTATGCACAATTCTAATGATGTGCTGCTTTCCATTCTCCGCAGAATGGGGGTGCTCAGCACTTTAATAGGCTCTTTTCTTCTTTTATGCTCGAGCGTGCACCATCAGACGGGACCACTTGTTCTCAGCTTAAAGCCTCTGACATTGGTGGTTCAGCCAACACATTCAGCTGGCTGATGCTATGCACAATTCTAATGATGTGCTGCTTTCCATTCTCCGCAGAATGGGGGTGCTCAGCACTTTAATAGGCTCTTTTCTTCTTTTATGCTCGAGCGTGCACCATCAGACGGGACCACTTGTTCTCAGCTTAAAGCCTCTGACATTGGTGGTTCAGTCAACACATTAAGCTGGCTGATGCTATGCACAATTCTAATGATGTGCTGCTTTCCATTCTCCGCAGAATGGGGGTGCTCAGCACTTTAATAGGCTCTTTTCTTCTTTTATGTTTGAACGTGCACCATCAGACGGGACCACTTGTTCTCAGCTTAAAGCCTCTGACATTGGTGGTTCAGCCAAGACATTCAGCTGGCTGATGCTATGCACAGTTCTAATGAAGTGCTAGTTTACATTGTCCGCAGAATGGGGGTGCTCAGCACTTTAATAGGCTCTTTTCTTCTTTTATGATGGAGCGTGCACCATCAGACGGGACCACTTGTTCTCAGCTTAAAGCCTCTGACATTGGTGGTTCAGTCAACACATTAAGCTGGCTGATGCTATGCACAATTCTAATGATGTGCTGATTTCCATTCTCCGCAGAATGGGGGTGCTCAGCACTTTAATAGGCTCTTTTCTTCTTTTATGTTTGAACGTGCACCATCAGACGGGACCACTTGTTCTCAGCTTAAAGCCTCTGACATTGGTGGTTCAGCCAAGACATTCAGCTGGCTGATGCTATGCACAGTTCTAATTAAGTGCTAGTTTACATTCTCCGCAGAATGGGGGTGCTCAGCACTTTAATAGGCTCTTTTCTTCTTTTATGATGGAGCATGCACCATCAGACGGGACCACTTGTTCTCAGCTTAAAGCATCTGACATTGGTGGTTCAGCCAACACATTCAGCTGGCTGATGCTATGCACAATTCTAATGATGTGCTGCTTTCCATTCTCCGCAGAATGGGGGTGCTCAGCACTTTAATAGGCTCTTTTCTTCTTTTATGTTTGAACGTGCACCATCAGACGGGACCACTTGTTCTCAGCTTAAAGCCTCTGACATTGGTGGTTCAGTCAACACATTAAGCTCGCTTATGCTATGCACAATTCTAATGATGTGCTGCTTTCCATTCTCCGCAGAATGGGGGTGCTCAGCACTTTAATAGGCTCTTTTCTTCTTTTATGTTTGAACGTGCACCATCAGACGGGACCACTTGTTCTCAGCTTAAAGCCTCTGACATTGGTGGTTCAGCCAAGACATTCAGCTGGCTGATGCTATGCACAGTTCTAATGAAGTGCTAGTTTACATTCTCCGCAGAATGGGGGTGCTCAGCACTTTAATAGGCTCTTTTCTTCTTTTATGTTTGAACGTGCACCATCAGACGGGACCACTTGTTCTCAGCTTAAAGCCTCTGACATTGGTGGTTCAGCCAACACATTCAGCTGGCTGATGCTATGCACAATTCTAATGATGTGCTGCTTTCCATTCTCCGCAGAATGGGGGTGCTCAGCACTTTAATAGGCTCTTTTCTTCTTTTATGATGGAGCGTGCACCATCAGACGGGACCACTTGTTCTCAGCTTAAAGCCTCTGACATTGGTGGTTCAGCCAACACATTCAGCTGGCTGATGCTATGCACAATTCTAATGATGTGCTGCTTTCCATTCTCCGCAGAATGGGGGTGCTCAGCACTTTAATAGGCTCTTTTCTTCTTTTATGTTTGAACGTGCACCATCAGACGGGACCACTTGTTCTCAGCTTAAAGCCTCTGACATTGGTGGTTCAGCCAACACATTCAGCTGGCTGATGCTATGCACAATTCTAATGATGTGCTAGTTTACATTCTCCGCAGAATGGGGGTGCTCAGCACTTTAATAGGCTCTTTTCTTCTTTTATGTTTGAACGTGCACCATCAGACGGGACCACTTGTTCTCAGCTTAAAGCCTCTGACATTGGTGGTTCAGCCAACACATTCAGCTGGCTGATGCTATGCACAATTCTAATGATGTGCTGCTTTCCATTCTCCGCAGAATGGGGGTGCTCAGCACTTTAATAGGCTCTTTTCTTCTTTTATGCTCGAGCGTGCACCATCAGACGGGACCACTTGTTCTCAGCTTAAAGCCTCTGACATTGGTGGTTCAGCCAACACATTCAGCTGGCTGATGCTATGCACAATTCTAATGATGTGCTGCTTTCCATTCTCCGCAGAATGGGGGTGCTCAGCACTTTAATAGGCTCTTTTCTTCTTTTATGCTCGAGCGTGCACCATCAGACGGGACCACTTGTTCTCAGCTTAAAGCCTCTGACATTGGTGGTTCAGCCAACACATTCAGCTGGCTGATGCTATGCACAATTCTAATGATGTGCTGCTTTCCATTCTCCGCAGAATGGGGGTGCTCAGCACTTTAATAGGCTCTTTTCTTCTTTTATGCTCGAGCGTGCACCATCAGACGGGACCACTTGTTCTCAGCTTAAAGCCTCTGACATTGGTGGTTCAGTCAACACATTAAGCTGGCTGATGCTATGCACAATTCTAATGATGTGCTGCTTTCCATTCTCCGCAGAATGGGGGTGCTCAGCACTTTAATAGGCTCTTTTCTTCTTTTATGTTTGAACGTGCACCATCAGACGGGACCACTTGTTCTCAGCTTAAAGCCTCTGACATTGGTGGTTCAGCCAAGACATTCAGCTGGCTGATGCTATGCACAGTTCTAATGAAGTGCTAGTTTACATTCTCCGCAGAATGGGGGTGCTCAGCACTTTAATAGGCTCTTTTCTTCTTTTATGATGGAGCGTGCACCATCAGACAGGACCACTTGTTCTCAGCTTAAAGCATCTGACATTGGTGGTTCAGTCAACACATTCAGCTGGCTGATGCTATGCACAATTCTAATGATGTGCTGCTTTCCATTCTCCGCAGAATGGGGGTGCTCAGCACTTTAATAGGCTCTTTTCTTCTTTTATGTTTGAACGTGCACCATCAGACGGGACCACTTGTTCTCAGCTTAAAGCCTCTGACATTGGTGGTTCAGCCAACACATTCAGCTGGCTGATGCTATGCACAATTCTAATGATGTGCTGCTTTCCATTCTCCGCAGAATGGGGGTGCTCAGCACTTTAATAGGCTCTTTTCTTCTTTTATGTTTGAACGTGCACCATCAGACGGGACCACTTGTTCTCAGCTTAAAGCCTCTAACATTGGTGGTTCAGCCAACACATTCAGCTGGCTGATGCTATGCACAGTTCTAATGATGTACTGCTTTCCATTCTCCGCAGAATGGGGGTGCTCAGCACTTTAATAGGCTCTTTTCTTCTTTTATGCTCGAGCGTGCACCATCAGACGGGACCACTTGTTCTCAGCTTAAAGCCTCTGACATTGGTGGTTCAGTCAACACATTAAGCTGGCTGATGCTATGCACAATTCTAATGATGTGCTGCTTTCCATTCTCCGCAGAATGGGGGTGCTCAGCACTTTAATAGGCTCTTTTCTTCTTTTATGTTTGAACGTGCACCATCAGACGGGACCACTTGTTCTCAGCTTAAAGCCTCTGACATTGGTGGTTCAGCCAAGACATTCAGCTGGCTGATGCTATGCACAGTTCTGATGAAGTGCTAGTTTACATTCTCCGCAGAATGGGGGTGCTCAGCACTTTAATAGGCTCTTTTCTTCTTTTATGATGGAGCGTGCACCATCAGACGGGACCACTTGTTCTCAGCTTAAAGCATCTGACATTGGTGGTTCAGCCAACACATTCAGCTGGCTGATGCTATGCACAATTCTAATGATGTGCTGCTTTCCATTCTCCGCAGAATGGGGGTGCTCAGCACTTTAATAGGCTCTTTTCTTCTTTTATGTTTGAACGTGCACCATCAGACGGGACCACTTGTTCTCAGCTTAAAGCCTCTAACATTGGTGGTTCAGCCAACACATTCAGCTGGCTGATGCTATGCACAGTTCTAATGATGTGCTGCTTTCCATTCTCCGCAGAATGGGGGTGCTCAGCACTTTAATAGGCTCTTTTCTTCTTTTATGTTTGAACGTGCACCATCAGACGGGACCACTTGTTCTCAGCTTAAAGCCTCTGACATTGGTGGTTCATCCAAGACATTCAGCTGGCTGATGCTATGCACAGTTCTAATGAAGTGCTAGTTTACATTCTCCGCAGAATGGGGGTGCTCAGCACTTTAATAGGCTCTTTTCTTCTTTTATGATGGAGCGTGCACCATCAGACAGGACCACTTGTTCTCAGCTTAAAGCATCTGACATTGGTGGTTCAGTCAACACATTCAGCTGGCTGATGCTATGCACAATTCTAATGATGTGCTGCTTTCCATTCTCCGCAGAATGGGGGTGCTCAGCACTTTAATAGGCTCTTTTCTTCTTTTATGTTTGAACGTGCACCATCAGACGGGACCACTTGTTCTCAGCTTAAAGCCTCTGACATTGGTGGTTCAGCCAACACATTTAGCTGGCTGATGCTATGCACAATTCTAATGATGTGCTGCTTTCCATTCTCCGCAGAATGGGGGTGCTCAGCACTTTAATAAGCTCTTTTCTTCTTTTATGTTTGAACGTGCACCATCAGACGGGACCACTTGTTCTCAGCTTAAAGCCTCTAACATTGGTGGTTCAGCCAACACATTCAGCTGGCTGATGCTATGCACAGTTCTAATGATGTACTGCTTTCCATTCTCCGCAGAATGGGGGTGCTCAGCACTTTAATGGGCTCTTTTCTTCTTTTATGTTTGAACGTGCACCATCAGACGGGACCACTTGTTCTCAGCTTAAAGCCTCTGACATTGGTGGTTCAGCCAACACATTCAGCTGGCTGATGCTATGCACAATTCTAATGATGTGCTGCTTTCCATTCTCCGCAGAATGGGGGTGCTCAGCACTTTAATAGGCTCTTTTCTTCTTTTATGCTCGAGCGTGCACCATCAGACGGGACCACTTGTTCTCAGCTTAAAGCCTCTGACATTGGTGGTTCAGCCAACACATTCAGCTGGCTGATGCTATGCACAATTCTAATGATGTGCTGCTTTCCATTCTCCGCAGAATGGGGGTGCTCAGCACTTTAATAGGCTCTTTTCTTCTTTTATGCTCGAGCGTGCACCATCAGACGGGACCACTTGTTCTCAGCTTAAAGCCTCTGACATTGGTGGTTCAGCCAACACATTCAGCTGGCTGATGCTATGCACAATTCTAATGATGTGCTGCTTTCCATTCTCCGCAGAATGGGGGTGCTCAGCACTTTAATAGGCTCTTTTCTTCTTTTATGATGGAGCGTGCACCATCAGACGGGACCACTTGTTCTCAGCTTAAAGCCTCTGACATTGGTGGTTCAGTCAACACATTAAGCTGGCTGATGCTATGCACAATTCTAATGATGTGCTGATTTCCATTCTCCGCAGAATGGGGGTGCTCAGCACTTTAATAGGCTCTTTTCTTCTTTTATGTTTGAACGTGCACCATCAGACGGGACCACTTGTTCTCAGCTTAAAGCCTCTGACATTGGTGGTTCAGCCAAGACATTCAGCTGGCTGATGCTATGCACAGTTCTAATGAAGTGCTAGTTTACATTCTCCGCAGAATGGGGGTGCTCAGCACTTTAATAGGCTCTTTTCTTCTTTTATGATGGAGCATGCACCATCAGACGGGACCACTTGTTCTCAGCTTAAAGCATCTGACATTGGTGGTTCAGCCAACACATTCAGCTGGCTGATGCTATGCACAATTCTAATGATGTGCTGCTTTCCATTCTCCGCAGAATGGGGGTGCTCAGCACTTTAATAGGCTCTTTTCTTCTTTTATGTTTGAACGTGCACCATCAGACGGGACCACTTGTTCTCAGCTTAAAGCCTCTGACATTGGTGGTTCAGTCAACACATTAAGCTCGCTTATGCTATGCACAATTCTAATGATGTGCTGCTTTCCATTCTCCGCAGAATGGGGGTGCTCAGCACTTTAATAGGCTCTTTTCTTCTTTTATGTTTGAACGTGCACCATCAGACGGGACCACTTGTTCTCAGCTTAAAGCCTCTGACATTGGTGGTTCAGCCAAGACATTCAGCTGGCTGATGCTATGCACAGTTCTAATGAAGTGCTAGTTTACATTCTCCGCAGAATGGGGGTGCTCAGCACTTTAATAGGCTCTTTTCTTCTTTTATGTTTGAACGTGCACCATCAGACGGGACCACTTGTTCTCAGCTTAAAGCCTCTGACATTGGTGGTTCAGCCAACACATTCAGCTGGCTGATGCTATGCACAATTCTAATGATGTGCTGCTTTCCATTCTCCGCAGAATGGGGGTGCTCAGCACTTTAATAGGCTCTTTTCTTCTTTTATGATGGAGCGTGCACCATCAGACGGGACCACTTGTTCTCAGCTTAAAGCCTCTGACATTGGTGGTTCAGCCAACACATTCAGCTGGCTGATGCTATGCACAATTCTAATGATGTGCTGCTTTCCATTCTCCGCAGAATGGGGGTGCTCAGCACTTTAATAGGCTCTTTTCTTCTTTTATGTTTGAACGTGCACCATCAGACGGGACCACTTGTTCTCAGCTTAAAGCCTCTGACATTGGTGGTTCAGCCAACACATTCAGCTGGCTGATGCTATGCACAATTCTAATGATGTGCTAGTTTACATTCTCCGCAGAATGGGGGTGCTCAGCACTTTAATAGGCTCTTTTCTTCTTTTATGTTTGAACGTGCACCATCAGACGGGACCACTTGTTCTCAGCTTAAAGCCTCTGACATTGGTGGTTCAGCCAACACATTCAGCTGGCTGATGCTATGCACAATTCTAATGATGTGCTGCTTTCCATTCTCCGCAGAATGGGGGTGCTCAGCACTTTAATAGGCTCTTTTCTTCTTTTATGCTCGAGCGTGCACCATCAGGCGGGACCACTTGTTCTCAGCTTAAAGCCTCTGACATTGGTGGTTCAGCCAACACATTCAGCTGGCTGATGCTATGCACAATTCTAATGATGTGCTGCTTTCCATTCTCCGCAGAATGGGGGTGCTCAGCAC
This sequence comes from Aquarana catesbeiana, assembly GCF_042186555.1. Lineage (NCBI taxonomy): Eukaryota > Metazoa > Chordata > Amphibia > Anura > Ranidae > Aquarana > Aquarana catesbeiana. The sequence continues at coordinate 271,182,630 of NC_133331.1, forward strand.
TTTAATAGGCTCTTTTCTTCTTTTATGCTCGAGCGTGCACCATCAGACGGGACCACTTGTTCTCAGCTTAAAGCCTCTGACATTGGTGGTTCAGTCAACACATTAAGCTGGCTGATGCTATGCACAATTCTAATGATGTGCTGCTTTCCATTCTCCGCAGAATGGGGGTGCTCAGCACTTTAATAGGCTCTTTTCTTCTTTTATGTTTGAACGTGCACCATCAGACGGGACCACTTGTTCTCAGCTTAAAGCCTCTGACATTGGTGGTTCAGCCAAGACATTCAGCTGGCTGATGCTATGCACAGTTCTAATGAAGTGCTAGTTTACATTCTCCGCAGAATGGGGGTGCTCAGCACTTTAATAGGCTCTTTTCTTCTTTTATGATGGAGCGTGCACCATCAGACAGGACCACTTGTTCTCAGCTTAAAGCATCTGACATTGGTGGTTCAGTCAACACATTCAGCTGGCTGATGCTATGCACAATTCTAATGATGTGCTGCTTTCCATTCTCCGCAGAATGGGGGTGCTCAGCACTTTAATAGGCTCTTTTCTTCTTTTATGTTTGAACGTGCACCATCAGACGGGACCACTTGTTCTCAGCTTAAAGCCTCTGACATTGGTGGTTCAGCCAACACATTCAGCTGGCTGATGCTATGCACAATTCTAATGATGTGCTGCTTTCCATTCTCCGCAGAATGGGGGTGCTCAGCACTTTAATAGGCTCTTTTCTTCTTTTATGTTTGAACGTGCACCATCAGACGGGACCACTTGTTCTCAGCTTAAAGCCTCTAACATTGGTGGTTCAGCCAACACATTCAGCTGGCTGATGCTATGCACAGTTCTAATGATGTACTGCTTTCCATTCTCCGCAGAATGGGGGTGCTCAGCACTTTAATAGGCTCTTTTCTTCTTTTATGCTCGAGCGTGCACCATCAGACGGGACCACTTGTTCTCAGCTTAAAGCCTCTGACATTGGTGGTTCAGTCAACACATTAAGCTGGCTGATGCTATGCACAATTCTAATGATGTGCTGCTTTCCATTCTCCGCAGAATGGGGGTGCTCAGCACTTTAATAGGCTCTTTTCTTCTTTTATGTTTGAACGTGCACCATCAGACGGGACCACTTGTTCTCAGCTTAAAGCCTCTGACATTGGTGGTTCAGCCAAGACATTCAGCTGGCTGATGCTATGCACAGTTCTGATGAAGTGCTAGTTTACATTCTCCGCAGAATGGGGGTGCTCAGCACTTTAATAGGCTCTTTTCTTCTTTTATGATGGAGCGTGCACCATCAGACGGGACCACTTGTTCTCAGCTTAAAGCATCTGACATTGGTGGTTCAGCCAACACATTCAGCTGGCTGATGCTATGCACAATTCTAATGATGTGCTGCTTTCCATTCTCCGCAGAATGGGGGTGCTCAGCACTTTAATAGGCTCTTTTCTTCTTTTATGTTTGAACGTGCACCATCAGACGGGACCACTTGTTCTCAGCTTAAAGCCTCTAACATTGGTGGTTCAGCCAACACATTCAGCTGGCTGATGCTATGCACAGTTCTAATGATGTGCTGCTTTCCATTCTCCGCAGAATGGGGGTGCTCAGCACTTTAATAGGCTCTTTTCTTCTTTTATGCTCGAGCGTGCACCATCAGACGGGACCACTTGTTCTCAGCTTAAAGCCTCTGACATTGGTGGTTCAGTCAACACATTAAGCTGGCTGATGCTATGCACAATTCTAATGATGTGCTGCTTTCCATTCTCCGCAGAATGGGGGTGCTCAGCACTTTAATAGGCTCTTTTCTTCTTTTATGTTTGAACGTGCACCATCAGACGGGACCACTTGTTCTCAGCTTAAAGCCTCTGACATTGGTGGTTCAGCCAACACATTAAGCTGGCTGATGCTATGCACAATTCTAATGATGTGCTGCTTTCCATTCTCCGCAGAATGGGGGTGCTCAGCACTTTAATAGGCTCTTTTCTTCTTTTATGTTTGAACGTGCACCATCAGACGGGACCACTTGTTCTCAGCTTAAAGCCTCTGACATTGGTGGTTCAGCCAAGACATTCAGCTGGCTGATGCTATGCACAGTTCTAATGAAGTGCTAGTTTACATTCTCCGCAAAATGGGGGTGCTCAGCACTTTAATAGGCTCTTTTCTTCTTTTATGTTTGAACGTGCACCATCAGACGGAACCACTTGTTCTCAGCTTAAAGCCTCTGACATTGGTGGTTCAGCCAACACATTCAGCTGGCTGATGCTATGCACAATTCTAATGATGTGCTGCTTTCCATTCTCCGCAGAATGGGGGTGCTCAGCACTTTAATAGGCTCTTTTCTTCTTTTATGTTTGAACGTGCACCATCAGACGGGACCACTTGTTCTCAGCTTAAAGCCTCTGACATTGGTGGTTCAGCCAAGACATTCAGCTGGCTGATGCTATGCACAGTTCTAATGAAGTGCTAGTTTACATTCTCCGCAGAATGGGGGTGCTCAGCACTTTAATAGGCTCTTTTCTTCTTTTATGATGGAGCGTGCACCATCAGACGGGACCACTTGTTCTCAGCTTAAAGCCTCTGACATTGGTGGTTCAGCCAACACATTCAGCTGGCTGATGCTATGCACAATTCTAATGATGTGCTGCTTTCCATTCTCCGCAGAATGGGGGTGCTCAGCACTTTAATAGGCTCTTTTCTTCTTTTATGCTCGAGCGTGCACCATCAGACGGGACCACTTGTTCTCAGCTTAAAGCCTCTGACATTGGTGGTTCAGTCAACACATTAAGCTGGCTGATGCTATGCACAATTCTAATGATGTGCTGCTTTCCATTCTCCGCAGAATGGGGGTGCTCAGCACTTTAATAGGCTCTTTTCTTCTTTTATGTTTGAACGTGCACCATCAGACGGGACCACTTGTTCTCAGCTTAAAGCCTCTGACATTGGTGGTTCAGCCAAGACATTCAGCTGGCTGATGCTATGCACAGTTCTAATGAAGTGCTAGTTTACATTCTCCGCAGAATGGGGGTGCTCAGCACTTTAATAGGCTCTTTTCTTCTTTTATGCTCGAGCGTGCACCATCAGACGGGACCACTTGTTCTCAGCTTAAAGCCTCTGACATTGGTGGTTCAGCCAAGACATTCAGCTGGCTGATGCTATGCACAATTCTAATGATGTGCTAGTTTACATTCTCCGCAGAATGGGGGTGCTCAGCACTTTAATAGGCTCTTTTCTTCTTTTATGCTCGAGCGTGCACCATCAGACGGGACCACTTGTTCTCAGCTTAAAGCCTCTGACATTGGTGGTTCAGCCAAGACATTCAGCTGGCTGATGCTATGCACAATTCTAATGATGTGCTAGTTTACATTCTCCGCAGAATGGGGGTGCTCAGCACTTTAATAGGCTCTTTTCTTCTTTTATGCTCGAGCGTGCACCATCAGATGGGACCACTTGTTCTCAGCTTAAAGCCTCTGACATTGGTGGTTCAGTCAACACATTCAGCTGGCTGATGCTATGCACAATTCTAATGATGTGCTGCTTTCCATTCTCCGCAGAATGGGGGTGCTCAGCACTTTAATAGGCTCTTTTCTTCTTTTATGTTTGAACGTGCACCATCAGACGGGACCACTTGTTCTCAGCTTAAAGCCTCTGACATTGGTGGTTCAGCCAACACATTCAGCTGGCTGATGCTATGCACAATTCTAATGATGTGCTGCTTTCCATTCTCCGCAGAATGGGGGTGCTCAGCACTTTAATAGGCTCTTTTCTTCTTTTATGTTTGAACGTGCACCATCAGACGGGACCACTTGTTCTCAGCTTAAAGCATCTGACATTGGTGGTTCAGTCAACACATTCAGCTGGCTGATGCTATGCACAATTCTAATGATGTGCTGCTTTCCATTCTCCGCAGAATGGGGGTGCTCAGCACTTTAATAGGCTCTTTTCTTCTTTTATGTTTGAACGTGCACCATCAGACGGGACCACTTGTTCTCAGCTTAAAGTCTCTGACATTGGTGGTTCAGCCAACACATTCAGCTGGCTGATGCTATGCACAATTCTAATGATGTGCTGCTTTCTATTCTCCGCAGAATGGGGGTGCTCAGCACTTTAATAGGCTCTTTTCTTCTTTTATGTTTGAACGTGCACCATCAGACGGGACCACTTGTTCTCAGCTTAAAGCCTCTGACATTGGTGGTTCAGCCAAGACATTCAGCTGGCTGATGCTATGCACAGTTCTAATGAAGTGCTAGTTTACATTCTCCGCAGAATGGGGGGTGCTCAGCACTTTAATAGGCTCTTTTCTTCTTTTATGCTCGAGCGTGCACCATCAGACGGGACCACTTGTTCTCAGCTTAAAGCCTCTGACATTGGTGGTTCAGTCAACACATTAAGCTGGCTGATGCTATGCACAATTCTAATGATGTGCTGCTTTCCATTCTCCGCAGAATGGGGGTGCTCAGCACTTTAATAGGCTCTTTTCTTCTTTTATGTTTGAACGTGCACCATCAGACGGGACCACTTGGTCTCAGCTTAAAGCCTCTGACATTGGTGGTTCAGCCAAGACATTCAGCTGGCTGATGCTATGCACAGTTCTAATGAAGTGCTAGTTTACATTCTCCGCAGAATGGGGGTGCTCAGCACTTTAATAGGCTCTTTTCTTCTTTTATGATGGAGCGTGCACCATCAGACGGGACCACTTGTTCTCAGCTTAAAGCATCTGACATTGGTGGTTCAGCCAACACATTCAGCTGGCTGATGCTATGCACAATTCTAATGATGTGCTGCTTTCCGTTCTCCGCAGAATGGGGGTGCTCAGCACTTTAATAGGCTCTTTTCTTCTTTTATGCTCGAGCGTGCACCATCAGACGGGACCACTTGTTCTCAGCTTAAAGCCTCTGACATTGGTGGTTCAGCCAAGACATTCAGCTGGCTGATGCTATGCACAGTTCTAATGAAGTGCTAGTTTACATTCTCCGCAGAATGGGGGTGCTCAGCACTTTAATAGGCTCTTTTCTTCTTTTATGATGGAGCGTGCACCATCAGACGGGACCACTTGTTCTCAGCTTAAAGCCTCTGACATTGGTGGTTCAGTCAACACATTAAGCTGGCTGATGCTATGCACAATTCTAATGATGTGCTGCTTTCCATTCTCTGCAGAATGGGGGTGCTCAGCACTTTAATAGGCTCTTTTCTTCTTTTATGCTCGAGCGTGCACCATCAGACGGGACCACTTGTTCTCAGCTTAAAGCCTCTGACATTGGTGGTTCAGCCAAGACATTCAGCTGGCTGATGCTATGCACAGTTCTAATGAAGTGCTAGTTTACATTCTCCGCAGAATGGGGGTGCTCAGCACTTTAATAGGCTCTTTTCTTCTTTTATGATGGAGCGTGCACCATCAGACGGGACCACTTGTTCTCAGCTTAAAGCATCTGAAATTGGTGGTTCAGCCAACACATTCAGCTGGCTGATGCTATGCACAATTCTAATGATGTGCTGCTTTCCATTCTCCGCAGAATGGGGGTGCTCAGCACTTTAATAGGCTCTTTTCTTCTTTTATGTTTGAACGTGCACCATCAGACGGGACCACTTGTTCTCAGCTTAAAGCCTCTGACATTGGTGGTTCAGCCAAGACATTCAGCTGGCTGATGCTATGCACAGTTCTAATGAAGTGCTAGTTTACATTCTCCGCAGAATGGGGGTGCTCAGCACTTTAATAGGCTCTTTTCTTCTTTTATGATGGAGCGTGCACCATCAGACGGGACCACTTGTTCTCAGCTTAAAGCATCTGACATTGGTGGTTCAGTCAACACATTCAGCTGGTTGATGCTATGCACAATTCTAATGATGTGCTGCTTTCCATTCTCCGCAGAATGGGGGTGCTCAGCACTTTAATAGGCTCTTTTCTTCTTTTATGTTTGAACGTGCACCATCAGACGGGACCACTTGTTCTCAGCTTAAAGCCTCTGACATTGGTGGTTCAGCCAACACATTCAGCTGGCTGATGCTATGCACAATTCTAATGATGTGCTGCTTTCCATTCTCCGCAGAATGGGGGTGCTCAGCACTTTAATATGCTCTTTTCTTCTTTTATGTTTGAACGTGCACCATCAGACGGGACCACTTGTTCTCAGCTTAAAGCCTCTAACATTGGTGGTTCAGCCAACACATTCAGCTGGCTGATGCTATGCACAGTTCTAATGATGTGCTGCTTTCCATTCTCCGCAGAATGGGGGTGCTCAGCACTTTAATAGGCTCTTTTCTTCTTTTATGTTTGAACGTGCACCATCAGACGGGACCACTTGTTCTCAGCTTAAAGCCTCTGACATTGGATGTTCAGCCAACACATTCAGCTGGCTGATGCTATGCACAATTCTAATGATGTGCTGCTTTCCATTCTCCGCAGAATGGGGGTGCTCAGCACTTTAATAGGCTCTTTTCTTCTTTTATGCTCGAGCGTGCACCATCAGACGGGACCACTTGTTCTCAGCTTAAAGCCTCTGACATTGGTGGTTCAGCCAACACATTCAGCTGGCTGATGCTATGCACAATTCTAATGATGTGCTGCTTTCCATTCTCCGCAGAATGGGGGTGCTCAGCACTTTAATAGGCTCTTTTCTTCTTTTATGCTCGAGCGTGCACCATCAGACGGGACCACTTGTTCTCAGCTTAAAGCCTCTGACATTGGTGGTTCAGTCAACACATTAAGCTGGCTGATGCTATGCACAATTCTAATGATGTGCTGCTTTCCATTCTCCGCAGAATGGGGGTGCTCAGCACTTTAATAGGCTCTTTTCTTCTTTTATGTTTGAACGTGCACCATCAGACGGGACCACTTGTTCTCAGCTTAAAGCCTCTGACATTGGTGGTTCAGCCAAGACATTCAGCTGGCTGATGCTATGCACAGTTCTAATGAAGTGCTAGTTTACATTGTCCGCAGAATGGGGGTGCTCAGCACTTTAATAGGCTCTTTTCTTCTTTTATGATGGAGCGTGCACCATCAGACGGGACCACTTGTTCTCAGCTTAAAGCCTCTGACATTGGTGGTTCAGTCAACACATTAAGCTGGCTGATGCTATGCACAATTCTAATGATGTGCTGATTTCCATTCTCCGCAGAATGGGGGTGCTCAGCACTTTAATAGGCTCTTTTCTTCTTTTATGTTTGAACGTGCACCATCAGACGGGACCACTTGTTCTCAGCTTAAAGCCTCTGACATTGGTGGTTCAGCCAAGACATTCAGCTGGCTGATGCTATGCACAGTTCTAATTAAGTGCTAGTTTACATTCTCCGCAGAATGGGGGTGCTCAGCACTTTAATAGGCTCTTTTCTTCTTTTATGATGGAGCATGCACCATCAGACGGGACCACTTGTTCTCAGCTTAAAGCATCTGACATTGGTGGTTCAGCCAACACATTCAGCTGGCTGATGCTATGCACAATTCTAATGATGTGCTGCTTTCCATTCTCCGCAGAATGGGGGTGCTCAGCACTTTAATAGGCTCTTTTCTTCTTTTATGTTTGAACGTGCACCATCAGACGGGACCACTTGTTCTCAGCTTAAAGCCTCTGACATTGGTGGTTCAGTCAACACATTAAGCTCGCTTATGCTATGCACAATTCTAATGATGTGCTGCTTTCCATTCTCCGCAGAATGGGGGTGCTCAGCACTTTAATAGGCTCTTTTCTTCTTTTATGTTTGAACGTGCACCATCAGACGGGACCACTTGTTCTCAGCTTAAAGCCTCTGACATTGGTGGTTCAGCCAAGACATTCAGCTGGCTGATGCTATGCACAGTTCTAATGAAGTGCTAGTTTACATTCTCCGCAGAATGGGGGTGCTCAGCACTTTAATAGGCTCTTTTCTTCTTTTATGTTTGAACGTGCACCATCAGACGGGACCACTTGTTCTCAGCTTAAAGCCTCTGACATTGGTGGTTCAGCCAACACATTCAGCTGGCTGATGCTATGCACAATTCTAATGATGTGCTGCTTTCCATTCTCCGCAGAATGGGGGTGCTCAGCACTTTAATAGGCTCTTTTCTTCTTTTATGTTTGAACGTGCACCATCAGACGGGACCACTTGTTCTCAGCTTAAAGCCTCTGACATTGGTGGTTCAGCCAACACATTCAGCTGGCTGATGCTATGCACAATTCTAATGATGTGCTGCTTTCCATTCTCCGCAGAATGGGGGTGCTCAGCACTTTAATAGGCTCTTTTCTTCTTTTATGTTTGAACGTGCACCATCAGACGGGACCACTTGTTCTCAGCTTAAAGCCTCTGACATTGGTGGTTCAGCCAAGACATTCAGCTGGCTGATGCTATGCACAATTCTAATGATGTGCTGCTTTCCATTCTCCGCAGAATGGGGGTGCTCAGCACTTTAATAGGCTCTTTTCTTCTTTTATGTTTGAACGTGCACCATCAGACGGGACCACTTGTTCTCAGCTTAAAGCCTCTAACATTGGTGGTTCAGCCAACACATTCAGCTGGCTGATGCTATGCACAGTTCTAATGATGTACTGCTTTCCATTCTCCGCAGAATGGGGGTGCTCAGCACTTTAATAGGCTCTTTTCTTCTTTTATGCTCGAGCGTGCACCATCAGACGGGACCACTTGTTCTCAGCTTAAAGCCTCTGACATTGGTGGTTCAGTCAACACATTAAGCTGGCTGATGCTATGCACAATTCTAATGATGTGCTGCTTTCCATTCTCCGCAGAATGGGGGTGCTCAGCACTTTAATAGGCTCTTTTCTTCTTTTATGTTTGAACGTGCACCATCAGACGGGACCACTTGTTCTCAGCTTAAAGCCTCTGACATTGGTGGTTCAGCCAAGACATTCAGCTGGCTGATGCTATGCACAGTTCTGATGAAGTGCTAGTTTACATTCTCCGCAGAATGGGGGTGCTCAGCACTTTAATAGGCTCTTTTCTTCTTTTATGATGGAGCGTGCACCATCAGACGGGACCACTTGTTCTCAGCTTAAAGCATCTGACATTGGTGGTTCAGCCAACACATTCAGCTGGCTGATGCTATGCACAATTCTAATGATGTGCTGCTTTCCATTCTCCGCAGAATGGGGGTGCTCAGCACTTTAATAGGCTCTTTTCTTCTTTTATGTTTGAACGTGCACCATCAGACGGGACCACTTGTTCTCAGCTTAAAGCCTCTAACATTGGTGGTTCAGCCAACACATTCAGCTGGCTGATGCTATGCACAGTTCTAATGATGTGCTGCTTTCCATTCTCCGCAGAATGGGGGTGCTCAGCACTTTAATAGGCTCTTTTCTTCTTTTATGTTTGAACGAGCACCATCAGACGGGACCACTTGTTCTCAGCTTAAAGCCTCTGACATTGGTGGTTCATCCAAGACATTCAGCTGGCTGATGCTATGCACAGTTCTAATGAAGTGCTAGTTTACATTCTCCGCAGAATGGGGGTGCTCAGCACTTTAATAGGCTCTTTTCTTCTTTTATGATGGAGCGTGCACCATCAGACAGGACCACTTGTTCTCAGCTTAAAGCATCTGACATTGGTGGTTCAGTCAACACATTCAGCTGGCTGATGCTATGCACAATTCTAATGATGTGCTGCTTTCCATTCTCCGCAGAATGGGGGTGCTCAGCACTTTAATAGGCTCTTTTCTTCTTTTATGTTTGAACGTGCACCATCAGACGGGACCACTTGTTCTCAGCTTAAAGCCTCTGACATTGGTGGTTCAGCCAACACATTTAGCTGGCTGATGCTATGCACAATTCTAATGATGTGCTGCTTTCCATTCTCCGCAGAATGGGGGTGCTCAGCACTTTAATAAGCTCTTTTCTTCTTTTATGTTTGAACGTGCACCATCAGACGGGACCACTTGTTCTCAGCTTAAAGCCTCTAACATTGGTGGTTCAGCCAACACATTCAGCTGGCTGATGCTATGCACAGTTCTAATGATGTACTGCTTTCCATTCTCCGCAGAATGGGGGTGCTCAGCACTTTAATGGGCTCTTTTCTTCTTTTATGTTTGAACGTGCACCATCAGACGGGACCACTTGTTCTCAGCTTAAAGCCTCTGACATTGGTGGTTCAGCCAACACATTCAGCTGGCTGATGCTATGCACAATTCTAATGATGTGCTGCTTTCCATTCTCCGCAGAATGGGGGTGCTCAGCACTTTAATAGGCTCTTTTCTTCTTTTATGCTCGAGCGTGCACCATCAGACGGGACCACTTGTTCTCAGCTTAAAGCCTCTGACATTGGTGGTTCAGCCAACACATTCAGCTGGCTGATGCTATGCACAATTCTAATGATGTGCTGCTTTCCATTCTCCGCAGAATGGGGGTGCTCAGCACTTTAATAGGCTCTTTTCTTCTTTTATGCTCGAGCGTGCACCATCAGACGGGACCACTTGTTCTCAGCTTAAAGCCTCTGACATTGGTGGTTCAGCCAACACATTCAGCTGGCTGATGCTATGCACAATTCTAATGATGTGCTGCTTTCCATTCTCCGCAGAATGGGGGTGCTCAGCACTTTAATAGGCTCTTTTCTTCTTTTATGCTCGAGCGTGCACCATCAGACGGGACCACTTGTTCTCAGCTTAAAGCCTCTGACATTGGTGGTTCAGTCAACACATTAAGCTGGCTGATGCTATGCACAATTCTAATGATGTGCTGCTTTCCATTCTCCGCAGAATGGGGGTGCTCAGCACTTTAATAGGCTCTTTTCTTCTTTTATGTTTGAACGTGCACCATCAGACGGGACCACTTGTTCTCAGCTTAAAGCCTCTGACATTGGTGGTTCAGCCAAGACATTCAGCTGGCTGATGCTATGCACAGTTCTGATGAAGTGCTAGTTTACATTCTCCGCAGAATGGGGGTGCTCAGCACTTTAATAGGCTCTTTTCTTCTTTTATGATGGAGCGTGCACCATCAGACGGGACCACTTGTTCTCAGCTTAAAGCATCTGACATTGGTGGTTCAGCCAACACATTCAGCTGGCTGATGCTATGCACAATTCTAATGATGTGCTGCTTTCCATTCTCCGCAGAATGGGGGTGCTCAGCCCTTTAATAGGCTCTTTTCTTCTTTTATGTTTGAACGTGCACCATCAGACGGGACCACTTGTTCTCAGCTTAAAGCCTCTAACATTGGTGGTTCAGCCAACACATTCAGCTGGCTGATGCTATGCACAGTTCTAATGATGTGCTGCTTTCCATTCTCCGCAGAATGGGGGTGCTCAGCACTTTAATAGGCTCTTTTCTTCTTTTATGTTTGAACGTGCACCATCAGACGGGACCACTTGTTCTCAGCTTAAAGCCTCTGACATTGGTGGTTCAGCCAAGACATTCAGCTGGCTGATGCTATGCACAGTTCTAATGAAGTGCTAGTTTACATTCTCTGCAGAATGGGGGTGCTCAGCACTTTAATAGGCTCTTTTCTTCTTTTATGATGGAGCGTGCACCCTTAGACGGGACCACTTGTTCTCAGCTTAAAGCATCTGACATTGGTGGTTCAGTCAACACATTCAGCTGGCTGATGCTATGCACAATTCTAATGATGTGCTGCTTTCCATTCTCTGCAGAATGGGGGTGCTCAGCACTTTAATAGGCTCTTTTCTTCTTTTATGTTTGAACGTGCACCATCAGACGGGACCACTTGTTCTCAGCTTAAAGCCTCTGACATTGGTGGTTCAGCCAACACATTCAGCTGGCTGATGCTATGCACAATTCTAATGATGTGCTGCTTTCCATTCTCCGCAGAATGGGGGTGCTCAGCACTTTAATAGGCTCTTTTCTTCTTTTATGTTTGAACGTGCACCATCAGACGGGACCACTTGTTCTCAGCTTAAAGCCTCTAACATTGGTGGTTCAGCCAACACATTCAGCTGGCTGATGCTATGCACAGTTCTAATGATGTGCTGCTTTCCATTCTCCGCAGAATGGGGGTGCTCAGCACTTTAATAGGCTCTTTTCTTCTTTTATGTTTGAACGTGCACCATCAGACGGGACCACTTGTTCTCAGCTTAAAGCCTCTGACATTGGTGGTTCAGCCAACACATTCAGCTGGCTGATTCTATGCACAATTCTAATGATGTGCTGCTTTCCATTCTCCGCAGAATGGGGGTGCTCAGCACTTTAATAGGCTCTTTTCTTCTTTTATGTTTGAACGTGCACCATCAGACGGGACCACTTGTTCTCAGCTTAAAGCCTCTGACATTGGTGGTTCAGCCAACACATTCAGCTGGCTGATTCTATGCACAATTCTAATGATGTGCTGCTTTCCATTCTCCGCAGAATGGGGGTGCTCAGCACTTTAATAGGCTCTTTTCTTCTTTTATGCTCGAGCGTGCACCATCAGACGGGACCACTTGTTCTCAGCTTAAAGCCTCTGACATTGGTGGTTCAGTCAACACATTAAGCTGGCTGATGCTATGCACAATTCTAATGATGTGCTGTTTTCCATTCTCCGCAGAATGGGGGTGCTCAGCACTTTAATAGGCTCTTTTCTTCTTTTATGTTTGAACGTGCACCATCAGACGGGACCACTTGTTCTCAGCTTAAAGCCTCTGACATTGGTGGTTTAGCCAAGACATTCAGCTGGCTGATGCTATGCACAGTTCTAATGAAGTGCTAGTTTACATTCTCCGCAGAATGGGGGTGCTCAGCACTTTAATAGGCTCTTTACTTCTTTTATGATGGAGCGTGCACCATCAGACGGGACCACTTGTTCTCAGCTTAAAGCATCTGACATTGGTGGTTCAGCCAACACATTCAGCTGGCTGATGCTATGCACAATTCTAATGATGTGCTGCTTTCCATTCTCCGCAGAATGGGGGTGCTCAGCACTTTAATAGGCTCTTTTCTTCTTTTATGTTTGAACGTGCACCATCAGACGGGACCACTTGTTCTCAGCTTAAAGCCTCTGACATTGGTGGTTCAGCCAACACATTAAGCTGGCTGATGCTATGCACAATTCTAATGATGTGCTGCTTTCCATTCTCCGCAGAATGGGGGTGCTCAGCACTTTAATAGGCTCTTTTCTTCTTTTATGTTTGAACGTGCACCATCAGACGGGACCACTTGTTCTCAGCTTAAAGCCTCTGACATTGGTGGTTCAGCCAAGACATTCAGCTGGCTGATGCTATGCACAGTTCTAATGAAGTGCTAGTTTACATTCTCCGCAGAATGGGGGTGCTCAGCACTTTAATAGGCTCTTTTCTTCTTTTATGTTTGAACGTGCACCATCAGACGGAACCACTTGTTCTCAGCTTAAAGCCTCTGACATTGGTGGTTCAGCCAACACATTCAGCTGGCTGATGCTATGCACAATTCTAATGATGTGCTGCTTTCCATTCTCCGCAGAATGGGGGTGCTCAGCACTTTAATAGGCTCTTTTCTTCTTTTATGTTTGAACGTGCACCATCAGACGGGACCACTTGTTCTCAGCTTAAAGCCTCTGACATTGGTGGTTCAGCCAAGACATTCAGCTGGCTGATGCTATGCACAGTTCTAATGAAGTGCTAGTTTACATTCTCCGCAGAATGGGGGTGCTCAGCACTTTAATAGGCTCTTTTCTTCTTTTATGATGGAGCGTGCACCATCAGACGGGACCACTTGTTCTCAGCTTAAAGCCTCTGACATTGGTGGTTCAGCCAACACATTCAGCTGGCTGATGCTATGCACAATTCTAATGATGTGCTGCTTTCCATTCTCCGCAGAATGGGGGTGCTCAGCACTTTAATAGGCTCTTTTCTTCTTTTATGCTCGAGCGTGCACCATCAGACGGGACCACTTGTTCTCAGCTTAAAGCCTCTGACATTGGTGGTTCAGTCAACACATTAAGCTGGCTGATGCTATGCACAATTCTAATGATGTGCTGCTTTCCATTCTCCGCAGAATGGGGGTGCTCAGCACTTTAATAGGCTCTTTTCTTCTTTTATGTTTGAACGTGCACCATCAGACGGGACCACTTGTTCTCAGCTTAAAGCCTCTGACATTGGTGGTTCAGCCAAGACATTCAGCTGGCTGATGCTATGCACAGTTCTAATGAAGTGCTAGTTTACATTCTCCGCAGAATGGGGGTGCTCAGCACTTTAATAGGCTCTTTTCTTCTTTTATGCTCGAGCGTGCACCATCAGACGGGACCACTTGTTCTCAGCTTAAAGCCTCTGACATTGGTGGTTCAGCCAAGACATTCAGCTGGCTGATGCTATGCACAATTCTAATGATGTGCTAGTTTACATTCTCCGCAGAATGGGGGTGCTCAGCACTTTAATAGGCTCTTTTCTTCTTTTATGCTCGAGCGTGCACCATCAGACGGGACCACTTGTTCTCAGCTTAAAGCCTCTGACATTGGTGGTTCAGTCAACACATTAAGCTGGCTGATGCTATGCACAATTCTAATGATGTGCTGCTTTCCATTCTCCGCAGAATGGGGGTGCTCAGCACTTTAATAGGCTCTTTTCTTCTTTTATGTTTGAACGTGCACCATCAGACGGGACCACTTGTTCTCAGCTTAAAGCCTCTGACATTGGTGGTTCAGCCAAGACATTCAGCTGGCTGATGCTATGCACAGTTCTGATGAAGTGCTAGTTTACATTCTCCGCAGAATGGGGGTGCTCAGCACTTTAATAGGCTCTTTTCTTCTTTTATGATGGAGCGTGCACCATCAGACGGGACCACTTGTTCTCAGCTTAAAGCATCTGACATTGGTGGTTCAGCCAACACATTCAGCTGGCTGATGCTATGCACAATTCTAATGATGTGCTGCTTTCCATTCTCCGCAGAATGGGGGTGCTCAGCCCTTTAATAGGCTCTTTTCTTCTTTTATGTTTGAACGTGCACCATCAGACGGGACCACTTGTTCTCAGCTTAAAGCCTCTAACATTGGTGGTTCAGCCAACACATTCAGCTGGCTGATGCTATGCACAGTTCTAATGATGTGCTGCTTTCCATTCTCCGCAGAATGGGGGTGCTCAGCACTTTAATAGGCTCTTTTCTTCTTTTATGTTTGAACGTGCACCATCAGACGGGACCACTTGTTCTCAGCTTAAAGCCTCTGACATTGGTGGTTCAGCCAACACATTCAGCTGGCTGATTCTATGCACAATTCTAATGATGTGCTGCTTTCCATTCTCCGCAGAATGGGGGTGCTCAGCACTTTAATAGGCTCTTTTCTTCTTTTATGCTCGAGCGTGCACCATCAGACGGGACCACTTGTTCTCAGCTTAAAGCCTCTGACATTGGTGGTTCAGTCAACACATTAAGCTGGCTGATGCTATGCACAATTCTAATGATGTGCTGTTTTCCATTCTCCGCAGAATGGGGGTGCTCAGCACTTTAATAGGCTCTTTTCTTCTTTTATGTTTGAACGTGCACCATCAGACGGGACCACTTGTTCTCAGCTTAAAGCCTCTGACATTGGTGGTTTAGCCAAGACATTCAGCTGGCTGATGCTATGCACAGTTCTAATGAAGTGCTAGTTTACATTCTCCGCAGAATGGGGGTGCTCAGCACTTTAATAGGCTCTTTACTTCTTTTATGATGGAGCGTGCACCATCAGACGGGACCACTTGTTCTCAGCTTAAAGCATCTGACATTGGTGGTTCAGCCAACACATTCAGCTGGCTGATGCTATGCACAATTCTAATGATGTGCTGCTTTCCATTCTCCGCAGAATGGGGGTGCTCAGCACTTTAATA